>NW_027411644.1:61924768-62425152 GCF_047663935.1 Musca autumnalis
CACCATCGTGGTTAGTTTTATCCACCATCGTGGATAATTTTATACAACAATGTGGATAATTTTATCCATCATCGTGGATAATTTTATCCATCATCGTGGATAATTTTATCCATCATCGTGGATAGTTTTATCCATCATCGTGGATAATTTTATCCACCATCGTTGATAATTTTGTCCGCCATCGTGGTTAATTTTATCCACCATCGTGGATAATTATATACGCCAACGTGGATAATTTTATCCATCATCGTGGATAATTTTATCCATCATCGTTGATAATTTTATCAATCATCGTGGATAGTTTTATCCACCATCGTGTTAATTTTATCCACCAACATGCATAATTTTATCCATCATCGTGGATAATTTTATACACCAACATGCATAATTTTATCCATCATCGTGGATAATTTTATTTTATCCACCATGGTGGATAGTATTATCCACCATCGTGGATAAGTTTTATACACCAACGTGGATAATTTTATCCATCATCGTTGATAATTTTATCTATCATCGCGGATAATTTTATCCACCATGGTGGATAATTTTATCCACCATCGTGGATAATTTTGTCCACCATGGTGGTTAATTTTATCCACCATCGTGGATAATTTTATCCATCATCGTGGTTAATTCTGTCCACCATCGTGGATAATTTTATACACAAACATGCATAATTTTATCCATCATAGTGGATAATTTTATCCACAATCGTGGATAAGTTTTATACACCAACGTGGATAATTTTAACCATCATCGTTGATAAATTTATCCACCATCGTGGATAATTTTATCCACCGTCGTGGATAGTTTTGCACACCAACGTGGATGATTTTATCCACCATCGTGGATAATTTTATCCACCATAGTGTTCATTTTATCCACCATGATGGATAATTTTATCCATCATCATGGATAATTGGGTCCACCATCGTGGATAACTTTATCTACCATCGTGGATAATTTTATACACCAAAATGCATAATTTTATCTATCAGCGTGGATAATTTTATTTTATCCATGGTGGATAATTTTATCTACTATCGTGGCTAATTTTTTATTTTTTTATCATTAAAGTAGGTAATTTTACCCAAAGTCGTGGATAATTTTGTCTAACATCGTGGATAATTTTATCCACCAATCTGGATAATTTTATCCACCAACATGGATAATTTTATATGCCAAGGAGGATAATTTATCTACCATTATCGATAATTTAATCCACAAATGTGGAAATTTTATCCACCACCGTTGATAATTTTATTCACCATTGGAGATAATTTTAGCCACCAATCGTTGATCATTTTATCTACCAACGTGAAAAATTTTTTTCCACCAACGTGGAAAATTTCCATAGTGTTACAGAAAAATCCTAAAATCCCATTTTACAGAGAAAATAAATTCTCATTACCGTTTAAAGTGCAATTTCACTTTTTGGAATGTACACCAAGTGTCAGTCACCTTTTGCTTCGGCACAAAGATAAACCATAAAAATCCGCATTTATTTCATTTTTATATTGCGTGCCACAAAACACTTTTAACACGAAAATGGCAAATGATGATCAGAACAAAAGGACTTGTGAAGGGAATAACTAAACTGCAACTAGATATTCCCATATTGCAGATATTTTACATGCACGCATACATACAAATGGACATACATGTGTATGTTTGTGGTCATTTCGATTTATGTGGGTCAGTCACATAAGCACTTGCTCACAAATCAGGACATATTAAAGCTTAAAGTAAGATTAGCTACATGTGGTACCTAAAAGAAGATTGTGCACATGCGATGTGGTACTGTGAAGGGCTGCAGGACAGACGTAAAACTGTTGGGAGGCAACTTTATGAAGTGTTTCAATGGATGATAGATCACGAGTTGAAATGAAAAATTCCGTCGTTTCATTTAGACTCTGATCTGCTCGCGGTGTCACTTAGGAAGCTAACATGTTCCATAAAACATCTTCACCCATAAGAAAGACAAAAAAACTTGACTTAGAACGTCCACTTAGCAATCCAATCCTGAAAATAATGACATTATGTCATGTTAATATGACATGAAAGTGGAAGTGAACTTTTCGATGCCAAATCCGATCAGGTACGATCCTTAAATCTAGAAACACCCATATCACCGTAAACATTTTCCACTCCACTTTGAACTATTTCCGATTAACCACAACCTGAAATCAAAATGAACTGTCAAATGAACACGAATTGATTGCCTTGCTCAACGACAACAAGGCCGTGTTATTACAACAACGAACAAATTCCAACAAATTCGCAAAACAACATGGAATTACATGTCTAAAAGTGTTAATAACATGTCTTTGGTCTTTGTTGTTGTTGTTGGGCTTGTGGTCGAATTGTTGTGGAGCTTGGCAAACTGATTCATTCACAAATTACCCGCCTATTCACGATGGCTGGAGAGAGGAGTCACCATTGTCGTCATTATAATTCCCCCTTCTGACATGTCATCATCATCATCGGTTGGAAATGAACTGTAATTACCACAACTATTTATTTCTAGATTTTCTATTGCTATTGGTGTTGGTCATATTTTATTTTTATATTTATTCAAATAAAAAATACTATGAATAGAAATTAAAAGATAATCCGGTGGGATATTGGACAGACAGACCTATAAATAGAAGACCTTTCAGACAAGCCTCCTATGGATGAAAGACCCTTGGGAAGGCTTACCTTGTATCTAGAAAAATACATGTCTAAATTGCCAATTATTTGCCTTCTGTCGATATTACGGACCTCATATCTAGGACCAAAATTGCAACTATTCGTCTGTAGCAAGAAGGGAGGATACCTGCCTAAAGGTATTTTACAGGAAGGTATTTTATGCCCGCCTAGGTAACCGGGTAGGTAGCTACACATTAGTTATCTTTACCTACGCATTTGGTAATTTCCACGTGCGTTTACCGAGGCGTGTAATTTTGAAAATATGTGGTAACATTGTTGATTTTTCATTCATGATTTCGCAAAAACATTGCCACATACGACTCCCGCCGGGGATAACGATTTTGGCGCGATGCGGGGGCTAGACGCCACAATCTTCCCATTCAACTTCTTAGAGTGTTGAACCGGGTGGTTGTGACCGACCAAAGGCTATCCACTTTTATCCACTTATTCAACACTGTGCACTGAAAACCCACAGTGTATCTCTGGAATGCGTGACACATATTTGGTAGCGATCTCCTATCAAAATAATTCTGAGATCTATTAACACCGGGGTGTTAAGCCACCACGTGCCAATCGGTGTTCTCAAGGTTTTCAGTTAGGGTACCAACTGTATTTGAACGGAGCCTCGTTGATACCTGGGCGACTCAACGTGTAATTTTCATGCCCTGGCTATGCCACGGTGAAGCTCAGTTCCTCCACAACTCAATATCCCATGAACATACGAACTTTTAATGAAAAAAAGACCAAAACCCAAAACCCTCAAAACGAATCTTCGACTGATGTAGGTATGGATGCCTTGGCACCCTCAGTCATTACACTCACAAGTGCAACTTCCTCATTATCCTTGAAAATTACAAATATGGACATTGACAACGATTCCCCCAATGTTTCTGCCAGCAGCTCAAATTCTGCTGCAAATGAGCGGACTGCAAAACTGGGCGGGAACGACACTCCGGAACTGGACCATATAAATGGCAGCCTAAACAGACAAAGTCTACTACTCCTCAATCGCGACAGTGATCCATGTCCCTACCTCTGGTCTCGTTAATGATCCCCCATCCGATGACAAATCTGCTAAAACGAGCTGTCCAACTGGAACAGACGTTTTGGTGTCGGGCAATCCCGACAAACCTCTACTTCTAAAGCAAAAAGCAGTATTGGAGGAGAGTGGCACGAGCGAAGAACCTATCGATAATATCGAAAGAGAATATCCCCACGTAACTAAGAGGGAAGTGCGTATCAGTGAAATACCTACGTCAAGAGAGGGAGCAACTCCGATCGAAACCCCATCGAAGGGAGGAGACTTCAACTCAGATAAGGACACCCCTTTATCCAATGCGGCAACGTCGCAGCCCTCAATCTGCTCGACAGATTGTCCCAGGTGAGATCCGGCTGGCGATCATAGACAGGGCTGATCCCAATGGGCGTATCAGCGAATGTCATTGGTTGCTAGTAGAGAGTCGTCTTAGGGACATCCTCATCTCGGACGTGGTTGACCAGACCATTGTGCGGGGACGACACTCCGGAACTGGACCATATTAATGACAGCCTAAACAGACAAAGTCTACTACTCTTCAATCTTATTGAGGAATGTGTTCCCTTGACACTCAAGGAGGAAAGCATCCCGGATGAAATTTGGGAAAGATTATCGCTGACTGAGGAGGAGGAATATATAGACGCGACAGTGATCCATATCCCTACCTCTAGTCTCGTTAATGATCCCCCATCCGATGACAAATCTGCTAAAACGAGCTGTCCAACTGGAACAGACGTTTTGGTATCGGACAATCCCGACAAACCTCTACTTCTAAAGCAAAAAGCAGTAGAGGAGGAGAGTGGCACGAGCGAAGAACCTATCGATAAGATGGATGATTCGCTGAATCCACATACCTCCAATTCTGCCAAAGCCAAAGAAGCAAGAGACAAAAAATCATACCGAAGGGCAACTAATTATTGCAATCGGTATGCTAATAAAGACCCCAACATCATCAGCGTAAGTGAGTTTCAAATGATACGCTCTAACCCCAAGTCCGTGAGGAGATTCGAAAGAGAATATCCCCACGTAAGTAAGAGGGAAGTGCTTATCAGTGAAATCCCTACGTCAAGAGAGCGAGTAACCCCCATCGAAGGGAGGAGACTTCAACTCAGATAAGGACACCCCTTTATCCAATGCGCCAGCCTCGTAGCCCTCAAAGAAGGTTGCTCGTCAAATCCGAAGCAGGATGACAACGCTGCTCGACGGATTGTTCCGGGTGAGATCCGGCTGGCGATCATAGACAGGGCTGAAACCAATGGGCGTATCAGCGACAGTCATTGGTTGCTAGTAGAGGGTCGTCTTCGGGACATCCTCATCTCGGACGTGGTTGACCGGACCAATTTGCAGCTAGGCCAGGCTGCTCTTTACAAGGGCGTCAAAGTAATTACCTGTGAAAACAAGGAATCGGCAGACTTCCTTGTTAAAACAGTTATTGACATTGACTCTCTTTGGGAAGGTAGCAATCTGGCGGTTGTACCTCTGCGATACCATGTGGGATAGTAACCTCAGTATGGGTACCTCCTCCTTCAATGCAGCTAGGACGAATACTGAAGATGGTTGAGAAGCAGAACGTCGGTGTTCAGATGGGGAATTGGAGGATTATCGATTCCTTTAAGAAGAGCGACGGACTGGTCATCAAATTCGCCACTGACAAGTCCGGAGAGGACTTTTTAAGAAGTCAAGGAGGGGTGCTGCACTTTTGGATTAGGACGACTATGTTTCCGAATCCCACCAAAGCCCCAATAGGTAGGAAGCGGCAAAAGCATAGCTTTGTGCAGATAAATCTGCATCATTGCAAAGCTGCTGCTGATGCTGCTGCTGAACTACTGAAACCCCTCTCGACTCATGATATCGACATCGCCCTAGTCCAGGAACCTTATTTATACAAAAACGGGTGAGGTGAGCAGGCTAAGCGGCAAGAACTATTCTGTTTTCGCGGCCTCGAATGGGGACAAGTAGAGGTGATATAACCACGGTACGGATGGAAGAAGGTTGGAGCAACCCCCTAGTTTTGTCTTCGATTTACCTGTCTTATGAAGACAGCGAACCACCAGGCAAGGTCACTCAGCATCTTGTGGAGTTAAACTAGGGAGCATAGGCTGGGTCGTCCTTGGATGTGATGCCAATGCCCACCATTTCCACTGGGGAAGCAGTGACACAAACGCCAGAACACAATATCATCTATAATTCGGCATCAAACCTCTCATCTGTACATCTTCATCCTATCTGCACTGCACCATCAACTCATCATCTCCCTTCATCAACTTTACCCTATCATCCTCATCTCACTATACCGCATCAACATCCTCACATTTTTAAATCTTCAACTACAATCTACATAGGATGAACACAATGGACCAACTGTCTTCGAGTGAAGCAGTCACCTATACTACCTCTACTGCGCATCCTTAAACCTAACCTAACCTATAAGTGCTTTACAATTTTTTAACACATTGTCAACATTTTTAACACATTGTCGCAGGGGATGAATGATACCAAGCAACGGTCCTGACCGGCTTTAACATGGCACAACCCAGGATTTATCTTGGTCCCTCTTTCATCTCAAGTGGACACTAACCTCCCCGTGGTATCACCTCGGGAGCTGCCTTTAACATCCTTTAAAGGTAGTGAGCTAACATGTGCTGCGCGTTCACCCATAAGAACTCACCGCGTCAAAACACCGCCTACTATGAAAAAACGAAGAAAAAGAAGAAAACCAAACCCCTCTAAACTTGACGACCCCCGTTAACGTTTTAAGGCCCATGAACTGCGAATCTGCACCTGGAATGTGAGGAATCTCTACAGAGCAGGTGCAGTATGCGCACTGGCGGATGTACTTGGTAAGTGCAAAGCTGATATTATCATACTACTAGAGAAGACACGCCAAAAACAGATCATGTCTGAGTTTGGTATCCCTGCAAAACTTATACGATTATGCAGGATGACATTGGCAAACACAAGGTCAGCTGTTAAATAGGAAAGAACCTCTCCGAACCTTTTGAAACAAAACGAGGTTTCGGACAAAGTGACAGTCCATCGTGTGACCTATTTAACATTCTACCGGAAAAGGTAATACGAATATACGGATAGAGATAAAAAATAACACTATATAGAATAAGGATATAATGCTACTGGCCTACGCAGACGATATTGACATAATAGTTCGATCAACTCGATCCGTAACAGCCACCTTTGCGAAAATTGAAAAAGAGTCTGCCAAAGTGGGTCTGGCAGTCAACGGCGATAAGAAGAAGACCTTCCAAACAAGTCTCCTATGATTATAATACCTTTTAGCAGGTACTCCATAAATAAATTACCTGTTGGACAGGTAAAACACATCTCAGACATGTCTCCAATCGATAGAATAAATGTTGGACAGGTAGAAACCCTTCCAGACAGGTATTTCATAGATAGAAGATCTTTCACACAAGTCTCCTTTGAATAGAATACCTGTCAGGCAGGTATTTTATATAGAAGACTTTTGAGACAATTCTCATTTATTGCCAACGAACACTTAAAAGAACAGTTGCCATTTCGGTGGACTTTTGTGGTAGATAAGAAACATCCGTTCTATCGACAAAAGAACTCTTCGGCAAATTAAAGAAGATAATTCTCTTATAGATAGAATATCATTCAAATAAATCGCATTTTGATAGAAGGGCTTCTATCGATGTCAGGTACTTTATATAAAGACAATAAGTTTCCTTTAGATACAACTTCCTTTCAGATTGAATGACTATCAAGGAGCCTTTATCGAAACAAGTTTTTTTAACATATGGAAACCCTTTCAGATACTTTTTAGAAGAGTTTCTTATGGATAGAAGATCCTTCAAGCAGATATATTATAGATAGAAGACCTTACAGACAAGTCTCCTATGATTATAATACCCTTCAACAGGTACTCTATAGATAAATTACCTGTTTGACAGGTAAAATACCTCTCAGACATGTCTCCAATCGATAGAATAAATGTTGGGCAGGTAGAAACCATTCCAGGCAGGTATTTTTTAGATACAAGATTTTTCACACAAGCCTCCTTTGAACAGAATACCTATCAGGCAGTTATTTTATATATAGAAGACCTATGAGACAATTCTCATTTATTGCTAATGAACACTTAGAAGAACAGTTGCCATTTCGGTGGACTTTGGTGGTACATGCGAAATCCGTTCTATCGGCAAAATAACTCTTAGACAAATTAAAGAAAATAATTGTCTAGATAGAATATTAATCAAATAAGTCCCATATGGTTGGAAGATATTTTAGAAGGACTGCTATCGACGTCAGGTATTTTATATAGACGATCTTTCAGATAAGTTTCCTTTAGATAAAACTCCTTTTCGGAAAATTTAATGACTATAAAAGGGCTTTCATCAAAACAAGTTTTTTAAACTCATGGAAAACCCTTCAGATCATTTTTAGAAGAATATAGATAGAATACCCTTCAAGCAGATATATTATAGATAGAAGTACTTCCAGACAAGTCTGCTAAGATTATAATACCTTTTAGCAGGTGTTCTATCGATAAATTGCCTGTTTGACAGGTAAAATATCTCTCAATATAATAAATTTTGGACACGTGGAAACCCTTCCAGGCGGGTATTTTATAGACAGAAGATCTTTCACGCCAGTCTATTTTGGATAGAATACCTATCAGTAGATATATCTATAAAATACCTTTAAGACAATTCACATTTATTGACAATGAATTGCCAGAAGAACAGTTGTCATTTCGGTGGACTTTTGTCGTAGTTTTCGAGATCCGTTCTATCGGCAAGAGGACTCTTAGTCAAATTAAAGAAGATAATTATCTTATAGATAAGTCCAAATAAGTCACATATGGATATTAGAAGATCTTTTAGAAGGGCTTTTATCGATTTCTGGTATTTTATATAGACGATCTTTCAAACAAGTTTCCTTTAGATAAAACTCCCCTTCGGCAGATTGAATGTCTATCAAAGAGCCTTTATCAAAGCAAGTTTTTTTAAACATATGGAAAACCTTTCAGATCATGTTTAGCACACCCTTCAAGCAGATATATTATAGATTGAATACCTTCCAGACAAGTATCCTATGATTAGAATACCTTTTATAAGGTATTCTGTAGATAAATTACCTGTTAGTGTGTTTACTCATCGGAAGAGGAGCCAAAAATCGACAGCTTAATGGCCAAACAAGCCATCTTGAGCTTTTCACCGTATAAAGCAGCTAGACCAGACCAGATCTTCCCGGCTCTACTACAGAGGGAAGTCGACCTTATTGCGTCCAAACTGGTCGGTATCTTCAAAGCTTGCTTAAAAATTGCATATACTCCCATAGCCTGGCAGAAGGCAATGGTAGTCTTTATCCCTAAACCTGGCAGAGCAAGTTATGCATTACCAAAATCTTATCGGCCGATAAGTTTAACTTCATTCTTACTCAAGACAATGGAACGGACAGTCGACACCATGATAAATAGTAACAGTGGAAACCGCATTACATGAAGTAGTACACCACATAGAAAGAACCTTCGAAATAAAGATTTATATACTCGCTGTATGCATCGACACCGAAGGCGCTTTCAACAACGTCAGCACCGAAACGCTTATCCACTCCCTAGACGAGTTTCACAGGTAGACATGGTCCTAATGAACTGGATTAACCACATGCTAAGGAACAGATGTATAAGCTGCGGGCTATATGACGTTAAAATAAGAGACAAAGTTGGACAAGGAACGCCACAGGGAGGGATCCTATCACCTCTGTTGTGGGTTACTACCATAAATAGTCTCTTAAGGACTTTAACTGAAGAAGGATTTGACCTAGTCTGCAAAGCAGACGACGTTATAATACTTCTAAAAGGAAACAATCCGAGTCTACTTTCCAATATTTTTTTTCTTTTCCTCTTGGCTTGCTACGTTGGTTAACAACAACAACAAAGCACGAACAGCTTCTGCGTCTCCTATTACACCATACACACAGCTCTGTATTATAAAACAGCATTCCAAGAGCCCTGTTGTTACTCACTTTGACAAAAATCCTCTTTCCACCAGATAGAAGAAAGCCAGATAGAAGATAGAAGACCTTCCTGATACGTCTTGTATTGGTGGATGACTTTTTAAATGACCTTCTATAGCTAGAAGACATTTTGCGCAAATAGAAAACATTCCGTTCCGGTATTTTATAGATATAATCCGTTTCTAACAAGTCTCCATTGATAGCCGACACTTTATATAGGTAGTTTATATTGCTATTTGTATGTAGTCAAGCTTAATCTCATATTTGTTGTTTTCAAATTTAAAAACAACAAGTTTAAAGTGGGGTGTAGTTAAAATTGATTACTTTTGGGGTGTTTTCGGTTGAATTCGCATTTAAACGAATTCATCAGTCACACTTATTCTTGAGCTCGAGTCGTCATAAAATTGGGGAAGGGTTCTTTGTTTCAATACAAAGAACTAAGAGAACTGATGAGTCCAAGTGGCGTTGGACGAAACTAGTATTATCTGCCATCCCCAAAAGTAATCAATTTTAACTACACCCCACTTTAAACTTGTTGTTTTTAAATTTGAAAACAACAAATATGAGATTAAGCTTGACTACATACAAATAGCAAGTAAAACACACATCTCAACAAAACTGCCAAAGTGAATCTAGGTAGTTTATAGATAGATTAGAAGACCAAAATAGATACAAAATCTTTCAGGCAGAAAAACACCTTTTGAGAAGAGGACCTTTCAGAAAATATTTTCTATCGATAGAAGAAGCTTTAGGCAGTAGACCTTTCTTTAGATGTAAGACCTTTCTCGCTAATGAACACATAGAAAGATCCCTACCTCCTAGGTGGTCTTCTGGAAACAGAAAACTTTTCAGATAGGAACATACCATGATATAGGGTTTTTTACAAACAGAAAACTTTTAGGCAGGTAGATATTCTTTAGATACAACATCTGCAGGCAAAAAACCTTTGAAGTTTGTAACCAAAATATGTATCAGGTAGATAGAAGACCATTGAAATAGATAAAAAGCTCTTCAGACAGGTATTTTGTACTAGTATATTAAATAGGAAACTTTTTAGTTAGGTAGATATTCGGCAGATACAAAAATTTGCAGGCAAAAAATTTGAAGTTGGTATTCAAAATACGGAATACTTATCAGGTAGATAGAAGACCTTTTAAATAGATAGAAAGCCCTTCAGGCAGGTATTTTATACAATTACAAAAAAGTCCTTTCGGAGAAGCAAGCGAGAAAAGACCTTTCGGAAAATGCCTTCTATCGCTAGAATACACTGATCTACTATCGTAAGAAAAACAGGCCTTATATTATTAGAGGAACTTTCAAGCAGGTATTTAATTGAAAGAAGACCTTCCTTCTTTGAGAAAAGACAATATAAGCAAATGAAATACCTTTTATGCTGGTATTTTGTAGGTAGACTCCTTTGCAGAAGGTATTTTATCGACCTTTTACGGAAATAAAATACCATTCAGGTAAGTCTCCGATGGGTAGAATACCTTTCTTTAGGTAGAAAACCTTTTCATGGCAAGCATTTTATAAATAGAAACCACATCAGACAAGTTAAATACCCTCCAGACAGACCATTCTAAAGGCTATCTATATAAGACCTTTGGGCAGATAATACACCATTCCGGCATGTATCATATGGATAGAAGTCCTTGAGACAGATATCTTATAGATTGAATACGTTTTAGGCAAACCTCCTACGAACAGGAGACCTTCAAGAATCCTTCTATCGATGGAAGATATTTTAGACAGGTAGAAAAACTTCTGGATATAGATAGAAGGCCTTTCGTAAATGCTACCTTTGAAAAAATACACTAGGTAGACAACAGATCTTTCTTTTGTCTATTCTATTGATAAAAATTTTCTGTGAGAGACGGCCATTCATACACGTCTAGTAGGCATACAAGTCCATTGAAATTGCCTTTAATTAACAGAAAACAAAAGGAAGACATTTCAGACAAGCCGCATATGGACCTTAAGACAAATAAAATATAACCTCTCCGAAGGCCTTCTATCGATGGAAGACCTATCAGACAAGTATCCTATGAATGGAAGACCTCTCAGAAGGGCTTCTGTCGGTAGAATACATTTTAGGCAGACATACAGCCTTCGAAGCAGGTATCTTATAAGTATACAATCTTTCACAGAAGTCTCATATGGATAAAAGCTATATCGGTCAGGTATTTTATAGCTAGAAGACCTTACAGATAATTCTCCTTTTTGTTAATAAACAAATAGGCGATTCGGTGGATTTTTGTGGAAGATAAAAATACATTATATAAGACACAAATAAAATGGATTTCGGAAAGGTATTTTATTGATAGAAGACCATTTAGATAAGTCTCCCATTGATAGAAGATATTTCAGACAAATCTCGCATGAATGAAAGACCTTTTAGAAGGCCATCTATCCATGGGAGGCATTAATAGCAGGTATATTATAGATAGAAACCCTTGCAGACAAATTCTCTTTTGGGCACAAATCGCATTAAGTATGTATTTTATAAAGAAGTCTTTTTCGAAAGCCTTCTATCGCTTGAAATGCTTTCAGACAGATAGAAGACCTTCCTGATACATATTCTATTGGTGGAAGACTTTTTAAATGGCCTTCTTTAACTAGAAGACATTTTGCGCAAATAGAAAACTTTCCGTTCCGGTATTTTATAGATATAATCCCTTTCCAATAAGTCTCCATTGATAGCCGACCCTTTATTCAGGTAGTTTATAGATAGATTAGAAGAGTACCTTTCAGAAAATATCTTCTATCAATAGAATGTGCTTTAGGCAGAAGGCCTTCTGTTAGATAGAAGACCATTATCGCTAATAAACACCTCGACGAACAGTTGTAATTTCGTTGGATGTTTATGAAACATCCCTACCTCCTCGTAGGTCTTCTGGAAACAGAAAACTTTTTAAATAGAAATATACCGCCAGCAGTTTTTTATAAATAGGATACTATTTAGGTAGGTAGATATTCAAAAAATTGCAGGTGAAAAATCTTTGACGTTTGTATCCAAAAGACGGAAGACTTTTCAGGTAGATAGAAGCCCTTTGAAATAGATAGAAAGCCCTTCCGGCATGTATTTTATACGAGTAAATTAATGGACCTTTCGGAGAATTAGAAGTGGAGAGAACCTTTTAGAAAATGTCTTCTATGGATAGAAGACGCTTTAGGCAGATATAAGACCTTTCTCGCTAATGAGAACATATACAAATAGTTGCCATTTCGGTGGATATTTATGGAAGATCCCTACCTTCAGACAGGTCTTCTGAAAACAGAAACCTTTCAAACAGGAATATATCCCTCAGATTTGTCTTCAAACGACTGAAATCTTATCAAACGACTGAAGACTTATCAGATAGATAGAAAACCTTTCAAAAAAAGGTCCTTCGGGAAGGGTTTTTATACATAGAAATACCTTTCAGAGAAACAAAAAAGGAAGAGGGCCTTTCAGTAAAGATAGCAATAGAAGACGCTTTAAGCAGATGTAACCCCTTGCTCACTTATCTATGCATAGACGAACACTTGGGCTTCGGTGGATATATATGGAATATACGTATACCTCAGGACAGGATCTTCTGGAATCCGAAAACTTTTTTTTTAGATAGAAAGCCTTTCAAGAAGGAAGAGAGAAAAAATATTACGAACTGCCAAGTTTGGATCAAATTAGTTTATCCGTTCCATAGTTATCGACTTCAAATTGTGTGAAATGGATTTCGTAATTGTGATTCAAAGCCGTTATTACGTGAATATACCCTCGGTTAGCCTAAAGACTGAGGTGCTATAAAAACTTTGATCAGACGATCCTTTTGTAAAATCCGGTAAAATAGGCCACCATGGTCCCATCAATTTAAACAAGACCTTTTCCAAAGTTCTGATGCCTTTACACCCTCTCATTTTGCAACGAAATCAATAAAGACTTCTTGACTTGCATGATGGGTATGAACTTTTTCTGGGTCAATGGAATGTCACTTGTATTGGAGGCAGCAATAACAACACTTGCATCTTATGTTTGAACACAGTCATGGAAAACAAGAATTACATCCTCATAAGACTTTCAATAGTAGGAGAAAACATTACAGAAATTGATTTTTATATTTTCTTTGCCAGTCTTGCTCTCCATCTTCTACCACCACGACTTAATATGTCGTCGTAAATTCAACATGACTCAAAATGCCATCCATACCAGGCTGTTTCAAAGGCAGCTATGTATGCCTTAAAGCCAACCATTTTCATAAAATGAAATTCTTTTCCTTTTCGATTTGTATGTTCCTTAAACACCCCATTCAGTTCTTCAGACTTGTTTCATGTCCTTTCCTTAAAGGAATACATTTTGCAATGACGGACATTTCCCTATGCCTCCATGTGAAAGCGTAATGGGGGTGGAGCAGAAAGATGGAGGAATGGTAGGTAGATTTTGTGGAAAAAGTAAATATTTTTAACTGAGTTTTTTTGTTGTTGTTTTTTGTTCTGCTTCTTTTGCATTTTACTACCACACAACGAATATCTTAGCATGCGACTACAAGTTAATGTGAAATGAGAATTAAGGATGTGGAATATAATTAGGGTGAAATCCACCACCACAACAATAAAAATAAAAACTATATGTAATAAAGAATTAGTCGGTTTTACGACTCGTACGTATATGACTGTAAAAAAACAAATACCAGAAGTATTGGACCTAAATATTCATGAGAAAATTCCTATTTTTTAAAAATAAAGCAGTAACGGATTCTATCTTGGTGAAAATATATGTTTTAACACTACAAGTGGTACAAAATTTCAAAGCAATTGCAGACAGGGCTATAACCTTGGAGCTTCTGCAAATTTTCAGGCGTTTGTGAAGGAGTCTTTCGAAGCAATGGATTTAATTATTCCATTGGCAGACTTAGATAGAAGATCTGCCTTCAAATGATCTGCATGAAGATTTTCAGCAAAATTGTTGTTGTTGATTCATCGATGCCCTATAGGTATTTAGGGAATTGTGTTTCTACAGAGTCTGTTTATCGAATGTTTTGAATGAATTTCTCGAATAATTATAAAGTATGGAAGTTAGTATCATATTCTCGCTATAATATAAAGCAGCGATTGAGATGAGATTTATGCGGTTTATGAGGTTTTTTCTATTCTTTTCTATTAACAAAATACATTTTAGGCAAATAAAGTAATGTACCAAAACTCCTGCGAATAGAAGACCATTCAGAACTGAATTCTGAGCTGAATTCTGTCAATAGAAGACCTTTTAGGCAAATAAAATATCTTTCAGACAAGTTTCCTATGGATGGAAGACCTTTTAGATGACCTTTTACACATAGAAGACCTTTTGGACAACAGAAGACTTTTTTAAAGACCTTCTATCCATAGAATACATTTCGGTCTGATGGAAATCTTCCAGTTATCTCCTATGGGTAAAAGACTTTTTAGAAAAACATTTAGGCACAAAGAAGTTATTCCAGACAGGTATTTATGGAAAGAGGACCTTGAAGAACGCCTTTTAATCATCTGATTACCTTCCAGAAGGCTTTCCAACGATATAAAACCCTTTAGATAGGTATTTTAGAGAAAGAACCCTATCAGACAATTATATTTTCTTGTCAATGATCACATAGACGTATAGCAGCCATTTCCGTGGATTTCTCCTAGATACGAGATCCAATCTATCGACAAAAAATATCTTAGGCAAATATATGACAGTTGTATTGTGTATTTTATGGGTAAAAGACCATTCACATAAGTTTCCTGTGGATAAAAGACAATTAACATAAGTTTCCTATGGACAAAAATACCTTTTCGAAGGCTTTCCATCGATGGAAGACATTTTAGGCATATACAAAAACGTTCCTGGCGGGCACTTTATAGATAGAGGCTTTTTCATTCATGTTCCCTTTGGATAAAACCCGCTTTAGGCTGATATAAGACCTATCCGCCTTCTAACGATAGAACTCATTTTTGACAGACAAAAGACATTGAGATATGTCTGCTATGGATAAAAGACATCTCATACAATTCTCCTCTGCAATTCAGGGGACCTTCAATCGATAGAATACATTTTGGGCAGGTAGAAAACCCTTCCATGCAGGTAGAGGTCTTTCAGGCAAGTTTCCTATGTTTAGAAGACCTTTCAATCAGGTATTTTATAGATAGAAGACGTCCTTTCGGATATTTCTCTTTTTTCGTACTGAACACTTCGATGAATAGTTGCCGTTCCGGTATAAGCACATTCAGACAAGTTTCCTTTGAATAAAATACCAGTTATGCAGACTGAAGACCTTTCAGATAGTCATGAGCCTTTTAAAAGAGACAAAAACCTTTTCGACAAGTCTACTATGAATAGAACATCCTTCAGGTTGGTGTCTTATAGGTAGAATACTTTTTGGGCAAGTATAGAAGACCTTTCAAAAGTCCTTCCATCGATAGCATATATTTTGGGCAGTTGGAAACCCTTCCGGACAGGTAGAGGATCTTTTGGGCAAATAGACATAAGACCATTCAGGTAGGTATTTTGTAGACAGAAGACCATGCATGCAGGTAAGTTGAACATACTAGGTACGAAATCCATTCTACAGACAAAAGGACCTTATAGGCACATACATGAAGAAATCATATGGAGACCTTATACCAACGAAGGTCATTTTAGGCAGAAAAAACCCTGCGAATAGAATACCATTCAGAACTGAATTCTATCGATAGAAGACCTATTAGACAAATAAAATATATTTCAGACAAGTTTCCTATGAATGGAAGACTTTTCAGATGACCTTTTACACATGGAAGACCTTTTGGACAACAGAAGACGTTTTTAAAGTCCTTCTATCGATAGAATGCATTTCGGTCTGATGGCAACCTTCCAGTTACCTCCTATGGATAAAAGACTTCAGAAGAACATTTAGGCACTAAGAAGACATTCCAGACAGGTATTTATTGAAAGAAGACCTTGAAGAACGAATTTTAATCGACAGATGAGCTTCCAGAAGGCTTTCTAACGATAGAAGACCCTTTAGATATGTATTTTATAGAAAGAACCCTTTCAGATAATTCTATTTTCTTGCCAATGAACACATAGACGTATAGCAGCCATTTTTCTCCTAGATACGAGATCCATTCTATCGACAAAAGATCTCTCAGGCAAATACATGACAGTTGTGTTGTGTATTTTATAGGTAGAAGACCATTCAGATAAGTTTTCTGTGGATAAAAGACCATCAAAATAGGCTTCCTATAAAATACAATCCTACAAAATACCTTTCCGAAGGCTTTCCATATATGGACGACATTTTAGGCAGATAGAAAACGTTCCTGGTGGATACTTTATATATAGAAGCTCTTTTATTCAAGTTCCGTTTGGATAAAACATCCTTTAGGCTGATAAAAGGCCTATCCGAAGGTCTTCTAACGATAGAATTCATTTTTGACAGACAGAAGACATTGGGATATGCCTGCTATGGATAAAAGACATCGCATACAATTCTTCTCTGCAATTCAAGGGACCTTTAATCGATAGAATGCATTTTGAGTAGGTAGAAAAACCTTCCATACAGGTAGAAGGTCTTTCAGACATGTTTCCTATGTTTAGAAGGCTTTTCAATCAGGTATTTTATAGATAGAAAACGTCCTTTCAAATATTTATATTTTTTGGTGTGTTCATTACCAAAAAATATAAATATTTGAAAGGACGTTTTCTATCTATATATCGACGAATAGTTGCCGTTCCGATGGAATGTTCCGGTAGATATAAGCACATTCAGACAAGTTTCCTTTGAATAAAATACCAGTTATGCAGACTGAAGACCTTTCAGATAGACATGAGCCTTCTTAAAGAGACAAAACCTTTCAGACAAGTCTACTACGAATAGAACATCCTACAGGTAGGTGTCTTATAGGTAGAAGACTTCTTGGACAAGTATAAAAGACCTTTCAGAGGCCCTTCCATCGATAGAATACATTTTGGGCAGTTGGAAAACCTTCCAGAGAGGTAGAGAATCTTACAGGTAGGTAGGATCATACAGGTAGGTATTTTGTAGACAGAAGACCATGCATGCAGGTAAGTTGAACATACTAGGTAAGAAATCCATTCTACAGACAAATGGACCGTATAGGCACATACATGAATAAATTATCTGGAGACCTTATACCGATGAAGGACATTTTAGGCAGAAAGAAACCCTTTCTAGATAGAAACTCGTTCAGACAAGTCTCCTTTGGAAAAATACTATTTAGCCGGATATTTCATACATAGAAAACCTTTCCGTCAACTTTCCTCTGGATGGAAGACCTTTCAGATGATATTCTAGCGATAAAAGACATTTTCAGCAAATAAAAGATTTTTCACTATGAATAGAAGATATTTCGAACGGAATTTGGGCAGGTACTTCTTTCAGACAGTTGTCCTTTCTGCGGATTTTTATGGTAGATCCTTACAACTCAGACAAGCCTGGATAGAAGATTTTTCATTCAAGTCACCTACAGATAGAAAACCTTTAAGATTACCTTCTATGAATAGAAGAACTTCTAGACAAATAGAAGATCCTTTAGGCAAGTCTCCTATGGATAAAAGGCCCCTTAGACAATACTCCGAATCATGCAAGACCTTTGAAGGTATTCTATTGATGGAATACTCGTACAAAGAGTAGATATAAGCACATTCGGACAAGTATCCTTTGATTAAAATACCAGTTATGCAGCCTGAAGACCTTTCAGATAGATACAAGTTCTTTTAAAGAGATACATACATTTTTTCCGACAAATCTACTATAGATAGAACGCCCTTAATGCAGGTGTCTTATAGATAGAAGACTTTTCGTACAAGTCTCTATAAATAGAAGGCCTTTCAGAAGCCATTCCATCGATAAGATACATATTAGTTCGAAAAACTGCAAGACAGTTAGAGGGTCTTTCAGGCAAGACAGAAAGATTTCCTATAGATAGAAGACCATAGATGCAGTACGAGATCCATTCTGCGGACAAAAGGACCTTTTTAGGCAAATGCGTGAATAAATAATCTGAAGGTCTTTTGGGGCCTTCTATCGATGAAAGACATTTTAAGAAGATAGAACATTGGTGGCATTTTGGTCAGGTAGAAAAACCTTCCATGCAGGTAGAAGGTCTTTCAGGCAAGTTTCCTATGGATAGAAGACCTTTCAATCAGGTATTTTATAGATAGAAGACTTCCTTTCTGTTATTTCTTTTTTTTTGGTAATGAACACTTCGACGAATAGTTGCCATTCCGGTGGAATGTTCCGGTAGATATAAGCACATTCAGACAAGTTTCCTTTGAATAAAATATCAGTTATGCAGATTGAAGACCTTTCAGATAAAGGTAGTGAGCTAACATGTGCCGCGCGTTCACCCATAAGAACGTTAAAAACTTGGGTTTGGGCGTCGGGTTAGTAATAGTAACCCTAGGGAAAAAGCAGCCAACTATGAAAAAACGAAAGAAAAGAAAAACAAACCCCTCTAAAGTTGACGAAACCCGCAAACGTTTTAAGGACCATGATCTGCGAATCTGCACCTGGAATGTTCGCACTCTTTATAGAGAAGGTGCAGTCTTCGCATTGGCAGACGTACTTGAAAAGTACAAGGCCGATATTACTGCGATACAGGAAATACGATGGATTGGGAAAGGCGTCACAACAACACCTAAAGGTGGCGCACTGTATTATAGCTGCCATGACGTAAATCATGAGTTTGGTTGTGGATTCGTAGTTAGTCGGAGACTAAAACATCTGGTATCCAGCTTCACCCCAGTGAATGAAAGACTTGCTGCAATTCGAATAAAAGCTAAATTCTTCAACATCAGCTTTATTTGCGCTCATGCTCCCACTGAAGAAAAGGACGAACAGACCAAAGACATATTTTACGAGCGCTTAGAAGAAACATATGACCGTTGCCCTGCCCATGACATTAAAATCATTCTAGGCAATTTTAATGCCAAAATTGGAAAGGAGAATATCTTTGGCCCAATAGTCGGGAAATTCAGTCTCCACAGTGAAACTTCTGACAATGGTATGAGGCTGATAGACTTTGCAGCTGCAAAAAACATGGTGGTTAGCAATACCAGTTTTAAGCATCTCGATATTCATAATGGCACTTGGCTGTCGCCAGATCAAAGAGCAAGAAATCAAATTAATCACGTTGTGATAGATTCAATACATGCATCGAGCGTGTTTGATGTATGATCGTTTCGTGGTGCAAACATAGACTCGGACCACTACCTTGTTGCAGGAAAAATACGCACCGGGTTAAACATAGCAAACAAAGTCCGAACAGACACAACACGGAAGTTGGACATCGGTAAGCTGCAATCACAACAGATAGCCACAGCATATTCCACTCAACTAGACCAATTGCTTAATCACTCCTCGTCCCGATAACATATCAGAACAGTGGCAAAGTATTGCCCACTCCATGCAAACAGCGGCAAAATTTATACTTAGATACCAGAGACCTCCACCAAAGAATCCATGGTATGACCAAGAGTGTCGTGCTGCTACCGAAGAGAAAAATGCGGCATATAGGGCTACTCTACAATCAATAGCAACGCGTAGCGCGAAAGGGGAGGAGAAACGTCTTTTCCGCAGAAAAAAGAGAGAGATGGAAAAGCGGGAGTGTGGATAAATCGAGATGTACAGGAGACAGAATGAAATCCGAAAATCTACCAAAGAGTGAAACATCAAACTGATGGATTTGGAACTGGCACATCCTCCTGTAGAGACCAGCAAGGTAATTTGGTAACA
The DNA here is from genome assembly GCF_047663935.1 of Musca autumnalis. Lineage (NCBI taxonomy): Eukaryota > Metazoa > Arthropoda > Insecta > Diptera > Muscidae > Musca > Musca autumnalis. Next base: position 61,945,229 of record NW_027411644.1, read on the forward strand.
GTGTATATGAATGAATGTATACCACCCGGTCAAGATGAGGTAAAGACAGCAATAAACTGGCTGAAGAATAATAAGGCAGCAGGAGCTGAATGCCTACCAGCCGAGCTGTTTAAAACCGGAGGCGACACGCTGATGTAGTGTATGCATTAGCTAGTTAGCTCCATCTGGCAGAAAGAACGCGTACCCGACGATTGGAACCTGAGCATCCTGTGTCCCGTCCATAAGAAAGGAGATAAGACTTTATGCTCCAACTATAGGGGCATAAGTCTTCTCCCTATCGCCTACAAGATAGTGTACTTGCAAGTAGTTGCAAGAACTTGCAAATACTTTTTACTTGCGAAGTTATCGAACAGGCCTATTGTAATAACACCCTCTGTTGACAGCGATATGTATCAAAAAAGCTATAAAATCGATCAAAAATCGATTTGATCATAATCGAAAGATCGAAAAGTCGACGTTTTTGTTAAAGGTGAAAATCCAATGATCAAAAAGTCGATTTTTCCGTTGCAGGTAAAAATCGAAAGATCGAATAGTCGATTTTTGACTTCGATTACGTATCCCTAAATTGGACCTTTCCAATGCGGCTTTGGACCTGGCAAGTCCACCATCGACCAGATATTTAGCCTGGAGAAGACCCAAGAGATGCAGATCGACAGCCCGCTACGTTCAAAGGTATTCCAAGCCATGTCTGAATTTGGTATCCCCGCAAAGCTCATTCAGCTTTGTAAAATGACCCTAACTGACACAAGATCTTCAGTTAAAATAGGAAAGAATCTCTCCGAAGAGTTTTGTACCAAAAGAGGATTCAGGCAAGGAGACAGCCTTTCGTGTGACCTTTTCAACATCCTGCTAGAAAAGGTTATACGAGAGGCAAACGTCAAAAGAAGTGGCACAATCTTCACCAATAGCCACATGTTACTTGCTTATGCTGATGATATAGACATCATGGGACGATCAGTAAAAGAAGTAACCGATACCTTTATGAAGGTCGAAGGAGAATCTGCTAACGTGGGTCTGGCGGTAAACGGCGAGAAGACCAAGCTGATGGTGTCGACGCGCAATGCGTCCATTGAGATCGGACCAACAGTTGAAGTTGGTTCCTATAATTTTGAGGTAGTAAAAGACTTCCTATACCTCGACACCGCCGTAAACACAACAAACGACATCAGTTGTGAAATAAAAAGAAAAAATGTATTGGCCAACAGATGCTACTTTGGCTTAAGTAAGCACTTTAAAAACAAAGCCACAACTCGTCAAACAAAAATAACGCTTTACAAAATACTGATACTGCTGATGTATGGTTCCGAAGCCAGCAGATAAGGCAGTGAGAAAAAGATCTACGGGCCAATCTGCGTGGACGGTGAATATCGACTTCGTATGAACCACGAGCTGTATCTGCAATACAACAACATCAATATAGTTAAACGTATCAAGATGCAACGATTGCGTTGGCTAGGCCATATCATAAGAATGAGCGATGATGAACCCGCTAAAAAGGTGTATAAATTCGAGCCACATTGCAGTGCACGCAGAATTGGCAGGCCAAAGAATAGATGGCGCAAACAAGTGGATGATGAGATGACAAGGCGCGGTATTCCAAAAAGCGAAGCACAAAAAAGAGAGAATTGGAGATCTTTTCTTAGTTCGGTCTATGGAACAAATGTTCTGTAATGGGCCAGCTAAGAAAGTAAGTAATATGAGCTGCCATCTAGTGCCAGGCTTTAAATTGTGTGTCGCAGACTAAAGCTGCACTAGAATATTGTTTCTGCAAATATATTAGAGTATAACTCCGTTATCTGACCACGTAGATTAACATAATTGACTAGAAGTCTTCTTCAAACAAATTTAAAATGTTTACCCGTTATCAGACAAAAATGTTGGCATATTTAACACGCTAAATTGGTTGGTTTTTATGTTGTTTTGGAGATTGTTTTGTTTCCCCCATGCCTATATTTGCATTATAAGATAGGCGGTACTTTTGTTCATGACATTTAACAGCATAAAACAATTCGTACCGTATACCCCCACCAGAATGTGCGTGAAGATAAAATCGATTTTAACTAGCGGAGACAAAAACCATAAATACCACCACCACATTTAGTCAAGACACATTCTCTCACGTATAACAGATTTAGAACAGTTTTAAAACAGTTCTAAAAACGATTTTGACAAAATATAAAATCGATTTTGACAAAATCGTTTTTGAAGAATATGTGTTTTAGACCTTTTTCAGGGGAGAATGTTACGCTCGTGGTTTCTTAAAACACTCTTCGCAGCAGCACAAAGCTGTAACCGGCGCATTGACTTGATTTTTACATTCTAAATATTTTTGGCCACTTTCTCCATACAAGTGGATCCACTGTGGAATGCATAGATAGCATTCTTGAAATCCGGCTTTCTTAAAAAAATGCGGAAAATCTTAGAGGCTTGATTATATACATATGTATGTACATATGTATGTATCTTGGTATAAATTTTATATGAAAATTATATTTTTGAGATTTTTAAAGCATTTTTTAATAAATAACTTTTTTTTAAAGCGTATTATTTTGCGCCAAAAGTTGAAAATAACAAAATAAATCGATTTTTAAGTGATTTAGGCCAAATCCGTGGAAATGCATACGCCAAATGATTCTTTATAAGCGTGGAATGACAGATAACGGACAATACTTTAAGGGAGCCCCTAGGGAAAATGTATATGCCGTACCAATTATGCAAAAATCTTAGAATGATCCCAAGAAAAGTAGTGAATGTATTATTGCTTCAAGTAAAAAGCAAAGCTAAACCGGGATTCGAACGCAAGACCCATAAACTCCAACGCCAAGCTCTCAACCAACTCAGCTACACAAGCTAATGAACAAAGTGGGTAATATTGTCATTGGCTGTTTCGTACGAAGTAAATCTAATGTTTTTATTATTGTACATATTTTTTTTTGTTTTTTTGTTGAAGTTCAATCTCATTTTCGATTGTTTGAGTGGAGTATTCCCCCATTGGCTCAACTTCATTTATTACCCTCTATTACAGAGAGTAATGTTTTTCAAAACGAACTGACAGTGTTGCAAAATTTTACTGATCGCTACCAATATCATGATTTCATCCCGGCGAAGGGAATTATCAATTGGCTTCTCAGTTTTTGAAATGATGCCTTTTTTAGCGAAAAACCGAACTCTTTAAGTGTCTAGTATTCCCATATGAATGAGAATCACACTCACTTTTCGGCTTTTCCAAAGAAACACCAAAATCAAAATATTTTGCAACATGTCAGCACGTATCAACTAAGAATTCTTCGAATTCTGTGAGTTGAAGAGAACACCAACACAGTTGCCTGTGAGGTTGTTTATTGGAATTTTGTTTTTTTGATTTTAACAAAGCTCTAATTCGCCCATGCCTCGGCTGTTTTTTGTTTGTTTTGTTTTTTTGTTGAAGTTCAATCTCATTTTCGATTGTTTGAGTGGGGATGAAATCATGATATTGGTAGCGATCAGTAAAATTTTGCAACACTGTCAGTTCGTTTTGAAAAACATTACTCTCTGTAATAGAGGATATTTTGTTTAATTTTTGGTTTACATTACGAAATCCACTCGATTTCAACTGTCAATTCCATTGATTGATTAAACGTCAAACGAAATCCAATGGATTTCAGATGAGTTTTCATTTGACGTATACGCAAAGGCCCTCAATAGGTCCACCCACATATATGAATGTTTTTCATAAAATGTCGATATTTCAAAATTTATACAATCAACCTGTAATCAAATTTGTATTTTCTTATAGTCGACCCAATGGCCTAATTAGCTGCACTCGCAGTCTGTAGGTACACGGCATAATTTTCGCCTAGGAGGGCCCTCAATAGGTCCACCCACATGTATGAAGGTTTTTCATAAAATGTCGATATTTCAAAATTTATACAATCAACCTGTAATCAAATTTGTATTTTCTTATAGTCGACCCAATGGCCTAATTAGCTGGACTCGCAGTCTGTAGGTACGCGGCATAAATTTCGCCTAGGGTCCACCCACATATATGAAGGTTTTTCATAAAATGTCGATATTTCAAAATTTATACAATCAACCTGTAATCAAATTTGTATTTTCTTATAGTCGACCCAATGGCCTAATTAGCTTCACTCGCAGTCTGTAGGTACGCGGCATAAATTTCGCCTAGGGGGGCCCTTTATAGGTCCACCCAAATATATGAAGGTTTTTCATAAAATGTCGATATTTCAAAATTTATACAATCAACCTGTAATCAAATTTGTATTTTCTTATAGTCGACCCAATGGTCTAATTAGCTGCACTCGCAGTCTGTAGGTACGCGGCATAAATTTCGCCTAGGGTCCACCCACATATATGAAGGTTTTTCATAAAATGTCGATATTTCAAAATTTATACAATCAACCTGTAATCAAATTTGTATTTTCTTATAGTTGACCCAATGGCCTAATTAGCTGCACTCGCAGTCTGTAGGTACGCGGCATAAATTTCGCCTAGGGGGCCCTCAATAGGTCCACCCAGATATAAGAAGGTTTTTCATAAAATGTCGATATTTCAAAATTTATACAATCAACCTGTAATCAAATTTGTATTTTCTTATAGTCGACCCAATGGCCTAATTAGCTGCACTCGCAGTCTGTAGGTACGCGGCATAAATTTCGCCTAGGGGGCCCTTTATAGTAGGTCCACCCAAATATATGAAGGTTTTTTCATAAAATGTCGATATTTCAAAATTTATACAATCAACCTGTAATCAAATTTGTATTTTCTTATAGTCGACCCAATGGCCTAATTAGCTGCACTCGCAGTCTGTAGGTACGCGGCAAAAATTTCGCCTAGGGGGGCCCTTTATAGTAGGTCCACCCAAATATATGAAGGTTTTTTCATAAAATGTCGATATTTCAAAATTTATACAATCAACCTGTAATCAAATTTGTATTTTCTTATAGTCGACCCAATGGCCTAATTAGCTGCACTCGCAGTCTGTAGGTACGCGGCATAAATTTCGCCTAGGAGGGCCCTCAATAGGTCCACCCACATGTATGAAGGTTTTTCATAAAATGTCGATATTTCAAAATTTATACAATCAACCTGTAATCAAATTTGTATTTTCTTATAGTCGACCCAATGGCCTAATTAGCTGCACTCGCAGTCTGTAGGTACGAGGCATAAATTTCGCCTAGGGGGCCCTCAATAGGTCCACCCAGATATAAGAAGGTTTTTCATAAAATGTCGATATTTCAAAATTTATACAATCAACCTGTAATCAAATTTGTATTTTCTTATAGTCGACCCAATGGCCTAATTAGCTGCACTCGCAGGCTGTAGGTACGCGGCATAAATTTCGCCTAGGGTCCACCCACATATATGAAGGTTTTTCATAAAATGTCGATATTTCAAAATTTATACAATCAACCTGTAATCAAATTTGTATTTTCTTATAGTTGACCCAATGGCCTAATTAGCTGCACTCGCAGTCTGTAGGTACGCGGCATAAATTTCGCCTAGGGGGCCCTCAATAGGTCCACCCAGATATAAGAAGGTTTTTCATAAAATGTCGATATTTCAAAATTTATACAATCAACCTGTAATCAAATTTGTATTTTCTTATAGTCGACCTAATGGCCTAATTAGCTGTACTCGCCATCTGTAGGTACGCGGCATAAATTTCGCCTAGGAGGGCCCTCAATAGGTCCACCCACATGTATGAAGGTTTTCAATAAAAAGTCCTACAGAATCTTTTTTTAACTTTCCGTTTTTTTTTTTCAATTTTGTCAATTTTCCGTGTGCTCATATCTTTTTAGATCCTGAAAAAGGTCTAAAACACATATTCTTAAAAAACGATTTTATATTTTGTCAAAATCGTTTTTAGAACTGTTTTAAAACTGTTCTAAATCTGTTATACGTGAGAGAATGTGTCTTGGCTAAATGTGGTGGTGGTATTTATGGTTTTTGTCTCCGCTAGTTAAAATCGATTTTATCTTCACGCACATCCCACCAGAGGGGAAAGAGGGGAGAATGTCACGCTCATGGTTTCTTAAAACAATCTGAGCAGCACCACAAAGCTGTAACCAGTGTATTAACTTGATATTTGCACAGAAAATACTTTTGGCCATTTTCTTCATACAAGTGGATCCACTGTGCATCGGTATTGTTAATGATTTTTGCAATATTGCGGAATTTCGCAAGTTGTTTTTGTTTTGTATGTTTGGAGCAAAATATGGTATTATTGGTTTTGCAATTACAATGCTTGACCAAAAAAATATTTTGTTGGAACAAAAATAGACATTGTTGTTACTACAAAAAGGAAAAATAGTTTTTCTCTGCGTTCAATAGGGATTTACATATATAAAAGTCCAATAAGACATAGAGAAGTCTTCTTTTAGAAGTCCAATAGGTCTAATTGTAAGCCTTCTTATAAAAATCCAATAGTTTTTCTTATAGAAGCCCAAGAATACCCTAGACAGACGGCAGCGTTAATTTGCATTAAGATCTGCATTTATTTTTACCCTGACAGAGGACGACAGTTTCTGTATTTACGAAACAGTTTATTACTGGTAAACAACTATGTTGTTGTTGTTTGCAATGCAAATTGTGTCTCAGAACATGAATATGCTTTCTCTCTCTCTCTTTCTTACACGAGTATGGGCTCTCTTTTACAGTATTGCCATATTGAAATGCCTAAATTAAGTTTAAATTTAGTTTTATTATGTGCAGACGGCAGCGCTAATTTGCATTAAGAACTGCATTAAATTTTACCCTGACGGACGACAGTTTCTGCATTTCGAAACAGCTGTTTGCTGATAAACAACTGTTTTGTTGTTGTTTGCAATCTCAGAGTATGAATATGCTCTCCCTCTTACATGAGTATGGGCTCTCTTTTACAGTATTGCCATATTGAAATACCTAAAGTCATTTTAAATTCAGTTTGATTTTGCGCATTAAGAATGAGGATAATGCACGAATTAATTTGAATTAAGGCAGTTAATGCAAACTAACGCTGCCGTCTGTCTAGGGTATAAAACTTCTTGGAGAAGTCCAATAAGATTTCTAAGATTAGACTTCCTTCCAATAAAAGTCTAATAAGATTAGAGAAGTTCAATAGCACTTCTTCTTATAGTAATCCAATAGTCATATAGGACTTCTTAGGTTTTAGTGTTTTCTTATAGGACTCCAATAGAATTTCTCATTGATGTCTGCTTATAGAAGTCCAATGTTAGAGAAGTCTTTTTATAGGTCTTCTTGTAGAAGTCCAAACGGAAAGTCCAATAAAACTTCTTATAGTAAAGTAAAATATGGGAAAATATTCTCCCTTCATTGCAATTCAGCCGGTTTTGTTGACAGAACATCACACAGTAAAGCAAACAATAATCAAAAATCTGAGAGGAGAATATAAAATGACCGGACGAACACAAGGAAGAAGAAAAAACAACAACAACGTAAACATGTCCTTTGCTGTTGACGTCATTGTAATTATTTGTGAAATCAAGTAGGCTGGGTAGAAAATGGACAAGGCATTTAATGGGGGTGCGAGGGAAAAAGGCAATAAGCAAATCGATCATTCCGATTCCTATTGCAGCATTCCCTTTGAAGACCAAACCATTCAAGTTGATTAAAACAATTGTTTTAAGTGTGTCAAATTTATGGCTGGCCATTTGACAAATTAATTTACTAATTTATGAAATGCTTCCCTTGTGTGGCCTTTAACGCTGCTCTTTGTGAAGTTTTACCACAAATAATTAAATCAAAATACCACAAAATTGGTGGTAATGTCCCAGCAGGATATGACTCAATCATTTTTAATGTTCTACAAAAAATAATGTAACAGCTTCCCTTTAGTGTTCATAAATGTCACATATTTAATAAAATGTCCACAAGAAATATACGAGGAACTTTTCCATTAGCCTTCGATAAGGAGACCTATTGGTTTTATATGAGAAGATGCATTGATACCCCAAATATCAAACCATTAAGAAGATAAAGTATTACATATTTGCTTTTGTTAAGGGACACATGTAAATAGAGCCTCTATCAGAAATATCATTGGTATTCTAAAAGAAGTCTATTCGGGCTTAAAAATGAAGTATACTGTAGAGTAAATGGCCCACAGGATCCTTTTATTTTCCCCTCCCCTGAATTAAAAAAACACGAACAAAATTACTTTATCCCCACTTCCATGAATTTATTTAACATTTAAACACCAAAGTTCAAATCAATAAATAATCAAAATCCGCACAGCCACTTACCTTCGAGTAACTTTCCGTTGAACGTATATCGTTTATAGTCCATGGCAGCATAGCGGCTGAATAGCGGGGATCGACCGAAGCCGATCCGCGATATGTTAGAGAAACCAAACGGGTTTTCATTTTCTAATTGTTGTTTTACTTTTGTTGCAACAAAACTAAATCTCCAATCTTGTTGTTGTTGTTTTTGTTACTATTTAAATTTCCAATCAGAACATTTATTTTATGACCCGTCAGTTGCTATTTATTCTTCACTGCTTATGTAATTTGAGAATTTATTTTCCGTTGCTGTTTCAGAGGACTTTGAATAAGTTCTCAAGTTGTTTTTTTTTGTTTTTGTTAATTTTTCTTGTCGAATATCGTCATCATCAACGACATGTTTGTTGTTATTTTTCAAATTTCAATTCACTCGCAAACACACACACACTTTTATTCATTTAAAAATCATAGCACTGCGGGAAAGTAGAAGGACACACACAAAAATGGTTAACGATGAGGAGGAGTTAAATTCTTTTTTAATTTTTAAATCAATATTAACAGGATGTGACGGCGTCCATTTGTCGTCCGTCCTGTGTGGACGTCACATGTCATAACAACGATAACATCAAATCATTATTGTTTTTAATTTGTTGATGTTTTTTTAAGGACAAATGGGGAACATTTTTTAGCAATGGGGGGAGAAGAGGGAGTGTTGGCATTTATTGTGGTGTATGTGGTGGGCGGCTGGATGGCGATTTAGTGTACGTGGCTCGTCTACTGTAGAGTAGATTACCCCTAGGATCGTCTACTGTAGAGCAGATGACCCGTGGAATCGTCTACTGTAGAGTAGATGACCCATAGGGTCGTATACTGTAGAGTAGATGACCCATAGGGTCGCCTACTGTAGAGTGATGGTCCCTGGGATCATCTATTATAGTGTAGATAACCCCTGGGATCATCTATTATAGTGTAGATGATCCCTGGGATCGTCTACTGTAGAGCAGATGACCCCTGGGATTGTCTACTATAGAATAGATCGTCCCTGGGGTCGTCTACTATAGAGTAGATGACCCCTGGGGTAGTTGTGGTTGAGAAGGTGGGTCGTCTACTAGGAAGTAGATGGCCCACAGGGTCGTCTACTGTAGAGTAGATGACCCATAGGGTCGTCTACTTTAGAGTAGATGACAGTAGATGGCCCATAGGGTCGTCTACTTTACAGTAGATGGCCCATAGGGTCGTCTACTTTACAGTAGATGGCCCATAGGGTCGTCTACTTTACAGTAGATGGCCCATAGGGTCGTCTACTGTAGAGTAGATGACCCATAGGGTCGTCTACTGTAGAGTAGATGGCCCGTAGGGTCGTCTACTGTAGAGTAGATGGCCCGTAGGGTCGTAGTAGATGGCCCGTAGGTGACCCACAGGGTCGTCTACTATAGAGTAAATGACCCACAGGGTCGTCTATTGTAGAGTGGATGACCCACAGGGTCGTCTACTGTAGAGTAGATGACCCACAGGGTCGTCTACTGTAGAATAGACGATCCACAGGGTCGTGTACTGTAGAGTAGATGATCCACAGGGTCGTCTACTGTAGAGTAGATGACCCACAGGGTCGTCTATTGTAGAGTGGATGACCCACAGGGTCGTCTACTGTAGAGTAGATGACCCACAGGGTCGTCTACTGTAGAATAGACGATCCACAGGGTCGTGTACTGTAGAGTAGATGATCCACAGGGTCGTCTACTGTAGAGTAGATGACCCACAGGGTCGTCTACTGTAGAGTAGATGGTCCATAGGGTCGTCTACTGTAGATTAGATGGCCCATAGGGTCGTCTACTGTAGAGTAGATGGCCCATAGGGTCGTCTACTGTAGAGTAGATGGCCCATAGGGTCGTCTACTGTAGAGTAGATGGCCCATAGGGTCGTCTACTGTAGAGTAGATGTCCCATAGGGTCGTCTACTGTAGAGTGGATGACCCATAGGGCCCATAGGATCGTCTACTGTAGAGTAGATGACCCATAGGGCCCATAGGGTCGTCTGCTGTAGAGTATATGGCCCATAGGGTCGTCTACTGTAGAGTAGATGGCCCATAGGGTCGTCTACTGTAGAGTAGATGGCCCATAGGGTCGTCTGCTGTAGAGTAGATGGCCCATAGGGTCGTCTACTGTAGAGTAGATGGCCCATAGGGTCGTCTACTGTAGAGTAGATGACCCATAGGGTCGTCTGCTGTAGAGTAGATGGCCCATAGGGTCGTCTACTGTAGGTGGATGGCCCATAGGGTCATCTACTGTAGAGTAGATTGCCCATAGGGTCGTCTGCTGTAGAGTAGATGGCCCATAGGGTCGTCTACTGTCGAGTAGATGGCCCATAGGGTCGTCTACTGTAGAGTAGATGGTCCATAGGGTCGTCTACTGTAGAGTGGATGACCCATAGGGCCCATAGGATCGTCTACTGTAGAGTAGATGGCCCATAGGGTCGTCTACTGTAGAGTAGATGGTCCATAGGGTCGTCTACTGTAGAGTGGATGGCCCATAGGGTCGTATACTGTAGAATAGATGGTCCATATGGTCGTTTATTGTAGAGTAGATGTCCCATAGGGTCGTCTACTGTAGAGTATATGGCCCATAGGGTCGTCTACTGTAGAGTAGATGGCCCATAGGGTCGTCTACTGTAGAGTAGGTGGCCCATATGGTCGTCTACTGTAGAGTAGATGGCCCATAGGGTCGTCTACTGTAGAGTAAATGGCCCATAGGGTCGTTTACTGTAGAGTAGATGTCCCATAGGGTCGTCTACTGTAGAGTAGATGGCCCATAGGGTCGTCTACTGTAGAGTAGATAACCCATAGGGGGCCCATAGGGTCGTCTATTGTAGAGTAGATGACCCATAGGGGGCCCATAGGGTCGTCTACTGTAGAGTATATGGCCCATAGGGTCGTCTACTGTAGAGTAGATGGCCCATAGGGTCGTCTACTGTAGAGTAGATGGCCCATAGGGTCGTCTACTGTAGAGTAGATGGCCCATAGGGTCGTCTACTGTAGAGTAGGTGGCCTATAGGGTCGTCTTCTGTAGAGTAGATGGCACATAGGGTCGTCTTCTGTAGAGTAGATGGTCCATAGGGTCTTCTACTGTATAGTAGATGCCCCATAGGGTCGTCTACTGTAGAGTAGATGGTCCATAGGGTAATCTGCTTTAGAGTAGTTGACCCCTAGAGTTGTCTACTGTAGAGTAGATGACCCTCAGGGTCTTCTACTTTGGAGTAGATGACCCTCAGGGTCTTCTACTTTGGAGTAGATGACCCACAGGGTCGTCTACTTTGGGTAGTCTACTGTAGAGTAGATGGCCCACAGGGGCCATCTTCTTTAAAAAAGTTAAAGAATAACGGTAAGTTTTTGTTAAATAATTTTCTTCAGAAAAAAGGCGAATTTTTTTTCCTTCAACCCCCTCTCAGTCAAATCACGCACTGCAGGCCCGGTTAGGTCACTCGTTTTCATGCATTCATTCATCATTTCGACAAATTCATGTTTGGCGACATTGGATTGGCACGCAAAGGATATGCCACCATCGCCACATATTGGTGAATATGACTATTAAAAGGGGGACAGTTAAGAAGGGGGCAAAATATGATTGGGGCCCATTTGAAAATGTCATAATTTTTTTTTCTAGCTCTGCTTTCGTGTTTAGTCTACGTTTCACTACGACACCAACAAAGGCGACTTACAGTGATTTCATTTTTCTAACACAATTTTCTATTTTTTTCTTCATTTTCCCAGTGACGTTTGTTGTTGTTTGTTTGATTGCTTTTTAGCTATTTTTATCCAAAGTCGAATAAAATGTATTGATTTTCCTTTCTTCATCACTTGCTTCAGCTTGGCTGGTTTGAATTCCGAAACAGGGAGTGAGTGAGAGATAATTGTGAGGGGGTGGGTGTTTAGGAATGGAGAATGACACACTGATTAAGGTTTTTTTCTTTTCATTGAAACTAGCGCGCTTTTATTAGTTTTTAAAGTTTTCTTTTAATTTCACTGTTACATTTGTTTTTTTGTTAAAGAGATTTTTTTTCTATTTCTTTTGTTTAAAAATCCATTTGGAAATATGGGTATTTGTGGCTCTTAACAACAACGCAACACTAAGGACGAACTGACATAGAGTCCACAGGACGAATTTATGACACCAAACGAGACGTAACGAAACGTTGCCGAACACGCTTTAAAGCGCAAGACACAGATTACATCACACAAACACACACGCATAAAATGCTCAGGGTAAATAGTGATGTCAATTTGGCGTTTTTGGTAAGTGAGATGAAATTTGTTAACTTTGCTGGATAAAATTAACCACATTGGTGAATAAAATTATCCAGAACCGTGGATACATTTATCCACGTTGATGGATAAAATTATCCGATTTGATGGATAAACGTATCGAAGACGGTGGACAACTTTTCCACGATGGGGATTTTATATACGTTGGTGGATAAAATTATCCACGTTAGAGGATAAAATAATCTGCAATGGTGAAAAACTTATTCACGATGGTTTATAAAATTATCCACGTTGGTGGATAAAACTATCCAAGATGGTGGATAAAATTATCCACATTGGTGGATAAAATTATCCAAGTTGGTGGGAAACTATCCACGTTAATGGACAAACATTATCCACGTTAGTGTATAAAATTATCCACGTTGGTGGATAAAATTATGCAAGTTGGTGGATAAAATTATCCACGTAGGTGGATAAAATTTCCACGTTGTTGAACAAAAATTGTCCACGTTGGTCGATAAAATTATCCACGTTGTTGAACAAAAATTACCCACGTTGGTGGATAAAATTATCCACGTTGTTGAACAAAAATTATCCACGTTGGTGGATAAAATTATCCACGTTGTTGAACAAAAAATTATCCACGTTGGTGGATAAAATTATCCACGTTGTTGAACAAAAATTATCCACGTTGGTGGATAAAATTATCCACGTTGTTGTACAAAAATTATCCACGTTGGTGGATAAAATTATCCAAGTTGGTGGGAAACTATCCACGTTAATGGACAAACATTATCCACGTTGGTGTATAAAATTATCCACGTTGGTGTATAAAATTATTCACGTTGTTGGACAAAAATTATCCGCGTTGGTGGATAAAATTATCCACGTTGTTGAACAAAAATTATCCACGTAGGTGGATAAAATTTCCACGTTGTTGAACAAAAATTATCCACGTTGGTGGATAAAATTATCCACGTTGTTGAACAAAAATTATCCACGTTGGTGGATAAAAATATTCACGTTGGTGGATAAAATTATCCACGTTGGTGGATAAAATTATCTAAGTTGGTGGATAAAAATATTCACGTTGGTGGATAAAATTATCCACGTTGGTGGATAAAATTATCTAAGTTGGTGGGAAATTATCCACGTTAATGGACAAACATTATCCACGTTGGTGTATAAAATTATCCACGTTGGTGGATAAAATGTTACACGTTGGTGGATAAAATTATCCACGTTGGTGGACAAAAATTATCGACTTTGGTGTATAAAATTATCCACGTTGGTGGATAAAATTATCCACGTTGGTGGATAATATTATCCACGTTGGTGGATAATACTATCGACGTTGTTGGACAAAAATTATCCACTTTGGTGTATAAAATTATCAACGTTGGTGGATAAAATTATCCATGTTGGTGGACAAAACTATCCACGTTGTTTGACAAAAATGATCCAAGCTGGTGTATAAAATTATCCACGTTGGTGTATAAAATTATCCACGTTGGTGTATAAAATTATCCACGTTGTTGGACAAAAATTATCCACGTTGGTGGATCAAACTATCTACGTTGGTGAATAATATTTTCTACGTTGGCGAATAAAATTATCCACGTCGGTGTATAAAATTATCCACATTGGTGCATAGAATTATCCACGTTGGTGGATAAAATTTTCCACGTTGGTAGATAAATTTATCCACGTTGGTGGATAAAATTATCCACGTTGGTGGATAAAATTATCCACGTTGGTGAATAAAATTATCCACATTGATGCATAGAATTATCTACGTTGGTGTATACAATAATCCACATTGGTGGATAAAATTATCCACGTTGGTGGATAAAATAATCCGCATTGGTGGAAAAAATTATTCACGAAGGTGTATAAAATTATCCACGTTGGTGGATAAAAGTATCCAAGATGGTGGATAAAACTATCCACTTTGGTGAATAAAATTATCCACGTTGGCGAATAGAATTATCCACGTTGGCGAATAAAATTATCCACGTTGGTGGATAAAATTATCCACTTTGGTGTATAAAATTATCCACGTTGGTGAATAAAATTATCCACGTTGGTGAATAAAATTATCCACGTTGGTGGATAAAATTATCCACGTTGGTGGATAAAATTATCCATGTTGGTGTATAAAACTATTCACGCTGGTGTATAAAATTATTTCAGTTGGTGGATAAAATTATCCATGTTGGTGGATACAATTATCCAAGTTGGTGGATAAAACTAGCCACGTTGTTGGACAAATATTATCCACTTTGGTGTATAAAATTATCCACATTGGTGGATAAAATTATCCAAGTTGGTGGATAAAACTATCCACGTTGGCGAATAAAATTATCCAAGTTGGTGGATAAAACTATACACATTGGTGCATAGAATTATCCACGTTGGTGAATAAAATTATCCACATTGGTGTAAAATATTATTCACGTATAAAATTATCCACGTCGGTGGGTCAAACTATCAACGTTGGTGCATAAAATTATCCACATTGGTGTATAAAATTATCCACGTTGGTGTATAAAAATCCACCTTGAGGGATAAAATTATCCACGTTGGTGTATAAAATTATTCATTATTCCAGTTGGTGGATAAAATTATCCACGTTGGTGTATAGAATTGTCCACGTTGTTGGATAAATTATGCACGTTGGTGTATAAAATTATCCTCGTTGTTGTTTAAAAAATATCCACATTGGCGTAAAAAAATATCCACGTTGATGTAAAAAATTATACGCGTTGGTTTATACAATTATCTTCATTGGTGGAAAAATTATCCACTGTCTAATTTGGTGTGCAAAATTATCCAAGTCGATGGATAAAATTATTCACGTCGATGTATTTTCATTTCAAATTATTCAATTTGATGGATAAAATTATCCACATTGGTTGGTAAAATTATCCACATTCGTCGATAAAATTATCCACGTGGATAAAATTATTAACCTCGTTAATAACATTATCCGCTATTGCGGATAAAATTATCCAAGTCGGTCACAAGTATGTGGATAAGAGTTTCAACGGTGTTGAATAACCACATTATCCACATTTATCATGTTTCATTTTCTTTAAATAAACGAGTTTTACTTTTCGCTAGATTGACATCACTTATCTCCAACCACCCTTAATTTTCGTTTTTTCAAAATTTTACCACTCTCCTTGCCAACACTCACACATACACACACACACTGGCGCACTGAAACCCCTCTTCACTGCGACAATTAAAGGAATTTCTTCTTGGAGCATTTTTTCAAAGCTCATAAAAAGTGGACTATGTTATGTGGTAATAGACTTTGCATTTTATTTTTCATTCATTTGGGGGAAAACTTTCGATTTTCATTTAAAAGATATTTTCTTTGAAATCTTCAAAACTCATTATCTTTGTTTCATTTCACTCACAGAAGAACATTTATTATTTTATTTAATAACTTTAAAACACTTTTCCCTTTTTTTCACTTTGCTGTCTGTATATTATTCATTCACAATAGGGATTTTTTCTTTTATTTCTTTGTCTAGTTTTGCCGTTTCGTTACGTTTTTCTAACTGACAACCGCCTCCGTAGAATATTGCAAAAACACTAAACTTTCATGGGAATTTCAATACTCGCTTAAGCTGTGGAGCGAGTAAAAAGTAGTGGCGACTACTACAACAACACCAACATACAATGCGAAAAAGGATACCCCAGAGCTGGGTGTTTTTGTTTTTTATAAAGAACTTTGACTTGCTAAGGATTCTCTGCTCTTAAGGGAGAGAGACAGAGAGCATTTCATAAATAGCAATTCTCAAATAACTCCACACTTTTGAATGCTTTATTCTTTGCTCATTTTGGGGGGGGGGGGGGGGGGCAATGGGGAGCCCTCATATATACACACACGGACACACTTAATGCATTCGGCAAAAATTGTTGTTTTGCAAGGTTTGCAAAATTTTTTGTTTGTTTTCTTTTCTTTTTTATGTTTTCATTTATTTGTAATAATTTTTAATTATAATTTTTGAAACCCTAAACTTTATTTGTTTGTTGTAATATTTTTTTTTATTTTTAGTTAAATTTTTGTTGCGTGGAGCCTCTTTACTTTGCTGTTCTCGTCAAACACTTGTTATGGGTAAAGAAGTCGCGCGCATACTCAACAACAAAATGCATTGGGGTTCGTTTTGTTTTGTTTTGCATTTTCCGTTTGGTTTGGTGAGTCTACTAAATGAAGCGGTAAGGCGTATGGCGTAAGTATTTATGCAAATTGTTAATGTGTTTATTAAAAACAAAGTAAAAAAGAACGAGTCGATTTTCCAACAGCTAAACACCGTAGACGTAATAAAAATAACTAAAATTTTCGAAGCTAACAAAATATGGGGAACTAGTCTCGTTTATAGTACGTTTATATATAACCGGATTTAACAAACCCAGTGGGTTTCAAATGTCAATTTCATTGCTTATATTTCAAATAAATCCTCATAAAGAAGGTTAACCCTGCAAAAGGCTATAATATAAACATGGCCTTAGGGGCACCTCTCGGATTAGGCTGAAATTTTTACCATAGGTAGTCCTTGTGAACCTGATCAAAATGATTATGGCTTTCCCGGGGTAAGTCGAATCTTCCCGACATATTGGCCTTGACATTTTGCTATTCTCACTTGGGTAATATGGGTATCGTTTTAGTGCTTATGGAGAGTACTTTTGTTCGCTTAGCCGACTATTGCACCTGTTAATAGGAAAAAGTCTTCATCCTCGGCCGGAGCCCCGCGCCCCGGTACTGAAAGAAAATTTAAAATTTTAGAGAATTTTTTGTTCGTTTAGCCGACTTTTGCACCTGTCTATTAGAGAAAACATGAGTCTCTAAGGATTACGTAGAGAAAAAAGGAAAAATGAAGGAACTGGGTGTAATTTTGGCAGGCAGTTTTTTAGAACTATTAGATAATTATATAGGGAAGCATGAACTTTCCCTGAACTATGAGAAATACTTTAAAAAAGGATCCAGCCCCAAAATATGAAGAGTGGATGACTGATGAGATCAGAGAACTTCGATTAGAAAGGAAAAAATTCAAAAAACGTAAACTTTGAAAGATATTGGGAAGTCAATAAAGAAATAAGAATCGCAACGCGCATCGCTAAAAATGAACAAATCAAACGTAAATGTGAAGAAATTGAAGCCCTGCAAACACTCCACGACGACTTTAATTTGCACAAAAAGCTGAAAGAAACAGCCGGAATATACAGAAGAAAACCGCCAAATATACTCTTTGACGATAACAACCAACCCGTTTTTGAAATCTCAAAACAAAAGCAAGTATGGAAGGAATACATATCAAAATTATTTACAGATCAGAACAGATCAGACTATAATCGCAATGAAAATTCCCTTGAAAGCGAAAATCCTATTACGAAAGAGGAAGTCGTCTATGCAATAAAAACCCTGAAGGACAGAGAAGCTGTTGGACCAGACGAAATTCCCGCTGAATTGCTCAAATTAATCGATGAAAATAATATACAACTGTTTGTGATTCTTCTTCAACGATATATACGACACAGGACAATATCCACGAGATTGGCTGAAATCAAACACCAGAAAGCAAACACCAGAAATTGCAACGATTATAGAATAATTAGTCTAATGAGTCACGCCTTAAACATATATAAAGAATATACACTAAATGTGAAGCAGCAATGGGAGAAATCCAATTTGGATTTAAGGAGGGAATGGGAACCCGGGAAGCACTGCTTGGTGTTCAAGTGCTCATCCAGAAGTGTCGCGATGTCCAAAAAGACATATTTATTTGTTTCGTAGACTACGAAAAGGCATTTGACACAGTTCGACACAACAAACTGGTTGAAATTCTAACATAAATAGGTATTGAACCCAAAGAACTAAGATGCATAAAAAATCTTTACTGGAACCAGACAGCATCAGTAGAATTATCCGGTGAAACATCCGATGAAATAACAATATCCAAAGGTGTTCGACAGGGGTGTATACTCTCACCATTATTATTTAATATATATGCGGAATAGATTTTTCGAGAGTGTGTAGAAGGAAAGAGGATTGGAATAAAAATACATGGGCAATTAATTCATTAACAATATACGATATGCTGATGACACCATGATAGTAGCGAGCTCTTTAGGTGGCCTCCAAAATCTCCTTAATTCTCTCAACGAAACAAGTAATTCGTACGGATTACATATTAATCTCAAAAAGACAAAATTTATGATCATTAGTAAAAGTAACAATGTTTACGACTCCTCACTAAAAATCAGTGAATCAGAAATAGAGAGAGTAAAATCGTACAAATACTTGGGAGTGCAATTAAATGAGCAATGGGAGTCTTCTAAAGAAATAAGATGTCGGATAGAAATGGCGAGAGAAGCGTTTCTCAAGTACAGAAAAGTACTAAACAGCCACGACATCAATATTGAACTTAAAAAACGGTTTATCAAATGCTATGTATGGTCAGTTCTATTATACGGTGCTGAAACATGGACTGTAAAATCAGCAGACGAGAAGAAACTGGAAGCTTTTGAAATGTGGACATACCGACGTGTGCTCAAAATTCCATGGACCGATCGAGTGTCAAATACCGAAGTCTTAAGAAGAATGAATGAACAACGAAGTTAATGAAAACCATCAAAACCCGAAAAATTTATTATTTGGGACACTTGATGAGGAACAATAAATATAAGATACTGCAGATAATTCTCAAATCCCAAGTTGAAGGAAGACGTTGTAGAGGTCGAAGAGAACTGTCCTGGCTAAAAAATATTCAAGACTGGACCGGATACCGTGATGAACTCAGTCTTCTTACAGCAGCTAAAAACAGACAACTATCGCTTTCCACATAAAACAAATATTTCCAATAAGAATGTAACAAAATGTATGATCGCTTAACATCCGGACAACGGATATGCAAATAAAGAAGAAGAACTTTCCCACAAAAATCCAAACTTCGAACAAACGGCACTTCTTGGAAAGCCGTTTTTCTAAGAACTTTATTTACGTTTGTGAAATAGATTTCTAGAAGATTAAATTAAAGAAAGCTCTTGGAAGCAATTAAACCAAACTCTCTTTCAAGTAATTTAACAGCCAATAATTTTGTAATTACATCCATTAACATAATTATTATTTGTAGTTCCCTGAAGATGATTGGAGATTCCAATCGAAATATTGGATAATAAAAACAATATTGAAATAAACAACTAGTTTTATTTAAAAAAGCCTGTAGCTGAACGATACCTAAAACACAAACTTTCAAGCAAGACAAACAATAGCTCTGTTCCTTTACGTGCAAGAATCTTCAAGTTTTACCACTTTTTACTCGAAAAGCGTTCTTTTACTTCAGACACTATACAATAAATATGGGAGCAGTTTACAACTTTTACTACTTTTGCCGGTTTTACCATTTTCAAAAGTAAAGGAACATACCAAATATTCACTTCAAAAAATATTTCACAATTTCTATTGTGAATGGCGTGCGAGAAAAATTGTGGTTTCAGCCTTTGCTAAAGAACTATAAACAGGGTGCCCCACTAAAGTGTTTATTGTTACAATTGGTTTGTAACTGTGATGTGGTGGGTTTTTGCATCTTTGCCCATAGCTAGACAGAATCGTATAGACAAAGAGATTGTAGTGTGATTCTTTTATTGTAGGTGTCGCCCTTACGGAAACTGCTTAATCGTTTCACTCAATTGCACAATGTTTTGGGATAAAGCCAGGAGCTGGTAGCCAGCCAAGTGTTGTCAGCTCTGCAAACAGCTCTGACTCACTTCAGCAACAAAATACACAAAAAGCAACCAGCAACCAATCCCGCGACGGCCGGTTCTATGCACCGGATTGACTCGGAGGAATCTTCGACCAGGGGCCGTCACCTCAACAATTATGTGTTTGTGTTCGTGTATTTTTTTCACCATGGGAGCGGCATTTTATCCCGGAATGTCTGCTCCGAGCTCTTCTGATCCGTGCCGGGATAGAAATGAACCCCGGGCCAGTATGGATCTGTTCCGTTTGCCAGATCCGCATCCACCACATGTCAACAATGGTGAGATGTAATGAATGTATGGAATGGGTGCATTTTCGTGGGTGCTCTGGCCTTAGTAGCACCCGGGATTACAGCGACAGGTATGTTGCTGCTTGCTGCGTAAGCGCATCACCCAGTGCGTCTTCTACGTCGTCGTCTGACTCTTCTTCGTCTGACTCTTCGTCGTCGTCGGAATACGAGACGCCCCCGCAGTCCCCCCAACAACAACGACAAATGCAGCATCTAACACCACATGTTGTTGTTCAACGGCCCGGAAATGCATCATTCCTGCAATTCAATTGCAACGGTCTCCGCAATAAGGTCAGTGAAATTGTGGACTTTATGAGTCGGAAAAACATCATGGTCGCCGCGATCCAGGAAACAAAGCTCACCGCCAACTGTAGCTTACGTTGAGATGGTTACAACGTTTTGCGGAAGGATCGCACAAGAAGCGGAGGAGGAGGACTTGCCTTCCTAATACACCAGTCTGTCCAGTACAGACCTATCTCGCTTGAGCTTGGCTCTAGTGGCCCATACATGGAGTGTATGGGGGTAGCAGTAAAGTGTGGTACTGCCGAGGTAAAGCTGCTTAATGTGTACATACCGCCGATGAATAGCTGTGCCCGACGTTATATGCCCAATATTAGTTCGCTGTTAGAGCAAATCGATAGCTCCACGTTTTGCACGGTGAATGAAGACGCTCCTACGAGGATTAGAGGAAACTGCCACAGCTCGCCAGATATCACCATTGTGGCACCAGGTCTGATAAATGACGTAACCTGGCAATCCGTCATTTCCCTTAGTTCGGACCACCTCCCTATCATCGTCTCCGTAAACAGACCACCCGACTTCATAACCTCTGAACGCCGTACTTTCCTGAACCATGGGAAAGCTGTTTGGCAAGGTTTCAGAGAATTTACCAATCACCGTTTCAGTCAATTGCCCACCCCCTCAGATCCTCGGGTAGCTGAGAGAACTTTCCGAGACATCATCACTAAAGCAGCCGCTCGCTACATACCTCCTGGTCGAATACCCGAAATAAGACCCAGCAGAGGCGACGGGACTAGCAAATTAACGTGATGAGCTTCGTCGTACGAACCCCGAAGACCCAAGAGTTAGAGAACTTACTCTTGAAGTCAACAGGCTAGTGGGCGAACATAAGCGGAAAAAGTGGCTAGACCATCTGAAGCAGTGCAACATTGGTGCAGGAATAAGTAAATTGTGGGCAACGGTTAAATCACTCTCGAGTCCGGAAAAGAAGGATGACAGAACGGCTGTTACTTTCAACGGCGTGACAGTAACTGACCCAAAGAGGTGCGCGTGTTATTTTAACCGGCAGTTCATAGAGCACCCCGAGAGTGATAGGGCGAAGAGAAGTGTGCTACGCCGTATAAGAAGAACTCTTCCAGCCGAGGAGGTACCACCACAATTTACGATGAGCGATGTTGCAGATGCCATCCGAAACGCTAAATCATCCAAAGCGTTGGGCCCGCACCGAATATCGATGGTAATGCTTAAGCAGCTGGATGAACCTGGAGTTGAGTATTTAACAAGTGTTATCAACCTATCGTTAGCCACCCATGTTGTACCGGATGCGTGGAAAGTTGGCAGGGTGGTCCCGCTACTGAAGCCTGGCAAGGATGACAGCAGAGGTGAATCGTACAGGCCGATTTCACTCCTGTCGCCAGTAGCAAAGATCCTAGAGGCGCTACTCCTCCCCACGATGAGAAGGTGTTTTCCAGTTGCCCAACATCAACATGGATTTCGGAAAATGCATAGTACTACAACAGCATTAGACGCCATATCCACACATATCAGTAGAGGACTGAACCAGAAAAGGCCGTGCGACCGAACAGTCATGGTGGCTCTTGACCTATCGAAGGCCTTCGATACCGTCAACCATGCCAAGCTGTTCGAGGATATAGAGAAAACTAATCTCCAGCCATGTTTGAAACGTTGGGTAATCAACTATATGTGTGGACGCCAGTCGTTTGTAGAATTCAGAAACAAGAAGTCCAAAACCCGTAGAGTGAAACAGGGAGTTCCCCAAGGAGGGGTGATATCTCCGGAACTGTTTAACCTCTACCTTTCTGAAATTCCACACCCCCCAGACGGCATAGAGATCGTGATGTATGCGGATGATTGTACGATCTTGGCGTCGCGTCCTATCGTCGATGACATATGTGATAGGTTAAATGTCTACATAGCTGACCTAGTGCAGTTCTTCCATCTGAGGAATATGAAAATATCCGCCGCTAAACCCACAGCCACGCTGTTCACCACATGGACGGCTGAGATGAGGCTCCCACTGAACATATTGGTCGATGGTGCACTGATTCCGACCACCAACTACCCTAAAATACTGGGTGTAACGTTCGATAGCATTTTCAAGTCGTCCGCGCATGCCACAGCTATTTGCAATAAGATCAGAAGTAGGAACAAGGTTCTCAAGTCGCTGGCCGGCAGCACTTGGGGTGCTGATAAAGAAACCTTGTTGACCACCTACAATGCAATAGGCCGGTCTGTGGTAAGCTATGCGGCGCCAGCGTGATCCGCAAAGGTTAGCGCATCGCAGTGGAAGAAGATTCAAACCTGCCAGAATGCCGCCCTGAGGACTGCAACAGGGTGCCTCCTCATGACAACAGTGGACCATCTTCATGAGGAGGCGAAGGTTTTACCGGTGCGTCAGCACAATAAGATGTTGTCGATGCAGTACCTGCTTGGGTGTTACCGCAGTGAGCATCCCTGTCACGATTTAATGGACAGGCGCCCCCCACCCAGGCACGTCAGGAGAGACCTTCATGATCTAGAGAGAGAGGTCCAAAGGTATAAAAGAGAACCGCTAGATCAACGAGCCTATCAGGCAGGCTTGAATCGCATTCACACCAACATGGTTGCGCAAGCAGTACGAAGATACAGTGTGAATGCCGTACTTGGAAACCATCCCCCATCCATCGCAGCAGAAGAACGACAGCTGCCAAGGCAAACACGAGTGGTTTTAGCTCAGTTAAGATCCGGACGATGCAGCCGCCTCAATTCGTATTGGGCCAGAATTGGCGCCACGATACCCAACATATGCCCAGCATGTGGATTGGGACCACACGATACTCTGCATTTATTCAACTGCCCAGCTAACCCCACTCACCTGTCTCCTCATTCTTTATGGACGCAACCAGTCCAGGTTGCAGAATTCTTGAGTCTGGATACAGAGGAACTTGATAACTGAAATAATACACGAACGAAAAAATGCGTTGCTACAACAAACAACAACAAAAAGCAACGACTCTGTCCGTCCCGAAAGATGGACAATCCATTGACTCCAACCAAAAAAAAAAAGAAAAGTCCGTCCGACGTTCGGAAGACCCTCTACCAAAAGGCAAAGTTTATTCTCGGGAAGATAGCCAAGAATGCTGCTAACGGTACAGTGCATGAACGGAATGGGGCGGACAAGGTCAAATACACAAAAATTGTTGAGGATTATAAGAAAGCCAATATCTCAAAATTCAACGATCGCCCATCTTCTTCCAAGCGAGAGCGTTTCCGGACGGATGATACAAAGTCCATAAAGCGAAAGAATTTAAAACACAACACCACAACCTCATCTAAAACAAAACGACCCTTCAATGGAGTTGTTAAGAATAACATGTTGGTTGCCTTAGCTAACGAAAAGGAGGGTAAGCTGTCCCCTATCACCACTGCGGAATGGGGTACTGTAGAAACCAAATTGTCGGAACTTGTTATGGAACACGTTCTAGCAAACGAGGATTCTCCTGTACCCCATTTCGACTCTAGCGAGGTACAACGTGGTTACAGGGTGATCAAATGTATGGATGAGTACTCGAAGGAATTACTAGAAAAAATCATAGCTAAGCTTAGCGATGCTTGGGATGACATCGGCCTGAGGCTGATCCCGGCCCAAGAAATCCCAATGAGATCTCGTGCCAGAGTTTGGTTGCCCAAAATAGAGTGCGACGGAACCAAGCTGCTGAAATGTCTGGCGAAAATGTACAAAGATGTTCCGAGCTTAGTTCTCTCAATTACTGAGGCCGGAGTAGAGGCTCTCGAAAGATTGGGGAACAAGTTGTTATTTTGCATAAGGGAAGCCAAAGTCAAAATACTACGCCCACATGGCCCGAATGGAGAAAACGATGAGGTTGACATCGACGATGGCGGTAAGCAGCTTGACAACATGTAGCTAGAGGGGCCATCCACATCTTCACCCAATAAAAATTATGTTCAAAGTCGTGTAGATCAATCTGAAGCACTCGAGAATCGCTTCAGATAACCTGCGGATCCTTCTGGTTGAGTAGGATCTAGACATAGGCATCATACATGAGCCCTACGTTTAACAGAGGTTACAAGACCATATACATGAAGGATAATGGTAAGCCTAGATCATGTTTAATTGTTAAAAACACCATAAACGCTTTCTTATGTCCCCAGTTTAGCACAGCGGACTTCACCGTTGCAAGAGTGGAACTGGAAAACGGTAAGCAGTTCCTTGTTGCCTTATGCTACATGGCCCACTCAAGAGAAGCTCCACCATGCGAGGTCTCGAGCTTCATGGGAGTCATTCTACCACACGACACTATAATCATTGTTTGTGACGCTAACGCAAGACATACCCTGTGTGGCAGCACTGAAACAAACGACAGAGGTGAGTCAGTTTTAGATTTCATAAATACTAAAAACCTCATAATATGCAACAGAGGTACTAACCCAACTTTTGTATTTCCAAGCTCGGAGAACTTTAGGGGGTGGCAGGAGGTCATCGATCTCACGCTAGTATCAGACAGACGACATATTGAAATAGATAGCTGGGTAGTATCCTATAAGAGGTCCTTCTCAGATCACAATTGGATACTATTCAACATATCTGAAAAGGCAACGCCCACTAAATGTTTTCGCAATCCTAAAAGAACTAACTGGGAAAAGTTCAAAAGGGTTCTGAAAGACAAATTTCCAAATATTCCACATGCAGTTGAAACCACAGCAGATATAGAAAAGGCTGTATCCATTCTAGAGAAATCCTTAGATACAGTTTTTAAAGTCTCATGCCCATTGACGCTCCCAAAGAAACATTATCCACCATGGTGGACGACCGAGCTCTCAAAGCTAAGAAAACAATCACGAAAAGCATTCAATGTCAGCTACCAAAGCGGATCCTGGCAGCCATATAAGGATAAGCTTAAGCAATAGCCAAAAAAGCAATAGCCAAGGCAAAAAAGCAATCCTGGATTGAATTCTGTGGATCTCTAGATATCACCAAAGATACAACCAGACTAAGCAAAGTTATGGCAAAGGGTCACTCAAATCCCACCTACATAAAGAGAAATAACGGTACCTGGTCAGAAAACTCGGCCGAATCTCTTGTAATCCTTCTTACGACGCACTTCCCCGGTTGCACGGATAGAACCATCGAAGAGCAAACCAATACAGCTATAAATAAAGACAACATTGAAGCCGAAAAGATAATAAGTCCGAGTAAAGTCACATGGGTTATTAACAGCTTCTCTCCCTACAAATCTACGGGGACATATGGTGTTATACCAAAAATGCTTCAAAGCGCGGAGAGCATAATTAACCCTTGGTTAGTACACATGTACAGTAGATGTCTATCCCTAAACTACGTCGCTACGATTTGGAGACAGATAAAGGTTGTTTTCATACCCAAAGCTGGAAAACGTAGTCACGAAAATGCTACAGACTTTAGACACATAAGTCTCTCATCATTTCTGCTTAAAACACTCGAAAGGCTCATCGACGTGTATATTCGAGAAAAGATAGAGAACTCAAATAAAATATCTTCAAGTCAACACGCTTTCCTTAAAGGACGCTCGACAGACACAGCCCTACATGAAGTCTTTAGGACTATTGAAATGTCCTTGGAGCAATACACCTTAGACGCCTTTTTGGATATAGAATGCGCTTTTAACAACGTTAGCACCTCAGCAATAGAACAAGCTCTATATAACTTCGGCGTGGAACCATTCATCGGTGGTTGGATAACCACCATGCTGCAGAGTGAGTCATTAATGTCACACTGGGAAATAGCATGCTGTCGAAGCACGTAAATCGAGAAACTACACAGGGAGGGGTGATCTCGCCACTGCTTTGGCTCCTTGTGATTAATGAAATCCTAAGCAAACTTGACCATATGGGGATTAAGGTGGTTGCTTATGGGGACGATGTGGTAATGCTCGTCTCTGGTTTATTTCCGTCCGTGCTGAGTGACATCATGAGCGGAGCCCTGAAATCACTGAATACTTGGGCCTTGACTTGACTACGAGTTCAAGAAATACCTCTATCAGATCACGCCAAATACCTAGGCGTTATCCTAAATTCAAAACTGTCATGGAAACGTAACATGGAACATGGTGCTCATAAAGCAACCGTTGCATACTACACATGTCGCAAAATGTTTGGGAGCCGCTGGGGCCTCAAACTCAAAATGGTGTTATGGATGTACACCAGCATAATAAGACCAATACTCACGTATGGAGCACTAGTTTGGTGGCCAACAGTGGTAAAGAAAACAATTCAGAGAAAACTATATAGCATACAAAGATCCGCATGCATCGGGGTGACAGGGGCAATGAGAACTTGTCCGGCTGAAGCCCTCAATACAATGATGCATATACTGCTAATGGATCTACACATCAAAGCAACTGCGTGGAAAGGTAGAGCTTACGGACATGCCTGCGTGCTTCTCAAACTACCGGGAAAAATAGCAACTAATGCTGATTACTGCACACCTGCCATAACTTTGGATCAGCCTTTTAAAGTTACATTTCCAAGCAGGAAAGAATGGGTTATTTTTCTTCAGCTGGTTTATTGCTGTCTTTACCTCATCTTGGCCGGGCGGTATACATTCAGTACCATCTTCTGGAATTGGATCTGTGGTATCTTCAACGTCTTCGCTAGTATTGGGAACCAACAGTTTGGAAAAATTCTGATTCCATATCCGAAGCACACTATCAGTTACCAAATTACTTTGCTGGTGTGCCTGTACCAAAGCTATCAGTTTGATGTTTCACTCCTTGGTAGAATTTTCGGACTTCATTCTGGCTCCTGTAGGACACCCACCAAGAAAGTATTATCATGGACGGCCACAAGGTTTTCAAGGAGAAGCCCAAACAGCGTAAGAGCTTTTTGCAAACGCCTATAAGGCTTTCCTGATTGAGGGACACCTTCTCCTGATTCAAGACCAGGGGCTCGATTCTGTTTCTATGAAAATGTGAAATGAAAAAAATTATAAAGGAATTAAATGTCAAATGAAAAAAAATTATAAAGAAAATAGATGTCATTTCAAATTTTCATAGAACAAGAATCCAGCCCCTGAAGTTATTCTCACAGAAGACTTCCTCCGTAGGCTGAATAGAAGATTTCCTAAAGAAATCACTATTCAGCCAGGCTGAATAGAAGATTTCCTAAAGAAATCACTATTCAGCCAGGCTGAATAGAAGATTTCCTAAAGAAATCACTATTCAGCCAGGCTGAATAGAAGATTTCCTAAAGAAATCACTATTCAGCCAGGCTGAATAGAAGATTTCCTAAAGAAATCACTATTCAGCCAGGCTGAATAGAAGATTTCCTATAGAAATCACTATTCAGCCAGGCTGAATAGAAGATTTCCTATAGAAATCACTATTCAGCCATTCTTATAGAAATCACTATTCAGCCAGGCTGAATAGACGATTTCCTATAGAAATCACTATTCAGCCAGGCTGAATAGACGATTTCCTATAGAAATCACTATTCAGCCAGGCTGAATAGACGATTTCCTATAGAAATCACTATTCAGCCAGGCTGAATAGACGATTTCCTATAGAAATCACTATTCAGCCAGGCTGAATAGAAGATTTCCTATAGAAATCACTATTCAGCCAGGCTGAATAGAAGATTTCCTATAGAAATCACTATTCAGCCAGGCTGAATAGAAGATTTCCTATAGAAATCACTATTCAGCCAGGCTGAATAGAAGATTTCCTATAGAAATCACTATTCAGCCAGGCTGAATAGAAGATTTCCTATAGAAATCACTATTCAGCCAGGCTGAATAGATGATTTCCTATAGAAATCACAATTCAGCCAGGCTGAATAGATGATTTCCTATAGAAATCACAATTCAGCCAGGCTGAATAGATGATTTCCTATAGAAATCACTATTCAGCCAGGCTGATTAGAAGATTTCGTATAGAAATCACAATTCAGCCAGGCTGAATAGAAAATTGGATACTGTGGAACAATATTACCTTTGAGGAACGGAAGTTTCTAAGTAAGTATTTAATTTCTTCCTTCCTTTTCCTATAGAAATCACTATTCAGCCAGGCTGAATAGAAGATTTCCTATAGAAATCACTATTCAGCCAGGCTGAATAGAAGATTTCCTATAGAAATCACTATTCAGCCAGGCTGAATAGAAGATTTCCTATAGAAATCACTATTCAGCCATGCGGAGTAGAAGATTTCCAATAGAAATGACTTTTCAGCCAGGCTGAATAGAAGTTTTCCTATAGAAATCACTATTCAGCCAGGCTGAATAGAAGATTTCCAATAGAAATGACTTTTCAGCCAGGCTGAATAGAAGATTTCCTACAGAAATCACCATTCACCCAGGCTGAATAGAAGTTTTCCTATAGAAATCACTATTCAGCCAGGCTGAATAGAAGATTTCCTATAGAAATCACTAATCAGCCAGGCTGAATAGAAGATTTCCTATAGAAATCACAATTCAGCCAGGCTGAATAGATGATTTCCTATAGAAATCACAATTCAGCCAGGCTGAATAGATGATTTCCTATAGAAATCACAATTCAGCCAGGAATAGATGATTTCCTATAGAAATCACAATTCAGCCAGGCTGAATAGATGATTTCCTATAGAAATCACTATTCAGCCAGGCTGATTAGAAGATTTCGTATAGAAATCACAATTCAGCCAGGCTGAATAGAAAATTGGATACTGTGGAACAATATTACCTTTGAGGAACGGAAGTTTCTAAGTAAGTATTTAATTTCTTCCTTCCTTTTCCTATAGAAATCACTATTCAGCCAGGCTGAATAGAAGATTTCCTATAGAAATCACTATTCAGCCAGGCTGAATAGAAGATTTCCTATAGAAATCACTATTCAGCCATGCGGAGTAGAAGATTTCCTATAGAAATCACTATTCAGCCATGCGGAGTAGAAGATTTCCAATAGAAATGACTTTTCAGCCAGGCTGAATAGAAGTTTTCCTATAGAAATCACTATTCAGCCAGGCTGAATAGAAGATTTCCAATAGAAATGACTTTTCAGCCAGGCTGAATAGAAGATTTCCTACAGAAATCACCATTCACCCAGGCTGAATAGAAGTTTTCCTATAGAAATCACTATTCAGCCAGGCTGAATAGAAGATTTCCTATAGAAATCACTAATCAGCCAGGCTGAATAGAAGATTTCCTATAGAAATCAATATTCAGCCAGGCTGAATAGAAGATTTCCTATAGAAATCACTATTCAGCCAGGCTAATAGAAGATTTCCTATAGAAATCACTATTCAGCCAGGCTGAATAGAAGATTTCCTATAGAAATCACTATTCAGCCAGGCTGAATAGAAGATTTCCTATAGAAATCACTATTCAGCCAGGCTGAATAGAAGATTTCCTATAGAAATCACTATTCAGCCAGGCTGAATAGAAGATTTCCTATAGAAATCACTATTCAGCCAGGCTGAATAGAAGATTTCCTATAGAAATCACTATTCAGCCAGGCTGAATAGAAGATTTCCTATAGAAATCACTATTCAGCCAGGCTGAATAGAAGATTTCCTATAGAAATCACTATTCAGCCAGGCTGAATAGAAGATTTCCTATAGAAATCACAATTCAGCCAGGCTGAATAGATGATTTCCTATAGAAATCACAATTCAGCCAGGCTGAATAGATGATTTCCTATAGAAATCACTATTCAGCCAGGCTGATTAGAAGATTTCGTATAGAAATCACAATTCAGCCAGGCTGAATAGAAAATTGGATACTGTGGAACAATATTACCTTTGAGGAACGGAAGTTTCTAAGTAAGTATTTAATTTCTTCCTTCCTTTTCCTATAGAAATCACTATTCAGCCAGGCTGAATAGAAGATTTCCTATAGAAATCACTATTCAGCCAGGCTGAATAGAAGATTTCCTATAGAAATCACTATTCAGCCATGCGGAGTAGAAGATTTCCAATAGAAATGACTTTTCAGCCAGGCTGAATAGAAGATTTCCAATAGAAATGACTTTTCAGCCAGGCTGAATAGAAGATTTCCTACAGAAATCACCATTCACCCAGGCTGAATAGAAGTTTTGCTATAGAAATCACTATTCAGCCAGGCTGAATAGAAGATTTCCTATAGAAATCACTAATCAGCCAGGCTGAATAGAAGATTTCCTATAGAAATCACTAATCAGCCAGGCTGAATAGAAGATTTCCTATAGAAATCACTATTCAGCCAGGCTGAATAGAAGATTTCCTATAGAAATCACTATTCAGCCAGGCTGAATAGAAGATTTCCTATAGTGATTTCTATAGGAAATCTTCTATTCAGCCTGGCTGAATAGAAGATTTCCTATAGAAATCACTATTCAGCCAGGCTGAATAGAAGATTTCCTATAGAAATCACTATTCAGCCAGGCTGAATAGAAGATTTCCTATAGAAATCACTATTCAGCCAGGCTGAATAGAAGATTTCCTATAGAAATCACTATTCAGCCAGGCTGAATAGAAGATTTCCTATAGAAATCACTATTCAGCCAGGCTGAATAGAAGATTTCCTATAGAAATCACTATTCAGCCAGGCTGAATAGAAGATTTCCTATAGAAATCACTAATCAGCCAGGCTGAATAGAAGATTTCCTATAGAAATCACTATTCAGCCAGGCTGAATAGAAGATTTCCTATAGAAATCACTATTCAGCCAGGCTGAATAGAAGATTTCCTATAGAAATCACTATTCAGCCAGGCTGAATAGAAGATTTCCTATAGAAATCACTATTCAGCCAGGCTGAATAGAAGATTTCCTATAGAAATCACTATTCAGCCAGGCTGAATAGAAGATTTCCTATAGAAATCACTATTCAGCCAGGCTGAATAGAAGATTTCCTATAGAAATCACTATTCAGCCAGGCTGAATAGAAGATTTCCTATAGAAATCACTATTCAGCCAGGCTGAATAGAAGATTTCCTATAGAAATCACTATTCAGCCAGGCTGAATAGAAGTTTTCCTATAGAAATCACTATTCAGCCAGGCTGAATAGAAGATTTCCTATAGAAATCACTATTCAGCCAGGCTGAATAGAAGATTTCCTATAGAAATCACTATTCAGCCAGGCTGAATAGAAGATTTCCTATAGAAATCACTATTCAGCCAGGCTGAATAGAAGATTTCCTATAGAAATCACTATTCAGCCAGGCTGAATAGAAGATTTCCTATAGAAATCACTATTCAGCCAGGCTGAATAGAAGATTTCCTATAGAAATCACTATTCAGCCAGGCTGAATAGAAGATTTCCTATAGAAATCACTATTCAGCCAGGCTGAATAGAAGATTTCCTATAGAAATCACTATTCAGCCAGGCTGAATAGAAGATTTCCTATAGAAATCACTATTCAGCCAGGCTGAATAGAAGATTTCCTATAGAAATCACTATTCAGCCAGGCTGAATAGAAGATTTCCTATAGAAATCACTATTCAGCCAGGCTGAATAGAAGATTTCCTATAGAAATCACTATTCAGCCAGGCTGAATAGAAGATTTCCTATAGAAATCACTATTCAGCCAGGCTGAATAGAAGATTTCCTATAGAAATCACTATTCAGCCAGGCTGAATAGAAGATTTCCTATAGAAATCACTATTCAGCCAGGCTGAATAGAAGATTTCCTATAGAAATCACTATTCAGCCAGGCTGAATAGAAGATTTCCTATAGAAATCACTATTCAGCCAGGCTGAATAGAAGATTTCCTATAGAAATCACTATTCAGCCAGGCTGAATAGAAGATTTCCTATAGAAATCACTATTCAGCCAGGCTGAATAGAAGATTTCCTATAGAAATCACTATTCAGCCAGGCTGAATAGAAGATTTCCTATAGAAATCACTATTCAGCCAGGCTGAATAGAAGATTTCCTATAGAAATCACTATTCAGCCAGGCTGAATAGAAGATTTCCTATAGAAATCACTATTCAGCCAGGCTGAATAGAAGATTTCCTATAGAAATCACTATTCAGCCAGGCTGAATAGAAGATTTCCTATAGAAATCACTATTCAGCCAGGCTGAATAGAAGATTTCCTATAGAAATCACTATTCAGCCAGGCTGAATAGAAGATTTCCTATAGAAATCACTATTCAGCCAGGCTGAATAGAAGATTTCCTATAGAAATCACTATTCAGCCAGGCTGAATAGAAAATTGGATACTGTGGAACAATATTACCTTTGAGGAACGGAAGTTTCTAAGTAAGTATTTAATTTCTTCCTTCCCTTTCCATCGTATCAAAATCATCACCACGTAGCTATTAATTAACTTGATAGATGGAGGAAGTAACACAGCACTGAGAAGACCCCAAAAGATTTGTGGCTAATAAGTCGATGTAATAATCATCGAAAGTACAGTGGCGGTAACAACAACATTCTGACCTTGATTCTGTTAACACACCCATCAAAAAGAAAAACAAACAAAACCAGTCCAACAAAAATTCACGATCAAAGTCAATGCAAAACAAACGAATAAATTGCTTCTGAGTTCATTAAATTTTGTTAATGAAATTAGAAGGGCAGGAAAATTGAGAGAGAGAGAGCGATGGAATCAAACAAAAAATTACTCTCAGAGTGAAAAAAAAACAACAGTCGGACAGGTAGCATGATTTTTTTGATTAGAACTCATTGATTTGCTCTCCCCCCATTCTCTAAGTAATCAGCTGTACTGGGTGGAGAATGTCGTTCTTGTTGTTGTTATTGTATCGGATCAATAGTGTTTGTGCTTAATTTTGTTTGCTTTGAATTAGCATTAAATTGGTGACGTCATAATGAGAATGAAATGATCGAAGTTTGCTGTTATTCTTACCTGTTTGAACATGTGATGCTTTGCTGTTGTTGTTATTGTTTATGGTATGAACTTCCATTCAGGTGAGTTGTGTGTTTGTGTGCGTTGTTTATAGTTCTTGTTTTCTATGCTAATTTATGGGGTTGGGGGTGTTAGTTATGGTTTTGGTTGTTTTATTTTTTTAGAGTGTGCTTCGCAAATTCGACTTTTGGTTATTGGAAAGAGAATTTAATTCGCCTTTATTTGGCGACATTAGCCGGTGCGAACATTGAAAGCCATTGGCATTTATTAACGGTTTCGTAACCGTCATAAAATCGGTGCTAAAATGTCTTCTTTAGGTTGGGTTTATGGCACAAAGAACGTCATCATCACCTATTCTAAGTGGGTCACTGAGGTAATGAATTCTTCCGTAATGAAGAGGAATTTTCTATAGGAAAACTTGCCTGATTTCTATAAGAAATCTTCTATTCAGCCTGGCTAAATAGTGATTTCTATAGGAAATCTTCTATTCAGCCAGGCTGAATAGTGATTTCTATAGGAAGCCTTATATTCAGCCCGGCTGAATTGCGATTTCTATAGGAAATCTTCGATTCAGCCTGGCTGAATAGTGATTTCTATAGGAAATCTTCGATTCAGCCTGGCTGAATAGTGATTTCTATAGGAAATCTTCGATTCAGCCTGGCTGAATAGTGATTTCTATAGGAAATCTTCGATTCAGCCTGGCTGAATAGTGATTTCTATAGGAAATCTTCGATTCAGCCTGGCTGAATAGTGATTTCTATAGGAAATCTTCTATTCAGCCTGGCTGAATAGTGATTTCTATAGGAAATATGCTATTTAGCCTGGCTGAATAGTGATTTCTATAGGAAATATGCTATTTAGCCTGGCTGAATAGTGATTTCTATAGGAAATATGCTATTTAGCCTGGCTGAATAGTGATTTCTATAGGAAATATGCTATTTAGCCTGGCTGAATAGTGATTTCTATAGGAAATATGCTATTTAGCCTGGCTGAATAGTGATTTCTATAGGAAATCTTCTATTCAGCTTGGCAGAATTGTGATTTCTTTAGGAAATCTTCTATTCAGCCTGGCTGTATTGTGATTTCTATAGGAAATCTTCTATTCAGCCTGGATGTATTGCGATTTCATAGGAAATCTTCTATTTAGCCTGACTGAATTGTGATTTCTATAGGAAATCGTCTATTCAGCCTGGCTGAATAGTGATTTCTATATGAAATCTTCAATTCAGCCTGGCTGAATAGTGATTTCTATATGAAATCTTCAATTCAGCCTGGCTGAATAGTGATTTCTACAGGAAATCTTCGATTCAGCCTGGCTGAATAGTGATTTCTATAGAAAATCTTCGATTCAGCCTGGCTGAATAGTGATTTCTATAGGAAATCTTCGATTTAGCCTGGCTGAATAGTGATTTCTATAGGAAATCTTCGATTCAGCCTGGCTGAATAGTGATTTCTATAGGAAATCTTCGATTCAGCCTGGCTGAATAGTGATTTCTATAGGAAATCTTCGATTCAGCCTGGCTGAATAGTGATTTCTATAGGAAATCTTCGATTCAGCCTGGCTGAATAGTGATTTCTATAGGAAATCTTCGATTCAGCCTGGCTGAATAGTGATTTCTATAGGAAATCTTCGATTCAGCCTGGCTGAATAGTGATTTCTATAGGAAATCTTCGATTCAGCCTGGCTGAATAGTGATTTCTATAGGAAATCTTCGATTCAGCCTGGCTGAATAGTGATTTCTATAGGAAATCTTCGATTCAGCCTGGCTGAATAGTGATTTCTATAGGAAATCTTCGATTCAGCCTGGCTGAATAGTGATTTCTATAGGAAATCTTCGATTCAGCCAGGCTGAATAGTGATTTCTATAGGAAATCTTCTATTCAGCCAGGCTGAATAGTGATTTCTATAGGAAATCTTCTATTCAGCTTGGCAGAATTGTGATTTCTTTAGGAAATCTTCTATTCAGCCTGGCTGTATTGTGATTTCTATAGGAAATCTTTTATTCAGCCTGGCTGAATAGTGATTTCTATAGGAAATCTTCTATTCAGCCTGGCTGAATTGTGATTTCTTTAGGAAATCTTCTATTCAGCCTGGCTGTATTGTGATTTCTATAGGAAATCTTCTATTCCGCCTGGATGTATTGTGATTTCTATAGGAAATCTTCTATTCAGCCTGACTGAATTGTGATTTCTATAGGAAATCTTCTATTCAGCCTGGATGTATTGTGATTTCTATAGGAAATTTTCTATTCAGCCTGGCTGTATTGTGATTTCTATAGGAAATCTTCTATTCAGCCTGGATGTATTGTGATTTCTATAGGAAATCTTCTTTTCAGCCTGGCTGAATAGTGATTTCTATAGGAAATCTTCTATTCAGCCTGGCTGAATAGTGATTTCTATAGGAAATCTTCTATTCAGCCTGGCTGAATAGTGATTTCTATAGGAAATCTTCTATTCAGCCTGGCTGAATAGTGATTTCTTTAGGAAATCTTCTATTCAGCCTGGCTGAATAGTGATTTCTATAGGAAATCTTCTATTCAGCCTGGCTGAATAGTGATTTCTATAGAAAATCTTCTATTCAGCCTGGCTGAATAGTGATTTCTATAGGAAATCTTCTATTCAGCCTGGCTGAATAGTGATTTCTAAAGGAAATCATCTATTCAGCCTGGCTCAATAGTGATTTCTATAGGAAATCTTCTATTCAGCCTGGCTGAATAGTGATTTCTATAGGAAATCTTCTATTCAGCCTGGCTGAATAGTGATTTCTATAGGAAATCTTCTATTCAGCCTGGCTGAATAGTGATTTCTATAGGAAATCTTCTATTCAGCCTGGCTGAATAGTGATTTCTATAGGAAATCTTCTATTCAGCCTGGCTGAATAGTGATTTCTATAGGAAATCTTCGATTCAGCCTGGCTGAATAGTGATTTCTATAGGAAATCTTCGATTCAGCCTGGCTGAATTGTGATTTCTATAGAAAATCTTCTATGCAGCCTGGCTGAATTGTGATTTCTATAGGAAATCTTCTATGCAGCCTGGCTGAATTGTGATTTCTATAGGAAATCTTCTATGCAGCCTGGCTGAATTGTGATTTCTATAGGAAATCTTCTATTCAGCCTGGCTGAATAGTGATTTCTAAAGGAAATCTTCGATTCAGCCTGGCTGAATAGTGATTTCTATAGGAAATCTTCGATTCAGCCTGGCTGAATTGTGATTTCTATAGAAAATCTTCTATGCAGCCTGGCTGAATTGTGATTTCTATAGGAAATCTTCTATTCGGCCTGGCTGAATAGTGATTTCTATAGGAAATCTTCTATTCAGCCTGGCTGAATAGTGATTTCTATAGGAATAAAGTTCTCCATCTCATAATCAACAATTGTGAATGAGATTTTAATCTCTGTCAATGAGTTTTGTTGTTCTTTTTTTTTTTTCCTTAATTGACCACATAACTGTTCTTAATAAGTGAGGTTATAATTTAGAGCTGACATTTTGTTGCACACATTGACTCAACTGAACCCCCAGTTTGTGGCTATCGTTCTGCCATGTTACTCGTCCGTCGGTTAATCAATTAATAATTTCAACATTTTGTAGAATACATTATAGGCATAATTTTCATTATTAGCTCCCACCCCTTTCCATCTTCCTTAGCAGAAACCTCTGAAAAGCCATTAAACACAATTATGCTGAACTTCTTTTAAATTATTAATGCGATGATAAGTAACTTCTTGTACTGTTGTTGTTGTTGCTGTTGTTGGTCATGCAATTAATTGAATTATGCAATTGAGGGAAAAGTCAACATGCAATGGCCTGGCAACTAACCTTTGGAGACATGGCGGAACTTTGTAAAATGTCAATACAAAAATTCCTAATTCTAAACTCAATTCCCCTGCCTGCCTTCCAGTTGAAGAAAAAGAGAAAACAAAAATATTATTACATAAAAACTGTCGCTTGTAATAATTAATTGTCATAATTCCTCTTCTGCTGCTGCTGCTTCCTCAGAATGACTTTGCCAAGTCAACGACGCTAATTTATGAGCTCAAAAATAACGACAAACATAAATTTAAGTTTAGAACAATTTTCAACTAAAAAACAAGCTTCAACAACATTAAGACAAGAAAGAATATTTTGTTTAAAAAAAATTAATAGGGTCAAGAATTTCAAATAGATGAAATAACCCAAATGAACCGAACAACTGCCACAACAACAACAGCAACATTAAAATGATCTAATGAATTGTTGTTATTGTTTTTGAGAATTGTAAAATCGAGATCACCACTGCAAATTATGAGAATCCAATGGAACATGTAATGTGATCTATGAACGTGAGCAGTGATGGACAAAAGGTTGAAATGGACACGGCTCTGGAATTAAACAATTTGAAACCAAAAAAAAAAAAACAATAATGAAATGATGATTGAAAGGAGAAGACCTTCTGGTTTTCTATGAGAAGAGCTTCTGCTCTCCTATAAGAAGACCTTATTCTCTTTTATGAAAATACATTCTCATCTTCCATGAGAAGACCTTATGGTCTTTTACGAGAAGACCTTCTTGCCTTCTATGAAAAGTTCTAGTGGTCTTCTATGAAAAGACTTTGTGGTCTTCTATGAGGAGACTTTGAGGCCTTCTATGGGAAGACCGTTTGGTTTTCTATGAGAAGACCTTGTAACTCGTGATCTTGTCTATGAGAAGACCTTCTTTTCATCTATGAGAGACTTTATTCTCATCTATGAGAAGATCTCATTCTAATCCATGAGAAGACCTTCTTCTCATCTATTAGAAGACCCTCTTCTAATCTATGAGAAGACATTCTTATTCGTATCTATAAGAAAACATTATTCTTTTCTATGAGAAGACCTTCTTCTCATCTATGAGAAGACCTTCTTCTCATCTATGAGAAGACCTTCTTCTTATCTATGAGAAGTCCTTCTTCTCATCTATGAGAAGACCTTCTTCTCATTTATGAGAAGACCTTCTACTCATCTATGAGAAGACCTTCTACTCATCTATGAGAAGACCTTCTTCTCATCTATGAGAAGACCTTCTTCTCATCTATGAGAAGACCTTCTTCTCATCTATGAGAAGACCTTCTTCTCATCTATGAGAAGACCTTCTTCTCATCTATGAGAAGACCTTCTTCTCATCTATGAGAAGACCTTCTTCTCATCTATGAGAAGACCTTCTTCTCATCTATGAGAAGACCTTCTTCTCATCTATGAGAAGACCTTCTTCTCATCTATGAGAAGACCTTCTTCTCATCTATGAGAAGACCTTCTTCTCATCTATGAGAAGACCTTCTTCTTATCTACGAGAAGACCTTCTTATTCGTATCTATGAGAAAACATTATTCTTTTCTATGAGAACACCTTCTTCTCATCTATGAGAAGACCTTTTTCTCCTCTACGAGAAGACCTTCTTCTCATCTATGAGAAGAGGCCTTCTTCTCATCTGTGAGAAGAGATCTTCTTCTCATCTATGAAAAGAGACCTTTTTCTTATCTATGAAAAGATACCTTCTTCTCATCTATAAGAAGAAACCTTCTCATCTATGAGAAGAGACCCTCCTCTCATCTAAGACTTTGACTTTGTGGTATTATATGAGAAGACTTTGAGGCCTTCTATGGGAGGACCGTTTGGTTTTCTATGAGAAGACCTT
This sequence comes from Musca autumnalis, assembly GCF_047663935.1. NCBI lineage: Eukaryota > Metazoa > Arthropoda > Insecta > Diptera > Muscidae > Musca > Musca autumnalis. The sequence continues at coordinate 61,984,472 of NW_027411644.1, forward strand.
GTACCTCGTGATCTTATCCATGAGAAGACCTTCTTTTCATCTATGGGAGATCTTATTCTCATCAATGAGAATACCTACTTCTCATCTAGGAGAAGGACTTCTTCTCATCTATGAGAAGATCTCATTCTCATCTATGAGAAAACATTATTCTTTTCTATGAGAAGACCTTCTTCTCATCTATGAGAAGAACTTCTTCTCATATATGAGAAGACCTTCTTCTCATCTATGAGAAGACCTTTTTCTCATCTATGAGAAAACATTATTCTCATCTATGAGAAGACCTTCTTCTCATCTATGAGAAGACCTTCTTCTCATCTATGAGAAGACCTTCTTCTCATCTATGAGAAGATCTCATTCTAATCTATGAGAAGACCTTCTTCTTATCTATGAAAAAACATTATTCTTTTCTATGAGAAGACCTTCTTCTCATCTGTGAGAAGACCTTCTTCTCATCTATGAGAAGACCTTCTTATTTATATCTATGAGAGAACATGTTTCTTTTCTATGAGAACACCCTCTTCTCATCTATGAGAAGACCTCCTTCTCATCCAAGATTATTCTTTTCTATGAGAAGACCATCTTCTCATCTATGAGAAGAGAAATTCTTCTCATCTATGAGAAGAGAACTTCTTCTCATCTATGAAAATACCTTCTTCTTATCTACGAGAAGACCTTCTTCTCATCTATGAGAAGATCTCATTCTAATCTATGAGAAGACCTTCTTCTTATCTATGAGAAAACATTATTCTTTTCTATGAGAAGACCTTCTTCTCATCTATGAGAAGAACTTCTTCTCATCTATGAGAAGACCTTCTTCTCATCTATGAGAAGACCTTCTTCTCATCTATGAGAAGACCTTCTTCTCATCTATGAGAAGAGACCTTCTTCACAGATATGAGAAGAGACCTTCTTCTTTTCTATGAGAAGACCTTCTTCTCATCTATGGGAAAAGACCTTCTTCTCATGTATGAGAAGAGACCTTCTTCTCATTTATGAGAAGTAATCTTTTTCTTATCTATGAAAAGAGATCTTCTTCTCATCTATGAGAAGACCTTCTTCTCATCTATGAGAAGACGTTCTTCTCATCTATGAGAAGACCTTCTTCTCATCTAAGAGAAGACCTTCTTCTTATCTATGGGAAGACCTTCTTCTCATCTATGAGAAGACCTTTTTCTCATCTATGGGAAGAGACCTTCTTCTCATCTATGAGAAATGACCTTCTTCTTATGTTTGAGAAGTGACCTTCTTCTCATCTTTAAGAAGAGACCTTCTTCTCATCTATGAGAAATGGCCTTCTCCTCATCTATGAGAAGCGACTTTCTTCTCATCTATGAGAAGACCTTCTTCTAATCTATGAGAAGAGACCTTCTTCTCATGTATGAGAAGAGACCTTCTTCTCATCTTTGAGAAGAGACTTTCTTCTCATCTATGAGAAGAGACCTTCTTCTCATTTTTGAGAAGACCTTCTTCTAATCTATGAGAAGAGACCTTCTTCTCATCTATGAGAAGATACCTTCTTCTCATGCATGAGAAGTGACCTTCTTCTCATCTATGAGAAGAGACCTTCTTCTCATGTATGAGAAGAGACCTTCTTCTCATCTATGAGAAGAGGCCTTCTTCTCATCTATGAGAAGAGAGCTTCTTCTCATCTATGAGAAGAGAGCTTTTTCTCATGTATGAGAAGAGGCCTTCTTCTCATCTATGAGAAGTGACCTTCTTCTCATCTATGAGAAGACCTTTTTTCATCTATGAGAAGATCTCATTCTAATCTATGAGAAGACCTTCTTCTCATCTATGAGAAGAGACATTCTTAGACATTCTTCTCATCTATGAGAAGAGACCTTCTTCTCATGTATGAGAAGAGACCTTCTTCTCATTTTTGAGAAGACCTTCTTCTAATCTATGAGAAGAGACCTTCTTCTCATCTATGAGAAGATACCTTCTTCTCATGCATGAGAAGTGACCTTCTTCTCATCTATGAGAAGAGACCTTCTTCTCATGTATGAGAAGAGACCTTCTTCTCATCTATGAGAAGAGGCCTTCTTCTCATCTATGAGAAGAGACCTTCTTCTCATGTATGAGAAGTGACCTTTTTCTCATCTATGAGAAGAGACCTTCTTCTCATGTATGAGAAGTGACCTCCTTCTCATCTATGAGAAGACCTTTTTTCATCTATGAGAAGATCTCATTCAAATTTATGAGAAGACCTTCTTCTCATCTATGAGAAGACCTTCTTCTCATCTATGAGAAGACCTTCTTCTCATCTATGAGAAGACCTTCTTCTCATCTATGAGAAGACCTTCTTCTCATCTATGAGAAAATCTCATTCTCATCTACGAGAAGACCTTCTTCTCATCTATGAGAAGATATCTTCTTCTCATCTATGAAAATACCTTCTTCTTATCTATGAGAAGACCTTCTTCTCATCTATGAGAAGATCTCATTCTAATCTATGAGAAGACCTTCTTCTTTTCTATGAGAAAACATTATTCTTTTCTATGAGAAGAGAACTTCTTCTCATCTATGAGAAGATAACTTCTTCCCATCTATGAAAAGATCTCATTCTCATTTATGAAAATACCTTCTTCTCATCTATGAGAATATCTCAATCTCATCTATGAGAAGACCTTTTTTCACATCTATGAGAAGACCCTCTACTATCTTATTGGAAGACCTTCTGCTCTTTTATGAGAAGAAGACGTTCTTCTCATTTATGAGAAGACATTCTGCTCTTCTATGGGAAGACCTTCTGCTTTTCAATGGGAAGATCTTCTCTTCTACTATGAAAAATGGAAAATATCAACTTTGGTCCATATCGGATCAGGTTTGAATATAGCTTTCATATATAATTTCGCCCGATGTCACTCAATTATGAATAACTACTGCACATTTGCCTAATTTATTCAATATTTCACATACATTGAGTGTTTAGTGCATCGAATACCTTTTGCGAAAATCGATGAAACTACTCAGGGAAAAATATAGGGTTAATTGAGACAAGTTTGTCAGAGCAGGAGTAGTTGCCATTATTATAGTATTTAGGATTTAGTATTTGGATGTTAAGATTCGTATGTCAGATATATATTCACTGGACAATAGCCGTAGACTATCCCCGCATTTTCACATGCAATATCAGGAACCTATGACTTATCCTGACGACGTTATTTTACTTTGTAGTACTAGAAAACGTAATTTTACAAAGTCCGATCTGGGTTATCAATATTTTCCCTATATATATTCACCATAGATATTCCAGAAACAGTTTGGATCGGGCACACGTAATCTTTTGAAAGAATTTATTATGAAAAAACCTCAATAAAATATATTTTGTGACCGCAGATAACGAAAATGTGAATAAAAACGGTAGAATATGGTCCTAAATCATATATAAAAAGCGAACGCTTCTGGAGATGTTAAATACTATAGCTACAAATTTCTTTTGTTCAGCGGCTCATAATGAAATGTGATTTGGAACATTTCTTCCTTTGACACAATCCCAAAAAAGTGCGGTATTTTAGGAGATTTTGACTCAGTATGGAATAAATTTTAATTAAGAGTGCAAAAGTTTAACAAATAATATCTAATACCTAATTTTGTAACGTCATTTTCTTAACAAAGTATTTAACTTAGATATCTAGTTTGTTCTGGAACTTACAGTGAAATTTTGTGTAGAATATTTCTTCTTTTAACACCTTTCGTCTAAAACTAAATTTCATGTTACTTTCATGCATCAACTCGAAAAAAGAACAAAATAAATTTATTCAAAAAAAAAAAACAGTTGGTTGTTTTGTTTACAAACTTGATGTATATATTTTCTTAATATATATAGTAAATACATATTTCATTTATTCGTCAACTAATATTGAAATTTGATGGAGAACATTTTTGTATTTGACGTCTTCTATCTAGAATGAAGTTTTGAGGGACAAAACTTAATAAACTCAGACAAAGTACAACATTAACTCTAAAATGTGATCTAATTTTGTAACGTCATTTTCTTAACAAAGTATTTTACTTAGATATCTAGTTTGTTCTGGGAGTTAGAGTGAAATTTTGTACAGAATATTTCTTCTTTTAACACCTTTCGTCTAAAACTATATTTCATGTTACTTTCATGCATCAACTCGAAAAAAGAACAAAACAAATTTATTGAAAAAAAAAATATGTGGGTATTTTGTTGACAAATTTGATGTATATATTTTCTTGCTATATATTGTAAATACATATTTCATTTATTCGGCGACTTATATTGAAATTTGATGGAGAATATTTTTGTCTTTGACGTCTTCTATCTAGAATGAAGTTTTGTGGGACAAAACATAATAAACTCAGAGAAAGTACAACATTAACCCTAAAACGGGATTTTATTTTTGGCAAATTCCTGGTGTTTAGGTACGATTTAGAGTTTTGGTGTATTCGGGGACTTATAGTACAATTTTTGTAGAATATTTTGATCTGATACGATCACAGTTTAAAGGAGTTTTTAAACGTTTTTGAAAAAAGGGACCAAAAAGAGCCGTTTAGTGACTCGCATGAGGGTTAATTTTTTTCATAAAAACATACCCCGCATTGTTGTCAGTAATATTGCCAAAGACACTTTATACCAAAAATGCAAGGATTCCAAGGAATCTGATGTCGAATATTTCACAACCTGTAGAAATGATCGGAACTTGCCACACCTATTTAGGTTACTTCCCGACGTAAACTTTCAGAACGCCGATACACGTGTCTTCTTTTTTTCGGTCTTCTTTAATAATCTGGCCGAATTATCTTGTAATTATTTTTTGGAAAACGATTTTGGCGTTTCAGAATTTTATAGGAAGAGCTTCGCATATTCTGTGTGTTAAGCAGAATGTTTGATCTTCTGCGTCCAATTCTCTACCGCACTTCCACTTGTGTAAATTTGACAGTTTAGTGTTTCTCCAGTATTAAAGATTTTGAATTTTTTTTACATCTTACAATAAACCCGTTTCTTTTGAATATTTCTTCACCTTTTAGGCTGTCCTAATAACAAAAACTGAATTAAAAACAAAACAAAATTCCAAAATGCGTGGTTGTTTGACTGCACTCAAACCAGATTTAGGTTTTTGTTTTTATTCCAACATTTTCGAAATGCATTCAGTCTTGAATTCTTCTACACCTCTGCGAAACCCAAACAAAAAAAGAAACAAAAATGACACCACATTGACATTTATAAGAGACAGACAACAACAGCAACAATAAAAAACAAGTCAATCTCCAAAAACAGTTGTCGATTCGGCATTACCATCATTATGGCTATGAAGGTGGTGTACGGCTGCCATGGTAAATGACTCCTCCAACTATGGTCATGGCATGATGTTGAGATGGCTATTCAGAGGTACACTGAACTCTCTCCTATTTTGTGAAATCATTCATGCCCACTCACTCATAGACTTTTCGGAGCAGGATGAATGGCTGTGGCAAGACGTGTGTATAATTTACTGATGAACATCATCAGAGCGTTTTCATGTCTGTCCGTCCTGCCTGTGGCGAAGTGAGTCTTATTGGAAAATGTGTGCAGTGCATTGCAAATGAAACAGAAACAGACATCAACAAACCATATCTGAATGCACATATCCGCCAAAAAAACAAAAACAGAGATTCATAATTACGAACAGAAATAAAATGTGGAGGGCGGAGAGAGGGGAGGAGTGGCACGTTTTATATTTATGGGCTCAGACTAAGAGGTGAGAGATATTATGGCCGAAAGTTGTTCTTATAACAATACAGAAGATCAGGAAGATCTACATATTTTCTCCTGGGCGATCTGTCGTGTAAGATCAAACAAGGACTTCTTTACATGATCAAGAGATCTTCTCCAAAATTCCATTGAAAAGCCAAAAATCCATGGGAAAATTGCTTCGAAAATATTTTCCAAAAATTCCTCAATAAATTTCTCATTGCATCATCCACTAAAGGGGCACCTGCAACAACAGGATATTGAACATTGTTCAAATTCTCTCACAAACATGTCCTTGGTGTCGATAACAACAACAAATATTTCATTCATATTAAAAAAGAATACTTAACTCAAAATCATTGGAAAACAAAGAATCCACCCTAAGTGCACTATCCCTCCCTCTTCTTGCCACTTATTCTACTCTAACCTCAACACACAACAGTGCTCCTATTACAAAAACAAAGAATAAATCCTTGTCACAACAACATCTTGTTGCACTTCGCTTCCCATACTCATATTTCCCCTGCTTTGGATCATAAGAAGAACAAGAAGCATGCAACAAGCTGCAGTAAACATCGGAGCTCACACAGAAAGTGAAAGCTATTTTTATCCCAATTTGCCATTCTTCGTCGTCGTCAAATGACTGAGGAAGCTGCTTCCGTTTGCTACTGCCGCCAGCCAAACATAAATATGAGACCTGCCGATGACAAACATGCCACAGCTTTTTCTACTCAAAAATCAAATCCAAGACATTGTATAGAATTCTGATATTTGAGGTACACAACCTGCAACCAAACCGCAAAGTGTTGAATGAATTATGTCAAAATGCAAAAACGGAGGGAACTTTGGAGGGACAGACAAATATGGATGGAGATTCCCGTTATATGATAAATGTTGCATTGGTTCATTTGTTGTTCAAGAGGAAGAGCGAGTGAAGTGCGATGCTTGTCTGGCGGATGGGCTTGTTCTATATTTAATAATGTTAGGTTTTCTATTGACAACGAAGGAATTGCAGTCGCAATTTCTAGTGCATTTCACGTGAGAATATAAGAATATAACAGAGGAACTTAATAACTCCGAGGACCGGTAGAATCTGTTTGTCGTCTATAGGCATACAAACTGGTCAGGCTTTCTATGTGAAATCTGTTTCATGATATTTCTGAGATTTAAACAAACAGCTAAACTATGGCAGGCCACAAATAAACTTCAAAACTGAACTTGTTACCTCTGAAAGAATCTATTTACCTTCCATGAGTTGGACTAGTAGAATATCAATATCAACTGGACATCTTAGAGAAGATCAAATGGTCTTCAATTACAACTCCTCTTGAGGACAGACAACAACAGGACAACAGAAGAACTCTTAAGGTCTTTTTTGACAACAGAAGACCTCTTGAAGTTTTCTATAGATAACAGAAAGCGTCTTTAGGTCTTCTATAAGCAACCAAGGCCATTTGAGGTTTTCTACAGGCAACAGAAGACCTCTTGCGGTTTCCTGTAGATAACAGAAGACCTCTTGAGGTCTTCAATGGACAACAAAAAGCCATTTAAGGTTTTCTATAGGCAACAGAAGACCTCTTGAGGTTTTCTATAGGCAACAGAAGATCTCTTGAGGTTTTCTATAGGCAACAGAAGACCTCTTGAGGTCTTCTATAGGCGACAGAAAACCTCTTGAGGTTTTCTATAGGCAACAGAAGATCTCTTGAGGTTTTCTATAGGCAACAGAAGATCTCTTTAGGTCTTCTATAGGCAACAGCAGCCCTCTTGTGGTCTTCTATAGGCAACAGAAGACCTGTTGAAGTCTTTTAAAGGCAACAGAAGGCTTCCTAAGGTCGTCCTAAGGCAACAGATGACCTCTTGAGGTATTTTATAGGCCTTGATCTTCTATAGGCAACAGAAGACAGTTTGAGGTCTGTTATAGGCAACAGAAGACCTCTTGAGGTCTTCTATAGGCAACAGAAGGGGCAACAGAAGATCTCTTGAGGTCTTCTGTAGGCAACAGCAGATCTCTTGAGGTCTTCTATAGGCAACAGCAGACCTCTTGAGGTCTTCTATAGGCAACAGAAGACCTGTTGAGGTCTTTTAAAGGCAATAGAAGACCTGCTGAGGTCTTTTAAAGGCAACAGAAGGCTTCCCGAGGTCGTCCTAAGGCAACAGATGACCTCTTGAGGTATTTTATAGGCCTTGTTCTACTATAGGCAACAGAAGACAGTTTGAGGTCATTTATAGGCAACATAAGATCTCTTGAGGTCTTCTATAGGCAACAGAAGGCTTCCTGAGGTCGTCCTAAGGCAACAGAAGACCTCTTGCGGTCGCCTATAAAGAGAACACCGATTGAGATCTTCTATGGACAACAAAAGGTCATTTGAGGTCTTCTATAGGCAACAGAAGACTTCTTGAGGTTTTCTATTGGCAACAGAAGACCTCTTGAGGTCTTCTATAGGCAACAGAAGACCGCTTGAGGTCTTCTACAGGCAATAGAAGACCTGTTGAAGTCCTCTTAAGGTCCTCTAAAGGCAACAGAAGACCTCTTGAGGTCTTCTATAGGCAACAGAAGACCTCTTGAGGTCTTCTATAGGCAACAGAAGACCTCTTGAGGTCTTCTATAGGCAACAGAAGACCTCTTGAGGTTTTCTATAGGCAACAGAAAACGTTTTGAGGTCTTCTATAGGCCACAGAAGACCTCTTGAGGTCTTCTAAAGGCAACAGAAGACCTCTTAAAGTCTTCTAAAGGCAACAGAAGATCTCTTGAGGTATTCTATAGGAAACAGGAGGCCTCTTGTAGTCTTCTATAGACAACCAAGGCAACAGATGACCTCTTGAGGTCTTCTATGGACAACCAAGGCCATTTGAGGTTTTCTATAGGCAACGGAAGACCTCTTGAGGCCATCTATAGGCAACAGAAGACCCCTTGAGGTCTTCTATAGGCAACTGAAGACCTCTTGAGGCCATCTATAGGCAACAGACTACATCTTGAGGTCTTCTATAGGAAACAGAAGATATCTTGAGGTCTTTTATAGGCAACAGAAAACCTCGTGAGGTCATCTATTTAAAACAGAAGACCTGTTGAGGTCTTTTATATATAACAAAAGACCTCTTGAGGTCTTCTATAGACAAAACAGAAGACCTCTTGAGGTATTCTGTAGGCAACAGAAGACCTCTTGAGGTCTTCTATAGGCAACAGATGACCTCTTGAGGTCTCTTATACGCAACAGAAGACCTCTTGAGGTTTTCTATAGGCAACAGAAAACCTCTTGAGGTCTTCTATAGGGAACAGATGACCTCTTGAGGTCTTCTTTAGGCCACAGAAGACCTCTTGAGGTCTTCTAAAGGCAACAGAAGACCTCTTGAGGTCTTCTAAAGGCAACCGAAGACCTCTTAAAGTCTTCTATAGGCAACAGTATACCTCTTGAGGTCTTCAAAGGCAACAGAAGACTTCTTGAGGTATTCTTTAGTAAACAGGAGGCCTCTTGTGGTCTTCTATGGACAACCAAGGCAACAGAAGACCTCTAGAGGCCTTCTAAAGGCAACAGAAGACCTCTTGAGGTCTTTTATAGGCAGCAGAAGACCTCAGTTCTCTTGAGGTCTTCTATAGGCAACAGAAGACCTCTTGAGGTCTTCTATAGGCAACAGAAGACCTCTTGAGGTCTTCTATAGGCAACAGAAGACCTCTGGAGGTCTTCTAAAGGCAACCGAAGACCTCTTGAGGTCTTCTAAAGGCAACAGAAGACCTCTTGAGGTCTTCTATAGTCAACAGAAGACGTCTTGAGGTATTCTATAGTAAACAGGAGGCCTCTTGTGGTCTTCTATGGACAACCAAGGCAACAGAAGGCTTCTTGAGGTCTTCTAAAGGGGCAACAGAAGACCTCTTGAGGCCTTCTAAAGGCGACAGAAGCCCTCTTGAGGTCTTCTTTTTGCAACATAAGACCTCTTGAGGTATTCTATAGGAAACAGAAGGCCTCTAGTGGTCTTCTATGGACAACCAAGGCAACAGATGACCTCTTGAGGTCTTCTGTGGACAACCAAGGCCATTTGAGGTTTTCTGTAGGCAACAGAAGACCTCTTGAGGCAAAAGAAGACCTCTTGAGGCAAAAGAAGACCTCTAGAGGCAAAAGAAGACCTCTTGAAGTATTCTATAGGAAACAGAAGGCCTCTTGCGGTCTTCTATGGACAACCAAGGCCATTTGAGGTTTTATTTAGGCAACAGAAGACATCTTGAGGCCATCTATAGGCAAAAGAAGGCCTCTTGAGGTCTTCTGTAGGCAACAGAAGACCCCTTGAGGCCATCTATAGGCAACAGAATACATCTTGAGGTCTTCTATAGACAAAACAAAAGACCTCTTAAGGTCTTCTATAGACAAAACAGAAGACCTATTGAGGCCATCTATAGGCAACAGAAGACCTCTTGAGGTCTTCTATAGGCAACAGAAGACCTCTTGAGGCCATCTATAGGCAACAGAAGACTTGTTGAGGTTTTCTATAGGCAACAGAAGGCATCCTGAGGTCGTCCTAAGGCAATAGAAGACCTCTTGAGGTCTTCTAAAGGCAACAGAAGACCTCTTGAGGTCTTCTATAGTCAACAGAAGACGTCTTGAGGTATTCTATAGTAAACAGGAGGCCTCTTGTGGTCTTCTATGGACAACCAAGGCAACAGAAGGCTTCTTGAGGTCTTCTAAAGGGGCAACAGAAGACCTCTTGAGGCCTTCTAAAGGCGACAGAAGTCCTCTTGAGGTCTTCTTTTTGCAACATAAGACCTCTTGAGGTATTCTATAGGAAACAGAAGGCCTCTAGTGGTCTTCTATGGACAACCAAGGCAACAGATGACCTCTTGAGGTCTTCTATGGACAACCAAGGCCATTTGAGGTTTTCTGTAGGCAACAGAAGACCTCTTGAGGCAAAAGAAGACCTCTTGAGGCAAAAGAAGACCTCTTGAGGTATTCTATAGGAAACAGAAGGCCTCTTGCGGTCTTCTATGGACAACCAAGGCCATTTGAGGTTTTATTTAGGCAACAGAAGACATCTTGAGGCCATCTATAGGCAAAAGAAGGCCTCTTGAGGTCTTCTGTAGGCAACAGAAGACCTCTAGAGGCCATCTATAGGCAACAGAATACATCTTGAGGTCTTCTATAGACAAAACAAAAGACCTCTTAAGGTCTTCTATAGACAAAACAGAAGACCTATTGAGGCCATCTATAGGCAACAGAAGACCTCTTGAGGTCTTCTATAGGCAACAGAAGACCTCTTGAGGCCATCTATACGCAACAGAAGACCTGTTGAGGTTTTCTATAGGCAACAGAAGGCCTCCTGAGGTCGTCCTAAGGCAATAGAAGACCTCTTGAGGTCTTCTATAGGCAACAGAAGACCTTTTGCGGTGTTCTATAGGCAAAAGCAGACCTCTTGAGGTCTTCTATGGGCAACCAAGGCAGCAGATGACCTCTTGAGGTCTTTTATGGACAACCAAGGCCATTTGAGGTTTTCTATAGGCAACAGAAGACCTCTTGAGGTCTTCTATAGGCAACAGAAGGCCTCCTGAGGTCGTCCTAAGGCAACAGAAGATCTCTTGAGGTATTCTATAGGAAACAGTTAACGTCTTGAGGTCTTCTATATACATCAGAAGACATCTTAAGGTCTTCTATATGCAACAAAAGACCTCTTGAGATCTTCTATAAGCAACGGAAGACCTCTTGAGGTTTTCTATAGGCAACAGAAGACCTTTTGCGGTGTTCTATATGCAAAAGCAAACCTCTTGAGGTCTTCTATGGGCAACCAAGGCAGCAGATGACCTCTTGAGGTCTTTTATGGACAACCAAGGCCATTTGAGGTTTTCTATAGGCAACAGAAGACCTCTTGAAGTCTTCTATAGGCAACAGAAGGCCTCCTGAGGTCGTCCAAAGGCAACAGAAGATCTCTTGAGGTATTCTATAGGAAACAGTTAAAGTCTTGAGGTCTTCTATATAAATCAGAAGACATCTTAATGTCTTCTATATGCAACAAAAGACCTCTTGAGGTCTTCTATAGGCAACAGAAGACATTTTGAGGTCTTCTATAGGCAACAGAAGACCTCATGAGGTCTTTTATAGGCAACAGAAGACCTCTTGAGGTCCTCTATAGGCAACAGAAGACCTCTTGAGGTATTCTATAGGCAACAGAAGACCTCTTGAAGTCTTCTATAGGCAACAGAATACCTCTGAGGTTTTCTGTAGGTAACAGAAGGCCTCCTGACGAGTCCTAAGGCAACAGAAGACTTCTTTCGATCGCCTAAAAAGAACAGGACACCGCTAGAGATCTTTTTCTGTTGTCTACAGAAGACCTCAAGAGACCTTTGGTTGTCTATAGAAGATATCAAGCGGTGCTCTGTTCTTTATAGGCGACCGAAAGAAGTCTTCTGTTGCCTTAGGACTACCTCAGGAGGCCTTCTGTTGCCAATAGAAGACCTCAAGAGGTCTTCTGTTGCATATAGTAGACCTCAAGAGGTCTTCTGTTGCCTATAGAAGACCTCCTGAAGTATTCCAGAGGAAACAGTAGACTTCTTGAGGTCTTCTATATACAATAGAAGCCCTTTTGAGACCTTCTTTCGACATATAGACAACAGAAGACCTCTTGAGGCCTTCTATAGATAACCGAAGACCTTTTTAGGCCTTCTATAAGCAACCGACATCTTTTGATATCTTCTACAGACAACCGAAGACCCTTTGAGGTCTTCTATGGACAGCAGAATACTTCCTAAGGTCGTTTATAGGCAATAGAAGACTTCTGTTGGTCTTCTATAGACAACTCTATACCACTTGAGGTCGTATATAGACAATAGAAGACATATTGAGACCTTTTATAGATAACCGGAGACCTCTTGAGGTCTTCTATAAGTAACAGAATACCTCTATAGAAAACCTCTTTAGCTCCTCTATAAACAACAGAATATTTCTTGAAGTTTTCTGTATGCAACAGGAGACCTTTTAAGGCCTTTTAATGATAACAAAAGACCTTTTGAAGTCTTCTATAAACAATGGTACTCCTTTAGAGGCTTCTGTAGACAGAAAACACATTGAGTACTTCTATAGACAACGGAAGGCATTGAAAACAGAATACCTACTGATATTATTTTTAGACGATAGAGAACCTGTTGAGGTCTTCTATAGAAAGCTTAGACATATTGAGGCCTTCCGTAGGCAGAAGATGTCTTCAGGAATTCTATAGACAGAATACCATTTGGGTACTTCTTTAGACAACAGAAGACTTCTTAAGGTCTTCTTTAGATAACATAAGGCCTCCTGAGGTCGTCTCTAGACAACAGCAGACCCTATGAGGTCTTCTATGGACAGCACTAGACCTCTTGGGTGTTATTTAGACAATAGAAGATCTCATAAGGTAAACTTTAGTAAGCGGAAGGCCTCTAGAGCAGTGCCGAACATACCCTTGTCGCTGCTTACGAAGTTTTTCGGCAATTCACACACACGACCCGCACGCAAAGAAAGAGCGTACGAAAGAGCAAATGTTTTTATTTGTTTTTGTTTTGTAGCTTGCGTGCATACAAACTTACTAACACACTGTCATAAATTGCTATTGTTTTGAACACATTCACATTTTTGGCTGCCCTCTTCGTGGTCGGCACTGCTCTAGAAGTCTTCATAGGCAACAGAATGCATCTTGAGGTCTTCTTTAGCCAACAGAAGGTCTCTTAAGGTCTTCTATAGACAAAAAGGGCTTCTTGAGGTTTTCTGTAGACCACAGAAGACCAGTTGAAGTCTTCTATAAGCAAAAGAAGACCATCTGAGGAAGACTGAAGACTTAGTGACCACCTTATTGAGGTGCGGAGCTGTCCTCATGTATCCATAAATATTTCCTTACTGCCTACTGACACTTTGGTCACCATGCCTTTTTTTACCAATTAAAAGTCGATAGTCGATGGTGTTAAAATGTACGACATTTTTTTGTTTTATTTTATACATAGGTATCATTTGGTGGTTTTCCCCCAGCTTATTTTCCACAAACCAAACCTTTTGCATGGAACTGTTATCGCATCTAATCGTATAACCCATTAGAGAATTCTAATAATAATCGTGTGTGCACTTCAAGTGACCCCTATTTTATGGAAGAAAACAAAATAAAAAAAAAAACATTTTGCTAAAAATACTTATCCCTTTCCCAAATACGAAAAATTCAAATAATACTTCATTGATATCTTATCTCAAAACGGCCGGCCATAGCCTCCCTCACTATGCCGCCTCTGTAATCACTGCACTCTGCTGGGCAGACATTTATTTTTATCGGCTACTAATTGTACAACAAATGGTTAGGATACTCGGTTGCTCTCTCCCGCTCTCCGTTATTGTCGGCACAATAAGTTACACAGAATCTCATAGTCTTGTTATGATGCAAAGAGAAACTCCCACCCATTGTTTGTTTATTTGGGTTTCTTGCGATAATCACCATCATCATCATAATTCCTGCTACTGTCGCCTGTCTCCGACTATAAACCCAGCTTATCACCTTCTTAAACAATCAACAACAAAATATCCTCAGGAAAAAAACCCATATGGAGAGTGGCATATCAATGATGTCGTTTTTGAGATGATGGCACATTTACGAAACGAACAAGAACAGCACGAAATTTTGAAAGACTATTTACCGCCATCCTCAATAATCACAATAATAATAACAAATACGACTTCTTATCACTCAGAGGGTGATTGGGCATCATTTTTCATGGTTGTTGATATTTGGCTTGGTACAGTGAGAGTTAGGAGTACATAATGCCTATCCAGATGAGAACACAACATACCGCAAGTACACAAATAAAGGTTTATGTAGCTGATAATGACACAAGGGCAAAGAGAAAGTTAGTGCAACTAAAGGAGATGGAGTTTGTTTATTTTTCAGTGACTTTTGACATTTGCTGAAATTCCAAATAGCGCCAAATATATTCACCAGAAGACCTGAAAGTCTTCCCAAGAAGACCAGAAAGAAATAACTTCACACAAATGCCTATAAGGTCTTTCCTCTAAATTCTTCTCATAGAGAACAACAAGGTCTTCTTATTCTACGGGCAGCAGAAGACATGTTGAAGTCTCCTAAAGACAACACAAGGCATCTTGAGATCTTATATAGATAGGCAACAGAACACAGTTCAGGAAAGTGACTGCTTCGACGGGATGTAACCACAGATCCACTGGAGTTAGATGAGTAGGTTTGGCGGGGCAGTTGAACAGGTGTTTTGTGTCGTGCGGGCCCATGCCGCATACTGGGCAGATGTCTTACACGGCGTTGTCGATTTCCGCCCAATAAGAATTTAGGTGACTGCAATATCCCGACCGTAGTTGAGCCAAAACTACTCTAGTTTGTCGTGGCAGCTAACGCTCCTCAGCTGCGATAGATGGGGGATGTACTCCGAGGACTTTATTTACACTATATTTGCTTATGGCCTTAGCAACTGCATCCGTGTGAATACTATTTAAACCTGCTTGATATATCTGTTGATCTAGGGGTTCTCCCCTATATTGTTGGACCTCCCTCTCTGGAGCATGAATATCCTTTCTGATATGCCTGAATGTGTCGGGCCTAGCCAACAGATGGTGATTGGGATGGCTCACACGGTAACACCCAAGCAAGTACTACAACGAAAGCATATCATTGTGTTGCTTTATTGGAAGAATCTTTGCCTCCTCATGTAGATGGTGCACTGAAGACTTGAGAAGGTACCCAGTTGCTGTTCTCAGGGCGGCATTCTGACAGGTTTGAATCATTTTCCAATTCGTACAACATAATGCGGTGCCAGGCATAGCTTACCACAGACCGACTTATCGCTTTATATGTGGCCAACAAGGTTTCTTTATCTGCACCCCAAGTTCTGCCGGCTAGGGACTTGAGGACCTTGTTCCTACTTATCAGTTTATCGCAGATAGATGTGGAGTGCGCACACGACTTGAAAGTAGTGTCGAATGTGACCCCTAACATTTTTGGGGCAGTTTGTGGCCGGAATTCTGCTACAATCGACCACGACATTCAATTCTTTTCCAAACTGCGATGTCCATGTGGAGAACAGGGTGGCTGTAGATTTTATGGCGGAAATTTGCATATTCCTCGAGTGGAAAAAGGTGGTAAGATCGGTTAAATAGGAGTTCAGTCTCTCGCAGATGTCATCAGGGAAGGTACCTGACGCCAGGATAGTGCAATCATACGCATACGGAATACAGAAGAGGTAGAGGTTAAACAGTTCCGGAGATATCAACCCACCTTGGGGAACTCCCAGTTTGGGTTTCCTGAATTCCACGTACGACTAGCGTCCGCACATACTATCCAACGTTTCAAGCTTGCCCGAGGGTTGTCTGCTCAATGTCCTCAAACAACGTGGAGTGCCTGACTGTATAAAAGGCTTTTGATAAGTGAAGCGCCACCATCACTGTTATATCACACGGCTGCCTCTGGTTGAGTCCTTGACGAATATATGTGGAGTGCTGTGCTGCTTACGGAATCCATGCTGATGATCGGCAACTTGATAGCTATTCCTGATACTGGGGAGGACTAAAGGTAGAAACACAATGAAATACGCCGCTTTTTCACGCTCAGTTTCATGTGAAAGATTAAAGGCCAAGTACTACCTAATTCAAATGTATTAGGTAGCATTTGAATTAGGTAGTACTTGGCCTTTAATCCTTTACATGAAACTGAGCGAGCAAAAAGCGGCGTATTTCATTGTGTTTCTACCTTAAGACCTCAAGGGTCCTTGCTACGGGCGGCAAAAGCGAAATCGGCCTGTACGATTAACTTTTGCTGGCATCCTTGCCTGGCTTCCGTAGGGGGACCACCCTGTCCATTTTCCAGACTTCGGGAACAAAGAGGGTGGCTAGCGACAAGTTGAGAACTTTAGTGAGATACTCCACTCCCGGCTCATCCAGCTGCTTCAGCATTTCCATGGAGATTCCATCAGGGCCCAACGCTTTGGATGATTTAGCGTTACTGATGGCATTCGCAACATCATCCATTGTAAACTGTGGTGGTTCATCCCCTGCAGGAAGAAATCTGAGGCGACGTAATACTCTCCTCTTCGCCCTGTCGATTGAAATAACTTGCGCAGCTCTTCGGGTTAGTCAACGTTACGTTGCCAAACATGACTGAGCTCCTATCTTCCATCCTTCCAGGGTTCGAGAGTGACTTAACCTTTGCCCACAATTCACTTATACCGGCTCCAATGTTGCAACTCTTCAGATGATTTAAACACTTGTTCCGCTTATGTTCGCCGACCAGCCTGTTAACTTCCAGTGTCAGCTCCCAGACTCTGGGGTCATTGGGGTTGGGCACGACGAAGCTCATCACGCTCATTTGCTAATCCCGTCGCCTCTCCTGGAAAGTTTGGTCTTACTTCGTGTATTCGACCAGCAGGGATATGGCGAGCGCCTGCAGCAGTGATTATGTCTCGGAACGTCCTTTCCGCTACCCGAACATCAGAAGAATTGGGCAGTTCTCTGAAGCGGTGATTGTTGAACTCTCTGAAACTCGGCCAATCAGCTTTCCTATGATTGACGAAGGTGATGAAATCGGTTGGTCTGCTAATGGAGACAATTATGGGGAGATGGTCTGATGCAAGGAAAATGGCGGGTTGCCAGGTGACGTCATTTGTCAGACCAGGTGACACGGTGGTTATGTATGGCCTCTAATTCTGGTAGGGTCGTCCTCATTGACCATGCAAAACGTAGAGCTATCAATCTGCTCAGCCAGCGCAGTACCCCTCTGGTCGTTTCCGAGGGCCACATCTCATGATGCGCATTAAAGTCCCCCAGGACCAGACGATTATGACCTTAAAAACGGGCCAATGTAATCTGAGATACAGCTATTTCTCGGCGGGATGTATACGTTCAGCAACTCTATCTCGGCAGTTCCACACCTGACTGCTACCCCCATACATTCCATGTACGGGTAATTAGAGACGGGCTCAAGCGAGATAGGTCTGTATTGGACAGACTGGTGCAATAGGAAAGCTAATCCCCCACCTCCACTTCAGGTGCGATCCTTCCTTAACACTACAGTTGTTGTTGAGCCGGGTTTCTTGCATCGCCGCGACCTTGATGTTCTTCTACTATTTCCTCGTCATGTGGTCTTCTAAACCTCTTGAAGTATTCTATAGACAGCAGAGGACCTCTTGAGGTATTCTGGGCACAATAGAAGACCACTTGAGGTCTTCTATAGATAACAGAAGACCGCTAGATAACAGAAGGCGCCTAGACGTCTTCTATAGGCAACAGAAGACCTATTTTTGTGTTCTGTATACAACAGAAAATCTTTCATGTGGTCTTCTATAAGACCTCTTCAAGTTTTTTATTGACAATAGAAGTTCTCTTTATGTCGTCTATAGACAAGAGAAGACCTCTCGAGGTCTTCCATAGATCACCGAAGACCTCTTGAGGTCTTCTATTGACATGAGAACCCCTTTCCATTTTTTATTGACCACAGATGGCCTCTCGAAATATTCTATAGACAGCAGAAGACATCTTGAGGTCTTCTATAGACCATAGAACATCTTTTGAGGTCGTCTATAACAATCTATAGACTTGCGTAAGTCTTCCATTGACACCAGAAGGCCTCTACAGGTCTCCTAAAGACGGCAGAGGTCTTCTATAGACCACGGAAGACCTCTTGATGTCTTCTACGGATAAAGGCCTCTTCGGGTGTTCTATAGACAGAAGAAGACCTCTTTAAAGGCCGCGGCACATACGGTCTGCTGTGAGTCGCGTCACACGTTAAAAACAACAACCACATGAAAAATGTGTAAGTGATGCCAAGTTTTTTCCTGAAGTTTTCATGTGGTTGTTGTAACACGACACTCAACGGACAGTATGTTTCGCGGCCTTAAGTCTGCTATGGACCCCAGAAGACCCCTAGAAGTCTTCTATAGACAACAGAAGAGCTCTTGATATCTTCTATAGAGTTCTTCTGAAGGCAACTCAACCCAACAGAAGACCTTTTAAGGTCTTCTATAGACAACAGAAGACCTCAGGTAGTTTTCTATAGCCAATATAAGACGTCTTTATTGACAACAGAATTCTACTTCAGGTCTTATATCGACAAGAGAAGACTACTTCAAGTCTCCCTGCAGGCAACGGAAGGCTCTCGAAGTATTCTATAGACAACAGAAGACACCCTGAGGTTTTCCAGAGACAGCTGAAGACAACCTGAGGTCTTTTTAGATAAGGTCTTCTCTTGTCAATAGAAGACCTTAGGAGGTGTTCTGTTGTCTGTAGAAGACTTCGGGAGGCCTTCCGTTGTTTGTAGGAGACCTGAAGAGATCTTCTCCTGCCAATAGAGGACCTCAAAAGTTCAAGAGGTCTTCTGTTGTTCTCAAGAGATTTTTTGTTGTCCATAGAAGATCTCAAGAAGTCTTCAGCTGTCTATAGGAGACCATAAGAAGTCTTCTTTTATTTTTAGGACGCCTCAATAGGCCTGCTGATGTTTATAGAAGACTTCAAGTGTTCTTTTGTCTCTAGAAGACCTCAAGAGGTCTTCTGTTGTCTGCAGGAGACCTGAGAATACCTTATTAAATTCTCCTAAATACAAAATAAGGTATTCTCAGGTCTCCTGCAGACAACAGAAGACCTCTTGAGGTCTTCTAGAGACAAAAGAACACTTGAAGTCTTCTATAAACATCAGCAGGCCTATTGAGGCGTCCTAAAAATAAAAGAAGACTTCTTATGGTGTCCTATAGACAGCTGAAGACTTCTTGAGATCTTCTATGGACAACAAAAAATCTCTTGAGAACAACAGAAGACCTCTTGAACTTTTGAGGTCCTCTATTGACAGGAGAAGATCTCTTCAGGTCTCCTACAAACAACGGAAGGCCTCCCGAAGTCTTCTACAGACAACAGAAGACCTCCTAAGGTCTTCTATTGACAAGAGAAGACCTCTTCAGGTCTCCTACAGATCTCTAAAATGTAGTATAGACAATAGAAGACATCTGGAGGTCGTCTAAAGACCGCAAAATACCTCTGAAGTTCGTACTCTTGAAGTCTTCCATAACAACAGAAGAACTCTTCTGATCTCCGATATACAAATTAACGCCTCTTCAGGTCTCCCATAGACAGCAGAAGACCCCTCGAGGTTCTCTATAGACAACGGCAAACCTCTAAAGGTCTTCTATAAACCACAGAAGGCTACTCAGGTCTTCTAAAGCTTACGGAAGAACTACTCAGGTCTCCTATAGACAAAAGAAGTCTTTATGTTTCTATAGACAGCAGAGCACCTCTCTAGGTGTTCTGTAGACCACAGAAGACCGCAAGAGCTCTTATAAAAAAAATATAAGACCTCTTGATGTCTTCTTTAGACAAAAGAAGACCTCCTGAGATCTTCTGTAGACAAAAGAAGACCTCCTGACGTCTTCTATTGACAACAAAAGACCTCTTGAAGTCTTCTACAGACATTGGAAGACCTCTTGAAACTTCTATAGACAACAGAAAACCTCTTCTATAGAACACAGAAGATCTCTTGAAGGCCTCTTGAAGTCTTCTATTGACCACTGGAGACCTCTTCATGTCTTCCATTGACAACAGAAGGCCTCGTGAGGTGTCCTATAGACAAATGAAGACCCTTTGAAGTCCTCTACAGACAACAGTAGACCCCAGAGACCTCTTTAAGTCTCCTGTAGACAGCAGAAGACCTTTCGAGGTCAGCAGAAGACTACTCGAAGTCTTCTGTAAACCACAGAAGACTTCTTCTTGTAACAACATAAGACATCTTGTAGTATTCCATATACCAAAAGTCTTCTCATATAAGTCCACAAGGTCTTCGTATGGAGGACATCAGGTCTTCTTAGGAAAGACCTTGATGCTGATGCTAGGGTATTTTCCACAAAAGGCGTATTTACACCGCTCTTTTTTAAATATCTAATTTAAGAGAACACAATTCTCTAACAATTCTTTAACAAAAGAGTCCCATTCACAGATATGAGAGATTTTTTTTCATATCTATCAGATACTCATACTCAGCAAGAGTATCTGAAAAATACACAACTGCAACAACAACAACAACAGACACCAGCAGAAAACCACCAAGCAACAGCTCGCTACAAGTGAATGACCAAAAACGACAGCCACTCAATGGGGAGTTGTTAAGTGACTGTGTAAGCGATCGGTACGTTAAAGCGCTTGATCAGAATAGCGTAGCGGTTTGTAAAAAGTTTGAAATAAAAGCGATAACAAAAACGGCAAAGCGGATAAAACCCAACAAAAAAATACGGTCAAAAGGAAAAAATAATTTAAAAACAAAACGTCACAAAAATTTCAAACACATTTTTTGCAAAAAAGAAGAAAAAAATAAAGTGAAATAAAAACACGTTTTTTCCGTGAGAAAGTGAAAAAATTGTGAATTTGCAATAAATTTGATTTTATTTCTGAGTTGCTGAAACGAAATAGAAGAAATAATGTATGTTTATTTTATTTGTTATGTGTGTTTTTCTCTTTCTCTAATTTTTCTTAACTAAACAATTAATATTTTATCTAAGAAACCAATGAAAAATTATATTAAAAAAAACAACAACAATAATTAAATTATATAAAAAAAATAATTTATATGTTTGTGTCGATGTGTGTATTGAAAAGAAAGAAAAACGAAAAAAATCCCATATGTATTTTATTGAGTGCAAAAATTAATTATTTTATGGTTTGTACAGATCGTGTGTTCAGTAATAGATTGATGTATGTATGTACGTGTGTACATATTGTCCATACATATGTATATAAATTATTTATGAATATCTTTTACTATACGTCCGGCAGCGCCTTCCCATCATATTCATAATCAAAACTTACAGAAAGCAGAAGCCACACCAGCAGCAGCAGCCTAACAAATCGAAATTAATAAATTACAGGCGAACGTGGTTAAAAGACACAGCGGACCTTCAACATTTAGAAGTCTTTTTTAAGATCTGTAGAAGGTCCTTATTCTACACAAGACTTTTACGCAGTCTTATATCTATGACGGACCTTTAGGAGATCTTCGATCTATAGAAGACTTTTAGAAAGTCTTCTATGTATGGAAGGTTCATTCTGTAGACGATCTTCTATCTTTAGAAGATCTTTAAGAGGTCGTGTATCTACAGAAGACCTATTTTCTATTTACAAAAGACCTTTGAGATGTCGTCTATCCTTAGAAGACCTCTTGTCATCTTATATAGACAACAGAACGCATCTTGAAGACGTTTTGGGATATTCTCTACACAACAGAAGTCTTCTGGAGATCTTCCATAGACAACAGAATCCTCTTGAGGTCTTGTATAGGCGACAGAAGGCCTCTTGATGTCTTCTATAGGCAAGAAGGCCTCCTCAGGTCTCCTATAGACATAATAAGACTTCTTTTAAGTATTCAATAGAGAACAGAAGACTTCTTAAGATCTCCTATAGGCAGCAAAAGACGTCTAAGGGCCCTTCAACATTTAGAAGACTATTTTATGATCTGTAGAAAGTCTTATAACTACACAAGACTTTTACGGAGTCTTCTATCTTTAGAAGACCTTTAGAAAGTCTTCTGTAGAAGACATTTAGAAGGTATTCTATCTGTATAGGACCTTTAGAAGGTCTTCTTTCTGTAGAAGGTCTTCTATCCATAGAAGATCTTTGAGATGTCGTCCATCTATAGAAGACATTTGAAATGCCTTCTATCTACAGAAAACCTTTGAGAGGTTTCGTATCTATAGAAAACCATTGAGAGTCTTTATATGACTTTCAAGAGGTCATCTATCTTTAGAAGACCTTTTACTGGTCGTCTATCTTTAGAATACCTTTAAAAGGTCTTCTGTCTTTAGAGGACCTTTGAAACGTCTTCTATCTATAGAAAAACTTTGAAAGGTCTTCTATCTATAGAAAAACTTTGAAAGGTCTTCTGTCTTTAGAGGACATTTGAAAGGTCTTCTATCAACAGAAAACCTTTGAAAGGTCTTCTATATATAGAAGACTTTTGAGAGGTCTACTATCAATTGAAGATCTTTGAGAGGTCTGCTATCTTTGGAACACCTTTTAAAGGTCTTCTACCTTTAGAAGACCTTTGGGAGGTCTTCTATCTTTAGAAAACCGTTGAGAGATCTTCTATCTATTGAATATCTTTACGAGGTCTGCTATATACAGAAGACCTTTGAGAGATATTCTATCTATAGAAAGCCTCTGACAGGTCTGCAACATATAGAACACCTTTGACAGGTCTTCTGTACGTAGAAGTTTTACTATCTATAGAATATCTTTATGAGGTCTTCTGTCTTTAGTCGACGTCTGAGACTAACAGGCCTTCCTTCTATCTTTGTGCGGATTACAATTTGCAGTAATTTATATTTTTGATTTCGCATTATATGCCCCAAATACGCTGTCTTTCGTCTTTTTATAACTGAGGTAAGTTCTCTTTCGCAGTGCATCCTTCTTAGAACATCGGCATTTGTCACATGGGCTGTCCAAGGAATTTTCAGAACTCTCCTATAAATCCACATTTCAAAAGCTTCAAGTCTTCTTATATCAGCAGTTTTTATGGTCCATACTTCCATTGCGTACAATAGCACTGTTTCAAGATTAATGTCATGACTCGTAAATACTCGCCTGTATTTTGAAAATGCTTCTCTGGCCAGTTCAGTTATTGTAATTCCTAGATATTTGAAACTTTTAACCCTCTCCATATTGGTATGGAGAGATTTAGGCGATATTCTCAGGAGTTCCTCTTTTATAGAAGACCTTTGACAGATCTTGTATCAAATGAAGGTGTTTCGAAGGCATTTTTCCATATGAAAATCTTCTATACTTATTTTAGAAAAAATGTTTTAGTTCCAGGAAGACTTCGTTGTCATCTATGTGATGACCCTCTGGCCTTCTAATCTTGTGGTCTTTGATAAGAAGACTACTGGGCTTCTGAAAAAATACTTTCTGACAATCTATGGAAATACACCACGAGCTTTTCCATATGATCTACTCGTGCCCTTCTACAAGTATACCATTCGGCCTTCTCTAAAAGAAGTTGTTGGTTTCTATTTGGAGACCTTGTGGTCTTCTGTAGAAAATCCTGTTCTGGCCTCAATAGAAGGTTGGATTGTATCGTGCTTGGTCTGTACCGTTCGTTCAAAACGGGTTCTCCTACGTCTTTGTCTAAATAATGTTTTTCTTTTATTCTCTTACTGTGGTCCATTGAGTGTTATTTTCCACAGGCCCTACAATCGTTTCAAACTCAGATGTGCCAACTTTTTGTTCACTTTTGCATTCTCCAGTGAAATTGAGGCAGTTCCAGAGTTATCATGTATTCTGTAGCGAAAGCCGCTTCTGCTTCCAATTTTGGATGAGCAATATGTTAATCGTCATCTTCTCCATTTTGGCCTCCCTTGTTGTTTCTTTTTTGAAAGAAATTCGCTGTGGCGTTAACAAACTTGGGTAGGCTGCGTTTTGCCATTCCCTGGTTTTGAAAGAATTCTTGGAGCTCTTTGTCCTTCTTCCACTCGTTTGCGTTATCGTGATTCATTGTAATTTGATCCCAACTTCAAGACATCCTATGTTTTAATAGGACAGAGGCACCTATTCAGGTTCCAGAATGTAGAGCATTCTTCAAGACTTTCTAGATTTTGAGAGAACGGGGCATAAACCATTTCACTTACCCAGGTTCCAGAATACTACAACTGTCTGGACAGGAGATCAAGACAAAACTGAAAGCGTTATTCAAGACTTCCGAGGTTTTGAAAGGACGGAAGCAGAAGCCATTTCATTAAGATTTCGCTCCACTTACTCAGGTTCCAGAATACTACAACTGCCTGGACAGTAGATCAAGACAAAACTGAAAGCGTTATTCAAGACTTCCTAGGTTTTGAAAGGACCGAGTCAAACCCATTTCATTTAAATTTCGGTCCACTCACTCAGTTTCCAAAATACTACAACTGCCTGGCCAGGAGATCAAGACAAAACTAAAGGCGTTATTCAAGACTTCCTAGGTTTTGAAACGACGGAGGCAGAAGCCATTTCAGTAAGATTTCGCTCCATTACTCAGGTTCCAGAATACATACTACAACTGCCTGGACAGGAGATCAACACAAAACTGAGAGAGTTCTTCAAGACTTCCTAAATTTTAATAGAATGGAAGAAGAAGCCATTTTAGGATTTTTCTCCACTTATTCAGGTTCCAGAATACCAAAACAATCAGTCTATGAATTCCCAACAGGATTGAGCTTTCTTCAAGACCTGCAAGGTTTTAGTAGGAAAGCCATTTCAGTTAGTTCTTACTCAACTTACTCAAGTACCAGAGTGCAACAACTGCCAGGCCAAGAGAGCAATTAACGTAATATTTCGTGTTCCGAATTAAGATTGTACTGGTCTCGATCAATGCCAATAAAGGAGAAAAGATGGGTTACTGCCGCTACTTCTGAAATCAGACTCAGCTAAATTTATTTCTAGATTTCACTTACGAAAAAATGATGTTTACTATGGCATTTGTATTTTACATGATTCTCGCCTTGACGGATCTACAATGAGGCAGTGATGCCTTTGGGATTAGTCCATATTTACATTAGGCAATTTTCCTTGCGGCAATTGTCAGTTTATGGGTGAGAGAGGGTGTTGAGAGGCAAAGGGATACCATATACCTCACCTCTCTCTCCATCAAACTGACAATTGCCGCATGGAAAATTGCGTAATGTAAATATGGACTTACTTAGAGAGCTACTAGAGAATGGTTGCCCTTCACAGTCCTTCCAGGTCTATCCCACAGTCACCAATTCGAAGATCCGCTGTATGGGTTTCACTTTCCTTTTGGTAAGGGGGATGAGATATATATTTTACCAGAAAAAAGTTTCTGGTAAGACTTTGTTGTTATTCCAATTCTATACAACATGGGACTGTTGGCCTAATGTGCGATAACTTAGAACGATCAGTGAATTGGGAGCATGTAACACAAATGGTACAATGATGGATCTGTCTAATCACCACAATTACATGGGAAAAGCTTTCTCAATGCTGGTAAAGGGCAACATATTCACGTGTGAAAGATCATAAAGCTCTCCTAGAGAGTGATTGCCTACCACAGAGCTTCCAGATCTATCCCACAGTCACCAAGTCGAACATCTAATGTATGTTTTTCACTTTCCTTATGATAAGGGGAATGAGGTCTATCTTTCACGAGAAAAAGTATTCGGTAAGATTTCGTAGTTGACATCACCATACAACAGTTTGCCCAATGTGCGATAATTAAGGCACGATCTGTGAATAGGGATCATGCCGTCAAAATATTTATGTCTGAAAGTGCTTCAGATAAGATCATAAAGATCTGTGATGATGTGGAGAGTTGAGATTTTCCACTTTCCTTCACCACCAGTCCGTTGTTCTCTTTCGAGTATATTATATTATTTCCGTCAGCAATGTATCATCTCTCCATTATTTATTCTTCAAGTGTTATTTATATAAGCTGAAAAAATAAAAAAAAAATATTTATAAACGAAAAATTATTAAATCACATGACACTTTTGACCCACCTTGCAGTTTCGTTGAGGTTTAATCGTTCCTTTAAAGTTGAAAACCTTCCAATCGAATTCCTTAAAAAAGCATTGCTTGTCCCTTTGTCATAATGAACATGGCACAATCATACAGGTACCCGCATCAGCCCAGCTGATGTACTGTGAGCTGTCAAAAAAGTTGTTGTAATTGAAAACACAAAATTAAAAAAACAAAAATTTAAAAGAAAAACTGTGAATTTTTGACGGATTTTTGTTATAATGTGTTTATTAATAACTGCCTAACAAAATTTTGTTGAAAAAAATGTGTGAATCGCTTTATTTTTGTAAAACATTTTTGACATTTCACAGTACTGAACTCGGTTTTGTTGTAGTTGTTTGCTGATGCATCTACCTGTTAATTGTGCCATGATAATGAATTATAGTGATTCCACTGTATTAACAATTTTAATTATCCAAACTTGTGTGCTGCTGGCTGGCTGATTGTTGGTGTTGTTTTTGTTTTATAAATGCGAATCCAATGCGAATACATCATCGAATTGCCCAGTATCTCTACAAAAATTCATTCGGCAAAACGTAATCCAGTGAAATAGAGAAAGAAATTGTGTGACCGAGAGTGGAGAGTGAGAAGAGTGTAAAGTGGGTGTTTTGTTTTTCGTAGCTAGTAGTTAGTGATGACCTTGTGTTTTTGTTGCCATTGTTGTGTTTGTTTAGTTTTGGTTAACTGAATTGTTGTGTGGCTGACTGACTCTGTGGCTATGTGTTGTTGTTTTTTTTGCTTTTGTTGCAATTTTGTTTTTCATATAATAAAATTCCAATTTGTTGTTTACCTTTTTCCTGGTATTTCGGCGTTTCAGTCGCAACAACATTTCCACCTGACATACCAATATTATCAGGTAAATACCAGTTAAGTCCCCAATTGGAATACATCATTATTGGGTGCCCTTTTTCTCAATTTTTCGCTCTCTTTTTATTCGCTCCGCAATAATAAAAACCGATATCAGCTAATCAGTGACACCTTGCTTATCGGTTCATTTGAATGGGTGGGAGTCTTTTGTTCTCCCTTTCTGTCTCAGACACTTTGATGACATTCAGAGTATGGCTGGATGCCACATACTTGTTGACAAATTAAACGTTAGAGTATGAGAGATATAATTATTCTATATCTCTGGTTATTGCTTGTCAAAATAATAATTATCTCTCCAAATTTGATGACTGCGAATTGAAATTAAGCCGCTCTTCTTTTTCATTTAAACTTGTTTTAATTTGTATTGTTAAACTTCCATGTTTGTGAAAATAACAAGTTTTTTTAAATGTTTTGTTTATTCAATTGCAAATTAAGCACTAAGGAATTAACTAAGGCCGTATTTACATCAAGCCGTTTTTTTTATAAAATGCATCACAAAAGTCAACCGAAGTAATGCAATAGAGCAATTTCACTGAAATTTTGCGTTTTTTTGGGAAAACACATAATTTCAAGAAATTATTATTTGCCATATTTCAACACCTCACCTGTTATTAATAGAAAAAAAGTACATAAATTCCGCGAGCACAAAACAACATAAATGTCAATCAAAAGAACAAACAACATTTCATCAATCACAGTGGCAATATATGAGAACAAATTTTCCTGAAAATCAATATACGTTTCAAACTTCCGATTCGTGGAAGTTAGCTGTGGATAATTTATAATAAAATCAATAAATTCTTTGGAAATATCCAACAAAGTTGTAAGATGAAAATATAATAATGTTGAAGCATTTAGGGGGCATTAGTATTACAAAGCGAAAGGTGAAATTGTTGGAGTGTAGTGAGACTAAAACGCATTTTACATTCAACATGTTTTATAACAAATACATCATTTAAGTTGCCAATTCCATACCCAGCAAAAAAGTTTGGAAGTAGTGCAATGCTGAGTTATGATTTCAATACATACAAAATGCACTGCGCTCGATACATTTTGGAAGCACTCGCTTAAAGATCCCTAGCAAAGCAAGCCAATTTTTTGATCCCTACAGTCGCAATCTTTTTTTCTGAACACAAGAGTGTTAAAATTCTAAGAATTTGTTTTATAAAAAATAAAGAAATACAAACTAAAGTTATGAACATTGCTGTAATTCACGAGACGCAAATTATTTTTGAAGTGGAGTTGGAGTTTTTTGGAAATCTGAACTGAAGTACTAGGAGGAAAAATGAAAAACCATTTCGATGATGAAGCAATATCAATTTCGATGTTATAAAAAACAGAGTAGAGGAAGTAAACTTAGTTACGATCAAATTTAATGGAGCGTTTTTATAATTTGTTTTAATGTAATAAAGTCAATATTCTTGTTTTACACGAATAAGCAATGTATTTTATTTATTTTGGGATATTTGCAATGGCTTGCATTTTATAACATCTTTAGACTGCATTTAAATTCAATCCAAAACACTACATCAAAGGCTGTGATTTGGATCGAAAATGGAGTGCATCCTAGCTGTGTTCCGTGGAAGCAAAATGGAGTGCATCCTAGCTGCGCGCTCTCTTGTAAAATTCATAGGTGAATTCATAGGAAAAGATGTACTCCAGCGGCAATTGTTCTGTGATTTAACTGCATCCGCGGATGCAAACTTTTTGCTGGGTACAATCAAGTAAATGACGTAAACTCCCAAAACAGCTGTTTTAAGTGCAAGAGTAAAATACGTTTAACATAAGCGCAGGCATTTGCCAAAGATGTTTTCATTAATTAAGAACGAAAGTTAGAGGTCTAAAGGCGATCAGATACCGTCGTAGTGCCAATTTTTAAATGATATATAAGGATAAAACTGATCTGCTATTAGCTGCTGGTAAGTTCACTCAAGGCGATTGGTGGAATAATAAAGAGTTAATGATTGATGTGGAACCAGTTTGAGAACATTAGTATTACGAAGTGAGAGGTTAAATACTTGGACCATCGTAAGACTAACTTAGACGCAAGCATTTACCAAATATGTTTTCATTAATTAAGAAGCAAAGTTAGAGGTTAAAAGACTCCGTCGTGGTTCCAATTATAATCGATTTATGAAGATGAAATTGGTCTGCTATTAGCAGTTGGTAAACTCAGATATGAAGCAATCATAAGAAATTTTGGGCACGGAATAATGAAATAGGACTTCCGTTCGACTTTCTTTGGTTTTTAGACCATGATTTAATGACTGATGTGGAAGCAGTTTGGGGGCATATGTATTAAGAAGAGATAGGTGAAATTCATGGACCTTCGTAAGATGAACTTAAGATAAGATGAACCGTCCTAGTTCCCAGTTAGCAATCGGACGTAGTTACTATCATGATTCTCTCTGTCTCTTCCAAAGAAAACCAAAGCTTTTGGAATCTAGTGGAAGTATGGTTGCAAAGCTGATACTTAAATGTATTGACGGAAGGGCACAACAACCAGAGAGTTTTCCATCGATAGGAGTTCTTAAATTGTCTTCTATTCTGTGAAAAAAAAACTGGTATGCTGTAAGCTAATTATATTTTGATATTTAACGCCAATTATTTTAAATTTAGACAATAGAAATAAAAGTAATTTGCAAAAACGCAAAATTTAATAAATGTCAAACAACAGAACAAACATTTAATCAATCACAATGTCAATTTACGAGAGCAAATTTCCTGAAAATTTATAAAAATTTCAAACTTCCTATTCGTGGAAGTTATGGGTTCTATGAATTTCAATAAATGAAAATCGAAAGTTTACAATTAAATTAATAAATTCTTTGAAATCAACCAAACAAAGTTTGTGAACAAATGTAGCAGCAGTGCAAACAAATTGAAACAAACACTTGTCAATATGGTTGAAGATTAGGATTGTTTTTGGAAATTTTTGTTCTTATGTGCGTTAAATAACCACGGTATGGCCATGTTTGTATTATACCTTCTTCATGATGATTTTTTTTGAAATATATGCCATGGAATTGACATTTGAAACCCAGTGGGTTTGTTAAATCAGGTTATATGTAAACGTACTATATGTTTCGTATATTTTGTAACTTTGAATCACACACTGAAACTTTCGCACGAAACTGTCCCATTGTTTTGGCGATTTTCTCAAATATTTCTCCTTTTCTACAATTCTTAATATGGCGGTATAATTTTTATCGAATATACATTTAAGTAGTCTTTTGGGTATCTTCTAGATATCTATTTTAATTATTTTATGGATATTGAAATCGTCATGTAGAATTAGTTGTTTTTCAGGATGTTTACAAGACGTGATTTAGATCTCTACGGCAAAAAATAAAAGCTCTGCTATAGAACGGCTCCACATTTAGTCCCATAAAAGGAGACTACAAAATAAGTTATTATTATTCTCTTGGTCTAGACCATAGGATCTTTCTTTTTTATTACCAAGAAACATATTTTATTAAAAACATTTCTCTAGAATTTATTTTTTCTTTTAAATACCACACAAAAGATCTATTCTGGTCTTGAAAAAAAAACCAAACATTCCAAACCGTAACACAACTACCCATCCACACATCCATCTTTAACCAGTAAACCACATTTGTTTCAATTTTAGTCTCTATAATTAAACAAAAAACATTTACAACAAAAGATCAACTCAACAAATAGCCACGAAAACGGAGTAATAAAATCCAGGCTGTTGAATAATTTCTTTTTTTTATTACAAATCGGACTTGCCTGGTATGACTGACTGGAACATCATCATCATTACCACAAAAAAATAAACGAACGAATTGTAGTTCATTAGAAATTCCAATGGCATGATTTGGTTACAATGTGGTGACGTGAGTTGATTATTATTAATTGACGGTTGGGTCTCTCCCTCCAAGGGGAAGAAATATGGTCGGAGAATTTGTAATGTCATATAACCTGTGGCCTATTGAAATCTATGAATTTGGAACCAAGATATTCCCACGTTTGATCCATTGCCGGTTTGCAAACATGTTTTTAAAAAATATCCAGCCTGCACATGATTTGCTATTTAAATGGATTTGTTGAGATGATTTTTTTATTTCTCCCTATAAGTCCTTTCACTTTTTTTGCTATCTCTATTATTTGCATTTGAAATGTGGCAAGAGTCATGCCAGAAATCTTTAATATCTTCTCTGCCGAGCTGACTCGAGTTTTGGTTAATTTATTTGTTTTGAAAGATTAATTACCCCATATTGGGTAAATGATTCACCACATAGAGAAAGAGGGACATGGGCGAAAAATAGTATTACCTTGCGATGAATACAAATTAATCTGATATACATTTTATGGAAGCATCTCATTATGGCCATGGAAATACCAGAATGTAACCGCAAACAATTTTAAGAAATACCAGACAAACTAGTAGCTATGGTGAGTGCATTCCAATAACGGAAGAAAACGAACTTATAGGGTCGTCAATCGACAGAAGTTTTCTAAAAGGTCTTATAGGTCGTTTATATATAACCGGATTTAACAAACCCACTGGGTTTCAAATATCAATTCCTTTGCGTATACGTCAAATCATGGCAGAACTACCAGGTAGTGGTATCACACCAGCTGATCGAATATGAAAAGTCAAATCCCTTTATAAAAAAATATTTTTGTTGTAATTTCCCCAACAACATAAAGAAAGTTTTGACATAACATATTCAAAATTTTACGATGCCACTACCTGGGTAATTGTGCCATGCGTCAAATAAATCCTCATTATGAAGGAGGTTAACCCTGCAAAAGGCTATAATATAAACATGGCCTTATATTATAAAATGATAAGAAATAATGAAATAAGACATATGAACTACTTTTATTGGTTTTTAAATCATGATGTAATGTTCTAAGTCTAGGTCCACACAAGCGTGAATTTCATTAAAAAATTGAATGAAATTAGGCGTTTCTAGATCGAGTTCAATACTAGAGTAAAATCACGAAATTGCTGTAGTGGGAAATTCGATCTAGAAACGCCTAATCTCATGCAATTATTTAATGAAATTCACGTTAGTGTGGACCGTGGCTAAACAATCAATTTGTAAGCGTTACTATTACAAAATAAGACGTGAAACTCTTGTACCAGCGTAAGACTAACTTAAGGAAAAAATTTGCAAAAATTTGTTTTCATTAATCAAGAACAAACGTCAGATACTGTCCTAATTTCAATCATAACTAGGCGTTTACACAAGATAGTCTATCTGCAAATACAACTCTGAGTTACTTATGGGTACTTTACACGGTATGTTTTTTACATATGAGTTGTCACTTTGCATATACATTTTGTATAGGAGAAGTGACAACTCATATGTAAAAAGCATACCGTGTAAAGTATCCATTACACATACATACATTTGTCGGCTGACTCCCAGCTGTCAATCATTTTTTCGCAGACAGCCGGGCTAAAAAAATTGTTGACATTTTTTATAAAAATACATGAGATAATAATTGAAATGTGTTGAAAACAAAAGAACATGAACAAAAACAAAATATGTGAACGGAAAACAAAAAGAAATCGATAATTTTCATTCATAATTTTACAACTGTTTTTGCAGTGGTCGGGACGCCTACGTCACACATGCAAGTTTTGCGTTTTTGACATCATTACATGAACCCAACTGTCCTGTCATGTGTAAACGCAGGGTAAGCGATGAAATGGATTTAAGGCCAGAACAGAATCAATTGTCGCTTGCTTTGACTGCTTCCCCAATGTCAAATTATAAAGGAATGCCAGAGCCTCTTTGCAAATCCGCCTGCGTTACCCTTTATGAGTCTCTGGCATTCCTTTATAATTTGATATTTGGGAAGCAAGCACGGCAAGCGACAATTGATTCTGTTCTGGCCTTTAGCTACTATCATGGTTCTCTCAGCCTCTTCCAGGGAAACCAAATCTTTTGGAATTCGGTGGTTGCAAAATTGAAACTTAAAGGAAATGACTGAATTGGTGTGCCCAATAGGGCCTTAGAGGTCTTTTATTATACATATGAGGATAAAATTAGTCTGCAATTAGCAGACGATGCAAATTCTGATACGGTATGAAGCTGCCATTAGACTAAAGGCCTAGGTACATAAGCTACCTTTGCCTTGATTGCTTCTGATAAAAGAATAAAAAAGAAAAGGGCAACACAGTTCGAAATTTGCTCGGTCTTTCTTTTCTTTTTTATTATTTTAGAAATGAAGCAGGACACCAAGGCAAGCAGGCGTGGCAGTTTATGTACCCAGGACTAACTTAAGCAACACATTTGTCAATGATGTTTTCATGAATCAAGAACGAAAATTAGAGGTTCGAAGATGATCAGAGCCGCCCTAGTTCTAACCGTAAACAAAACCAGCTAGCAATTGGGTGTTGCTACGTTTAAGTGAGTGGAACAAAAGGTGAAGTTCTTGGACCAGCGTAATAGCGCGGTTAAACTAGATCTTTTTGCGGGTTTAACCCACTTTATGAGGATTTATTTGTCATTTGCGCTATGGAATTGACATTTGAAACCCAAACCCACTGGGTTAATCCGGTTAAGTTCAATCGGGGTATAAGACTAACATAAGCAAAAACAATTCCAAAAAGTGTTTTCATAAATCAAGAACGAAAGTTAGATGTCCTAGTTCCAACCGCAAATGAAACCAGCTAGCAAAAGATGAAATTCTTGAACCAGCGTTACAGCCTGTTTATATTATAGCTTTTTTCCGGAATAACCTTCTTTACGAGGGTTTATTTGACATATTCTCAATGGAATTGACATTTAAAACCCAGTGGGTTTATTAAATCCGGTTATATATACACGTACTATAAAACTAGCTTTAGCAAAAACATTTGCCAAAGATGTTTTTACAAATCAAGAACGAAAGTTAGAGGTTCGAAGGCGATCTGATAGGGGCAATAGGGTGTTTCTGCCGTCGT
Source organism: Musca autumnalis (assembly GCF_047663935.1). Lineage (NCBI taxonomy): Eukaryota > Metazoa > Arthropoda > Insecta > Diptera > Muscidae > Musca > Musca autumnalis. The sequence goes on from NW_027411644.1 coordinate 62,018,451, forward strand.
CGCTTTCGGGGAAACCAAAGTTTTTGGACTCCAGTAGTGCGATTCTCTAACTCATTTCTTGACTTACCGACAAAAATCGGTTAGATTAAAACGCAAAATTATGAATGAAAAGTACAAATAAATGTTGACAACACTCTTGCTATCGGTAGAACTGTACGACCGCTTTTTATTCGTCGCTAACTTACCGAGAAATATCGGTAATTACCGAAATTATAAGCATTTTAATTTTAACGACAAGTGTCGGTAACTCAAAAATGAATTAGGGAACTGCACTACAGGGGCTTAATTCTGTTTCTATGAAAATGTGAAATGAAAACTTTTATAAAGGAAAAAACTGTCCAATGAACAAAATTATAAAGGAATTAGTTTTCATTTCAAATTTTCATAGAACAAGAATCAAGCCCCACGTTTCAAAGCTGAAACTCAAAGGAATTGACGAAAGGACACCACCAGGAGAGCCTTAAGGCTTCGGCACACACGGTCCGTTGTGCCACATGAAAAACGTGTAAGTGATGCCAAGTTTTTTCTTGCAGTTTTCATGTGGTTGTTGTAACGCGGCACTCGACGGGCCGTATATGAGCTCTTACATCGATAGATGTTTTCCAAAAAGTCTCCTATGCTATGAGAATAAAACTGGTCTGCTATTAACAGATGATTTCTTTATATTAATTTGAATTCATATAAGGTATGTAGCTGCCATCAGAATCGAGACGATCTAAAGGCCTGCGTACATAAGCTGCCTCACCTGATTGCCTTGCTTTCCTGCTTCATTTCTGACATAATAAAAATAAAAGAATAAAGAAGGCCGAGCAAATTTCGAAAAGACTGCCAAGTTTCTATTTTTCTTTATTCTTCTACCAGAAATGACACAAAACTTTACTCAAACGTTGGATGTGTTTTCAGCTTTAGGCGGCGCGGCTTCTTATGTACCGAGACCTTCAGATACCGTCCTAGTTCTAAACATAAACAATGCCAGCTGGCAATTTGATGCAGATACTATAATTTTTTCTAAAATTTTCAGCTTCCTTTTTTGTTTTTTTTCAAAATATTCTGGCTTAATCCCATTGTTGTTGTTTTAATATTTTAAAATAACTATTTTATTAGTGGAAAAGATTTGGCATTGTTCGCCAAGGGGTAAGGCAGGGAATACTATAGTTTCGATCCACGCCACTGGATCTCATCAGTTCCCTTGTTTCTTGTTTGTGGATATTCTCCACCGAAGTTATTTTTCAATAACTTCTTCAACAAGAAACTTTTTATACCCAAACATCAATCCCATTTCCCTGCCTTACCCCTTGGCGAACAATGCCAAATCTTTTCCACTAATAAAATAGTTGTTTTAAAATATTAAAACAACAACAATGGGATTAAGCCAGAATATTTTGAAAAAACAAAATTGCAAACGCTATCCCAATAAAAAAAACGCCACAATGCTTCAAATTTTCAGCTTCCCACAATCATACGTATAATTTCCGATTACCTCTTACTATTTAAATCCCAAAGTTTTACTGGGTTATGTTGTGTCAACATCAAACATAATTTATTGATGGTATCTGTCGTGTCTGAGGCATGTTTTTGAATTCCATAATTTATTATAAAAAAGTGTTTCACGACAATAACCTATCAAATTACAAATGTCAGGAATGTAGTTCATTCCACAACAACAACAAAACAGGCTGAGTCAGTATTTCGATAAAGAATAAGCGGAGGAAGTCAAAACATATGTATGCCGTTAACAATGTTATGCTCTCTTTTTATCTTACCAAAAAAAAAGAGATATTCCGACTCTGTACCCTCTATTCTAAATTTTCTTATTTTAAACTACTCTTAATTGTTTATAATAATTTGTTTCAAATTTATGTTCATTTTATTTTTCGAAAACAATTTATTATGACCTCCGGTAACCTGCTAGTAAAACCAACCACATAGTAAATAAATTTCCATTTACCATTTATTTTAATTTCAATTGAATGAATTTTTCTTCGACATTTCTTGTCATATTGTTTGTTATTGTTATTTGATTGTCAAGTGGCAAGGAGGAGGAAATGTCAACAATATAGTTGAACTTTAATTATTGAAAGCTGAGGGCGGGGAAAAGTTCTATAAGGCCATTCTATCAGCAGCACAATAACAATATTGCTGTTGCTGCTGCAGCTGTTCCTACTGTCATCGCCATCTTCATCTTAAAGTTCGTTGTCTGTCATCTTAATCTTTAAACATTTGTGGTTTCTTCCATAACTTTGTGTACAATTTCATTTTTTTTCAGTTTTCTCTTCTGTCGAACGAAGTCTTGGGAGTTCGCCTGTAGTTTTCTTATCAATTCCATATATTTTCTTCATCTTCGTCTTTTTTTGTTGTTCTCATAAATTTCTTATTCTTCTTTAATCAGTATTACAAAAAAATAAAAAAGTGTATTCAAATTGATGATTTAAATGTTTAATCTGTAGACTTTTTACAAAGATTTGATTTTTGTGTTTTCGCTTTTTCCAAAAACTGCATTAATGTCGATTTCCATTGTGATTTAATTTGTCAAGGAAAACATGCACTTGGATAACTTTTAAGGCCTCAGCACAATGGCATCGTTGAGTGCCGCGTTATAGCACGGTTACACTACAGCTTTTTGCCGGGTTAACCCACTTCATGAGGATTTATTTGCTTAATCTGGTCAAATCTGACCAGATTTGCCATACAAAAATTAAATCCTCTCACGGCTGGGTTTATTTTAAATCCGCCACAAATCCACCGAACATGCAGTGTTGTATTTGATGTATGTGCAAAACAATCGACTATGCTCATATAGTACAAAAAGTTGCAACTGTTTTTACAACAGAGTTTGTCGTGTTTTACACTTTTACGATTGGTCGTATGAGATATTATGGCCTTTATAAATCTAAACTTATTTTAAAATCATAAAATTATTTATTTTTTTACATTAGACACTTGTTTAACAAAAAGTACCTTGATACAAAAATGTATCACTGCGTGTAAAACATACGAATATGAGCAAAGAGGGGACCCTATTTCATACGAGAAACCGTACAAGTGTAAACACGACTTTATTACATTTTCCGTAAATGTTTTCTTTGCTCACTATTTATGCATTTTGTCCCATATTTTTTTCCAATCAATCACAATACTGTTTAAATACTTGTCAATAGTTACCATTTTAATTTTTGGAAACTATTTTTTTTATAGTTATGTGTTATTTTGTATGTATACGTAAACAAACATCAGCTGACAGTTTATATCCTCGAAAAGCTAAGTGTAACCAGCAAAGATTAACCCATGTGGCTGTTGTCTTTTATAGTAAAAGTAAGTTTACATTTACGAAATCCACTCGATTTCAACTGTCAATTCCTTTGTGTATACGTCAAATGAAATCTCATCTGAAATCCATTCGATTTCATTTGACGTTTATGCAATGGAATTGACAGTTGAAATCGAGTGGATTTCGTAAATGTAAACTTATGCTAGGTTTACATTTACGAAATCCACTCGATTTCAACTGTCAATTGCTTTGTGTGTACGTCAAATGAAATCGCATCTGAAATCCATTCGATTTCATTTGACGTTTAAGCAATGGAATTGACAGTTGAAATCGAGTGGATTTCGTAAATGTAAACCTAGCATTAACGCGTAAAATGACAATCAATGGACCAATTTTGCCGTGGCCTTTATACCCCGTTTGCACTTAATCGGATTTATGAAACCCACTGGGTTTCAAATGTCAATTCCATGGCAAAATAATACAGGTACAGCGGCAAAAACAGCTGGCTATCACACTAGTTGTCAAAATTCATTATTGTGAATAAAAACACTTACAAAATGTAAACAAGCAATTCACAGTAATACATTATTGTGACCAATTTTGACGTTTGGTATGATTTGATGTAACACCTTCTTATTCCACCATGGTAAATTCCATAGCGCAAACGTCAAATAAATCCTCATATGTCTGTGTTTAGACACACATTTCTCGGGAAAGTAAATTGAGTTTTTTGGGAGAGAGCAGAGAGGAAAGAGCTCCTCAATACTCTTTCCTACCCCCTATTGCCTAAAAACTGAATTTACGTTCCCGATAAATTTGTGTGTCTAAACACGGACTAAAGAAGTTTAACCCATCAAAAAGCTCTAATGCAAACGCCATTTTAGACGTGGTACATACAGTACGTTTACATATTATTACAGTGGGTTTCAACTGTCAATTTCTTGGGATATACGTCAAATAGATCTACAAAAAGGAGATTAATTCTACAAAAAGCTCTAATGTAAACTTGGCGTTAGTTTTTTTTTTTTTTGAATTCTTGGAATTCTGTAAGATAATAGTTTTGGTCGTCCTTTTTGAATATTTTTATTTCGATTTCTTCATTATCGTCTACCGTAATCCAGCATCTTGTGATTAGATAACCTTAGCGAATTCACACGTAACTACCGTTATCGTCTATTAATGCCAATTTCTGGCTAAACGAGATAAGATTAGATTTCGCTGGCCCGTTGCAATTTGCTTCTTCTAGAATAAGTTTAAAGTGTTGATAAAGACTTTTGCCAAAAATAAATAACTGAATAAGTGTTACCCTACGGATGAAAACTTCATCATGAATATCATGATGCAATTATTTAATTTAAAATTAAAACAACAAGACTATTTTGATTGAAAGTTCTTCAAGTTGTCAAAATTGTCCCGGGCCACGCTACAGTAATTTCACTGAAATTTCGATATGAAATTATGCGTCTCTAGATCGACGTCCATAGTAGAGTAAAGGGGAGTACACACTATCATTCAAAACTGACAGTCAACGTACTTTTAGGACGATTTTCCGGCAAATAACAACTTTTATTTAGCTAAAAACGTTTGAAATACAATATATACGGTATTATTTAGAGATTACAAAAGACATTTTTATCAGTTAGGCTTTGATATTCACGAAATAGACCTCGATGACTGTCAGTTTTGCTTGTCAATGTGTACCATACTTAAAATCATAAAATTGCTGTAGTGGGGAATTCGATTTAGGAACACCTAATTTCATGAAATTTTGTAATGAAATTCACGCTAGTGTGGACCGGGACATTGTTGTTTACATTTTCATACGAATAATTCACAATAACGATTAATTTAACAAATTGGATGAAAACAGCTGGCCTTATGCTAGGTTTACATTTACGAAATACACTCGATTTCAACAGTCAATTCCATTGCTTAAACGTCAAATGAAATCCAATGGATTTCAGATGAGATTTCATTTGACGTATACGCAAAGGAATTGACCGTTGAAATCCACTCGATTTCGTAAATGTAAATGCACTATTAGTGTTCCACCTGGTATATTGCGCCATGATGAATATGTTTGCAGAAAGCTGTAAAGGCCAGAACAGAATCAATCGTCGCTTGCTTTGCTTGCTTCCCAAAATGTCAAATTATAAAGGAATGCCAGAGCATATTTGCAAATCCGCCTGCGTTCTCCTTTAGGAGGCTCTGGCATTCCTTTATAATTTGCCATTTGGGAAGCAAGCAAAGCAAGCGACGATTGATTCTGTTCTGGCCTTAAAGGCCTGGGTGCATAAGCAGCCTTGCTTCATTTCTGACAATAAAAATAAATGAATAAAGAAGAAAAAGGCAACCCAGTTCGAAATCGCGATTGCTATTTTATATCACAATAACTAAATTGTCAATTACCCAAACATTTTCCCAGAAAATTTTGACCTTTCGGAATTTTTTTTTTTTTATTGTTGATGTTGCGTATGTAATCTGCTTACAAAACCTTATCGAACAACAATATGTCACACCCTCACAATTTCATTGAATTTATAAGATTATTTATTAAAGTACACATGCATGTTGCAAAGCGTATTTCTTTAAACAGGAAAAGAGAAGCCAGCCAGTCAAGCCCAACCAGCCTTCTTTCCCAATACTTCAAGACAAGCTACATACATATGCACATCCAGGCTGGGCTTCGACGCTTGCATTGTGACATTTGTTTAAAGATAAATTTATTTAAATAAAGATTTCTGTTTGAGTTGATTACAACAATAATGTACATACAACAATTACAAATCATATTAATTACATTGTGTAAAATATGTAATAATTGAAAGGGAATGGAATGGGCAAACAAAATGAGGAAGAAAAGTGAGCAAGCAAAAGCAAATATGATAAAGTACTTCCGTTTAGTTCACAAAAAAAGCAAAATAAAGTTTTAATATTTTTATTTAATTCTTTAAAGCCTATAAATTAAAAGTTAAAAAACAACATTTACACATAATTTATAGGCCTTTTCCCCCAAAACTTTCTTGCATGGCATTGTATTTCTTTAGTCTCAACTTTTAACAAAGTTTTCATAGTTTATTTTGAAATGTTTTTTTCTCGGTCTGCTAACCAAATGTTTACCTTGCTAATTTTAAATAGTTTTTGTTGTTTTGTTTGGGAGATTTGTTATTGCTTTTTCTTTTTTTACTTATGTCGAGATAAACAAATGACGACAGCAAATAATTTCTTCTTTTACTTCTCTTGAAAAAATCTCTGGAGAAATGAACTAAAAAACGATGGCTGCTTATTGAAGTGGGAAATGTTAGTGGAACGAAGAAGATCGATATCAGATCTGGTAGTTAAAGCAAAACAAAAACTTGAATTATATCATGGCGGAATAAAGCTGAAAACACATCCAAAGCTTTAATAAAGTTTTGCGTCATTTCTGGTGGCAAATTTGAAACTTCTCTTTTATTCTTCTACTTGAAATTACACAAAACTTTACCCAAACGTATGATACCGCCATAAAGTTTGATATTACGTATATACAGTTTTTATACAAATGACGTCGGCCATTGGAACTGCATAATGAACTAGATAGTTCCATATAGTTCATTTGACACCGTACTACATGGTGGAATAAGAAGGTGTTACATCAAATCGGGTCAAACGTCAAATTTGCTCACAATAATGCATTACTGCGAATTGCTTGTTTACATTTTTTATGTGATTTTATTCACAATAATGAATTTCGACAACTAGTAAGAAGATCGGCTGTTTTTGCCGCTGTACCTGTATTGTTGTGCCATGCCATACTACAAAATTCAGACCAAACTTCAAAATTTGTTCACAATAGCGCATTATTGTGAATTATTGTTTACCTTTTGTATGTGATTTTATTTGCGGTAATGCATTTTGACAACAAGTATGCTAATCAGTTGTTTATGGTATAACACCTTTATTATTGTGCGACTAATTTTATTTAATTTTATTTTTTTACATATAACCGGATTTAATAAATCCCCCGGATTTCAAGTGTAAATTCCATTGTGAATACGTCAAATCCTGGTGGAATAAGGTGTTACATCAAATCCATGCACAATAATACAGGTAGAACGGCAAAAACAGCTGATTATGACATTAGTTGTGAAGTGCATTATTGTGAATAAAATTACATACAAAAGGTAAACATGCAATTCACAGTAATGCGATATTTTGACGTTTGGTGTGGTAAATTGACCGAATATTGTTATCGATGTAACACCTTCTTATTCCGACATCATGGCCCAATTATACAGGTCCTATCTCAAGCGAATTCAAACAAAAACAAAGATTTGAAATGTCAAAATTCATAAACAAAGGCGAAAAATTTGTTTTCGCCGACACGGAATATGTTTGAGGCTAATTTCTTTATTGTCAATTAAGGTAGATGCATACATTGTGAATTGCTTGTTTACATTTTGTATATGTTTTTATTCACAATAATGAATTTTGACAACTAGTGTGATAACCAGCTGTTTTTGTCGCTGTGCCTGTATCATTGTGACATGTGTCAAATAAATCTTCATAACTAGGCGTTTTCACCAGACAGTTTGTCTTGAAATACAACTCTGATTTACTAACACATACATACATTTGTCGGCTGTCTTCCAGCTGTCCATCGTTTTTTCACAGACAGTGGGGTTAACAAATTTTTGACATTTTTGTAAAAATAAGGGAGATAATTATTGAAATGTGTTGACAACAAAAGAACATGAACAAAAACAAAATATGTGAATGGAAATAAAAAGAAATCGATTATTTTCATTCATAATTTTGGAACTGTTTTTGCAGTTGTCTGGACGCCTACGTCACACGGGCAAGTTTTGGGTTTTTGACAATCAATACATGTACTCAACTGTTCTGTCATATGTAAACGCAGGGTAAAAAAGATTAATGCTTGGTTTACATTTACGAAATCCGCTCGATATCAACTGTCAATTCCATTGTTTAAACGTCAAATGAAATCCAATGGATTTCGGATGAGTTTTCATTTGACGTATACGCAAAGGAATTGGAATTTTACCGATTTTTGTAGGTAACTCAAAAAATGAGTTACAGAATTCCACTACAGTTTACGTAAGTAGCAAAACAAAAACTCATTTTTGGCCGAGAATTCTTCAATATGTCAAAATGTTTGTTTACTTTTTCATACAATTTATTCACAATTACAACAAATTTGACAGATTGAAACCACGATGCTGGCGTTTTACGCCACCTTTTAATTTCATCATGACTTACCTTGATATAGATAATCAATATTAGACCACACACAGACCTCAAATCACAACAGAAAGTTATCCGGAAAATAAACTATGTCACCCAGTGATGGTCTCGAATAATAACAAAAGGCGGAAAGACAAAGAGAGAGAAAGGTAATGATTCGGAATTCTAAAACGAATGAAAGGCAACCTGTTGCATTCCACAGATACCCAACTAACGACAAGTTTTCAAGAGAATTCTACACAGAAAACCGTTACCTTATATCTGTGTGTGAGATACATGTCAAAGATGTGAGGACAACAGCAGACATTATGGTTTGGAAGTTTTATCGGCAATGCAGGCATGTATGGCAAAGAGGTCAGTCAGTTCACTCTGGTTTGGACAGCATCAATTGTTGTGTTTTTGTCGTTAAAGTGACGGCGCAGCATGCGTGACTTGGTCTTTTGTTGCGCGAGCGCACTCGCACACACAAATTCTCTCACGCACATTACTAATGGTTGTTAGTCCGGTTTATTGGCCAGCTGATTTTGGGTTTTGTGGAATGTTTTTGTTTTGTTGTAACGCTGAGGTTGATTAATTCCACCTAAAACTCATTTAAATTCCAAGAAAGCAGCAACAACAACAACCGAAATTGATATTTCTCCAAGTCGAAAGTGACTACTTACCTTTCAAACATCGCAGTTGAACAGATGAGTCATTCATTCTAGCTGGCCGCCACACTCGTCGTCATCGTCAAACAAAAAAATCACGTTAAATAAACAAAACAAACAATAACACGAACGGAACTTTGACGCACAAAAGATGCTGTTTATTGTTGGGTTATTAGCAACAAATACAAGTACACTAGTTATTTTGTTGTTGTTTGCTAAAATATTATAACAAATAGACAATTAAATTGCCCATACGCTTAATCACAGTAGCCTGCATGCTCATAAGTGAAATGATTACCTTTTTTTCTGCTATAAGAAAAAAAAACAGTAACAACAAATAAATGTCAAACAAAAAACCTTTCTGAAAGAGTCATCAGCGCGCTATTCAAAGTCTGATTTTTTTGCTGCCTGAACTTCGTCGATGAATCATCGATCTATCCATTTATAAATATAACCCCTCCTCCCTGGTTGCCCCAAAGAATGTGACTACATTTATTGCTCACGAAGTGCGCGGTTAGACTTTATAATCATATCGTAACATACATATCGACATGATTATTATGTTATAATTATTGTTTTGTGTAAATTAATATTAATGGAGAAATATTTTTAATAATTGTTACAAAGTGTAACGTTACAAAATATCCGATTAATCACGGAGTTTTGTTTATTTAGGAGATCTTGAAAGAACGTATTTTGATAAAATATTAAAGATTGTTTACACTTGCATTTAAAACAGGTGTTTTGGAAATTTACGTAATTTTTTTGACAGATATTCTATGGAATTGACAACTTAAATGACGCATGTTTTATAAAACATGTTAGATGTAAGGCCGCTTTAAGATATCTCTGTTACATTGGTGGTCCAAAAAAGAACGTTGTTCCCTGGTCACATAAATATGTCTCAAAATCAAATAAATAAATGTCAATATTTATTTATATTTTGTTTATAATGCGTTAACATAAATCTAATTTCACTTGCACCTAATAGCATGTTTATATTATACCCTGTTTGGACTTAACCGGATTTAATAAATCCACTGGATTTCAAATATCATTTCCATAGCGCAAACGTCAAATAAATCCTCATAGAGAAGGTTAACCCGGAAATAGCTCTAATGCAAACACCGTTTTAAATTTCTCTATTAGGATTTATTTGACATATGCGCACTGTAAAGCGGGGTACACACGATCAGTTTTGACTGCCGATTTTTCGGAAATATCGATAACTGCCAAACTGTCCAGCAACCACAAAATATTTTGTGGTTGCCTGATGACTGACAAAAATGAACGGCCACACTGGCAAGCAACCGATTTTTTGAGCAAAACTGACAGTCAAAACTGATCGTGTGTACCCCACTTAATTGATATTAAAAAGCCAGTAGGTTTATCCGGTTATATGTAAACGTACTATAAAACATTTCAAAAGTGTTTTGGAAAAATAGATCAATTATTAGACAGATTTGTCCCAATTTACATTAGGCGAGTTTACTTGCGGCAATTGTCAGTTTGATGGAGAGAGAGGTGAGGTATATGGTAGCCCTTTGCCTCTCAACACCCTCTCTCACCCACAAACTGACAATTGCCGCAAGTAAACTCGCCTAATGTAAATTGGGACTTTTCAAAGGAATTGACAACTTAAACGCAATTTACATCTAACGTGTTATATAAAACATGCGTTATTTAAGTTGTCAATTCCATGGTGGAATAAGAAGGTATTAAATGAAATCATACCAAACGTCAAATTTGCTCACAATAATGCATTACTGTGAATTGCTTGTTTACATTTTGTATGTGATTTTATTCACAATGATGCATTTTGACAACTGGTATGAAGATCAGCTGTTTTTGCCGCTGTACCTGTATTAAGGCCAGAACAGAATCACGCTTGCTTCCCCAAATGTCAAATTATAAAGGAATGCCAGAGCCTCTTTGCAAATCCGCATTCGTTCCCCTTTAGGAGGCTCTGCCATCCTTTATAATTTGACATTTGGGAAGCAAGCAAAGCAAACGACGATTGATTCTGTTCTGGCCTTTATTGTGCCATGGTCAATTCCATAGAATAGAATATAAAATAACACCGTTTATTAAAATATATATGATGTAAATGCGGCTTTATTGATCAGCTGTTGTAGATCGAGTACCCGATCCATGGCACAATTGAAAGATATTCCATCAATTATAGCATTGTTTTTCTACTTTTTAATAGTAAAACTCGTAAAGGAGAGAAAAATTGTTGTAACACAAAAGGTTTTTTTTTAAAGTTCGGGAACGCAAAAATGAAAACAAACGTCAAAAAAGATGGAACAAATGTCATGTTACTATTTTTTACAAGCTCAAATTTGTCGAGTAAAAAGTTTTTACTTTATTTTTTGTGTACGGGAACGAGTTTTCGGGTAAAATGTGCAAAAATTGTCAAAAATGTAAAAACTGTTTAGTTCTGGAACAAAGCTTATGAGTTCATTCAAAATTAATCTATAAATCGAAAAAATATTATATAATAGCCTGTTTATGTTATAGTTTTTTGCCAGGTTAACCATGATGAAATTATAACGGGACGTAAAACACCAGCGTCGTGGTTTCAGTCTGTCAATTTTTTGTTATTGTGAATAAATCGTATGAAAACGTAAACAAACATTTTGACATACTGAAGAATTTTCGACCAAAATAGAGTTGTTATAGTGCTACTTACATGCCCTGTAGTGTGATTCTCTAACTCATTTTTTTGAGTTACCGGCAAAAATCGAAAAACGTTCTTTTATTTCTATTATGTCAGAAATGAAGCAGGAAAGCAAGGCAAGAAGGTGAGGCAGCTTATGTACCCAGGCCTGTAGCGATCAATAAAAAGTAGTCGTAAAGTCCTATCGATAGAAAGAGTGATGTCAACATTTCTTGATACTTTTCATTCATAATTTTCCGTTTTAATTTTACCGACTCATGTCGGTAACTCAAAAAATGAGTTGCAGAATTCCACTACTGGCGAATAGATCTTGGGGGTTAAACTTCTTTATGAGGATTTATTTGACGCGTATGTAATGAAATTGGCGTTTGAAACTCAATAAATCTCATTTATCTCTCACTCTCTTTCGCTTTCTTTTAGCAACTTCACAACGGTTATCTTTCACTTGTCCTATTATATATTTTTTTAACGGTAAAATATAACCCTGTATGCTGCCAACATTTTTTCAGGGTTGTATATTCAACCCCTGCGCTATGTGACCTTTACAATCGAATTTATACGATAAGATTTTACTCAGCTACAAAAATATTTCTTCATTTCGATGTTATTTTACTTGATATTCATTCGCCTATCTCCATACCTTTATTTTGTTATATTTCAGAACAGAGTAAAGAGGTTTACGACGATGATAAGATAAGTGGAACGACACAACGTACCTACAAAAGTATGATTTCATATATATTGTGTCAACCACACACACGCATTACTTACCTGTTTGTTTTCGTTCTTTTTTTCGCAATATTTGTGGAATTTCATATGCAATCTGATTATTACCTTCAACTACACGACAATACTATTATAGGCACAGGAAAGAATTGCAAAATTTGTTGGTTCCGCATTTCTTTTGCAATGTTCCAAAAGGCAGGGAAAATATTAATAAATATTGGCAAAAGGTCCACCTTTCCATAGTTCGCGCTTATCGTATTTATTACCAACCATCCTTATCCATAGAGATAAACCAGGTATTGTGGGTTTCGCAAAGCACCAACAAAAAAATCCCAATTAAATCTACAAAATGGGGGAGTGTGAATACACCATTTAACCATTTCCCCCATGTAAATCACAACAGTAATGCGCCAAGTGGGGGAAACGTGTTATATACTTTATCATTTCCAACTAAATTTATGTGTACATTATTACTATGTTTAATTGCTGATTACAACTCTAATATGTAACTAACCAACAAGTCTGAACAGTCATCTATCTAAAAAAACAGTACGACAATGATAACTTGCATTTATAGGCAAATGTCAATTAATTATAGATTTGCAAGTCCCGGTCCATCCTAGAGTGATTTCATTGAAAAAATTGCATGAAATTATGCGTCTCTAGATCGACTTCCACAGTAGAGTACAATCATAAAATTGCTGTAGTGGGGAATTCGATTTAAGAACGCCTAATTTCATGAAATTTTTTAATGAAATTCACGCTAGTGTGGACCGGGACTTAATGAATTAACAAGGTCAAATAAAAACAGACTATTCTGTCAAAAGTTTTGTTTACAGTTTCCACCTGCTCGTGATGAAATTATAAGGTGGCGTAAAACTACCAGCTGATTGGTTTCAATCTGTCAATTTTTTGTTATTGTGAATTAATTGTATGAAAACGTAAACAAACATTTTGACATATTGAAGAATTTTGGGCCAAAATAGGCTTAGGAATTACTGTGAATTGCTTGTTTACCTTTTGTATGTGACTTTATTCACAATAATGAATTTTTACAACTAGTGTGATAATCAGCTGTTGTTGATGTAGTACCTGTATTATTGCACCATGGGTTTAACTCTATCAGCTGGCCGTCAAAAATGTAAACATATTGCAACAGTTGGAAATTTTTGGTACAAACACGAGGATTTAAGCCGGATTAAAACAAATCCGCTCAATTCGATAATTATACCCCGTTTATACATAACTGGATTTAATAAACCCACTGGGTTTCAAATATCAATTCCATAGCGCAAACGTCAAATAAATCCTCATAAAGAAGATTAACCCGGCAAAATGCTCTAATGCACACGCCGTTTGCACTTAATCGGATTTAACAAACCCACTGGGTCTCAAATGTCATTTACATAGCGCAAGTCCCGGTCCACACTAGAGTGATTTCATTGCACAAATTTCATGAAATTATGCGTCCCTAGATCGAGTTCCATTGTAGAGTAATATCATAAAACTGCTGTAGTGGGAAATCGATCTAGGAACGCCTAATTTCATAATGTTTTTTTTCAATGGAATCGCTCCAGTGTAAATAAGTCCTCATAAAGAAGGTTAGCACGACAAAAAGCTCTAAAGGGGTGAGTAAATAAGCTGCCTTGCTTGCTTCTGATAAAAGAATAAAAAAGAAAAGGGCAACCCAGTTCGAAATTTTCTCGGCCTCCTTTATTCTTTTATTTTATTATGCCAAAAATGAAGCAGGAAAGCATGGCAATCAGGCAGAGCAGCTTATGTACGCAGGCCTTAATGCAAGCGCCCTGGAAGTTGTAAAGGCCTGCGTACATAAGCTGCTCTGCCTGATTGCCTTGCTTTCCTGCTTCATTTCTGACATAATAAAAATAAAAGAATAAAGAAGGCCGAGGAAATTTCGAACTGGGTTGCCCTTTTCTTTTTTTATTCTTTTATCAGAAGTAAGCAAGGTAAGCAGGCAAGGCAGCTTATGTACGCGGGCCTTTAGACAATCAGGGCAATCATGAATATTTCCATCGGAATTTTCCGCACGTAAAATAATTTTAATAAGTGAAATTCTTTTAAAATCAATGTTGAAAACTACTATAATCACTTAATAGCGGAATATTCTCGCCGAATCGACAAAAATATTCCCATTTTGGACATAATACGCATTTACCCTGCGTTTATACATGACAGAAAACATGTATTGATTGTCAAAAAACCAAAACTTGTCTGTGTGAGGTAGGCGTCCCGACAAATTGGAGAGAAATTGTCTGGTGTAAACGCCTAGTGAGAATTCATTAGACAATTCTGTGAAGATTACTATCGCCTTTCAAAAATAATAAAAATCTTAAAAACTTTTCGCTTATGTAGTTTTTCACTATTCTCAATTTTTTACATCTATATGACGAAATATTTAAAATTCCACAAACAGACAGTAATTAGCAAATAGATAATTATTACAAACATACAGGCATGGTACAATAAAGTAGAGGTAGGCCAGGTATGAAAATCACTGAGAAATGCCAACCTGCAGCCATGGCTTAAAACGTCAAATGGCATGGTACAATAATAATGGTAGATGTACCTGCATAGCTATCCCGTATTACATAAACATATGGAACATAGAGCTTCACTTTTTATATGTTAAAAATTTCTTTAGCTAGGCTCCAGAATATTCGTGTTGGAAAAGTGTTCCAAAAATAGCAAAAGTTCTTCCCAAACTTATGACAATGAACAAAATGTCATTCACTTATTTTCTACTTGACAAGTTTGGCTAATCTGACGTCGTGATTGCTTGCATCCGATTTGCAGATAAATGTCAGCAGAATTTATACAATAATTGTAATTTTTACATTCCCGTACTTATGGAACAAATTTAAATTAATATCAATATTTGATAAATTGTTCATTCGTATGTTTTGCTAAAAAATCAAAAATTTTATTTTACCACGCGAATACACATTATTTGTCATTGTTTTCAATTTTAAGATATAGTGTTACAGCAGAAGTTTTTTGTTGGAACAATTCAGCGATACATCTACCTTTATGATTGCATAATGTCAAAAACAGTACAAAATGTCAACCCTGCTTTTGACAGATTAGGCCATAAAAAGAAAAAAATTGTAATCAGCTGTTAGCTGTGGCCTACCTTTACTTTATTCTACCATGCATACAGGCAAAAAAAAAAACAAACTTTAGTCAATTTACATACAAAGTTTATTTGTTTATATACATACAGATGTATGTGATGTAACCCTACCAAATAAACTACAAAAACTGGGGGGTCGATAAACTTATGTGAGAAAATATAAAAGGTAAATAACAAAACAATGAACTATTTTTCGACATTGATATTCTTCAAATTTCATTAAAGCGAATTATGTTTCTTTTCTACATGCAGTCGTTGCCTTTGTCAGATTCTGTTGAATTTTTATATTGACATTTGTCATTCGAAATTACTTTTTTTGTTTCTTTTTTTATTATTATGTCTATATAGTCTAGAAAATATTTGAGTTAAAATATGGTATTTGTAAATAAAACACACCTAATACCCCGTTAGCACTTATAGTACGTTTATATATAACCGGATTTAACAAAACCACAGGGTTTCAAATGTCACTTACTTTGCCTATACGTCAAATAAATCCTCATTAAATCCTCATTGCTTAATTTTCCTGCTTAGCTTATTTCTTCACTAGGCCGCTTATTTCATGGTATCACACATGGCGGAATAAGAAGGTGTTATGCTTGGTTGACATTACGAAATCCACTTGATTTCAACTGTCAATTCCTTTGTCCCGGTCCACACTAGAGTGATTTCATTGAAAAAGTTGCATGAAATTATGCGTCTCTATATCGACCTCCATGGTAGAGTAAAATCATAAAATTGCTGTAGTGGGGAATTCGATTTAAGAACACCTAATTTCATGAAATTTTTAATGAAATTCACGCTAGTGTGGACCGGGACTTTGTGTATGCGTCAAATGAAAACTCATCTGAAATCCATTGAATTTCGTTTGACGTTTAATCAATGGAATTGGCAGTTGAAATCGAGTGGATTTCGTAAATGTAAACCAAGCATTACATCAATAACAATAATCGGGCCATTTACCATACCAAACGTCAATAGCTCTGTTCCTTTACGTGCAAGAATCTTCAAGTTTTACAACTTTTTACTCGAAAAGCGTTCCTTTACTTTAGACACCATACAATTCATATGGAAGCAGATTACAACTTTTGCTACTTTTGCCGGTTTTACCACTTTCAAAAGTAAAGGAACAGACCAAATATTTGTTCACAATAATGCATCACTGTGAATTGTTTGTTTACATTTTGTATGTGATTTTATTCACAATAATGCATTTAGACAACTAGTGTGATGATCAGCTGCTTTTGCCGTTGTACCTTTATTATTGTGCCATGGTATCAAACATAGAAGCGTAAAATTCATGGGCGCTGAAAACATAATTATTTCAATATATCAAATACAATTAAATTTTTTAATATGAATTGTTCGTAAATAATTAGTACCGAACATACAAATTACAACCAAATTCTATTTTTCAGATTGAACACGTGTTTATATCAAATTGAATGTCGAAACTAAATGAAGCCAGGAGAAGAATTCAAAAGTTCAACAATTTTCAACTTTGTGGGCTAAAGCCTCGCTTAGTTGTGGTCAGTCTTATTGAAAACAGTACAATTTCACAATTTCACTTTTGAGCTTTGAAGCGAGGCGGAAAGAATAAGCAACAAAAATCCATTGTGTTCTCGCCTTAATATAAACATGGCCTTAACCGAATTTAATAAACCCAATGGGTTTCAACTGTCAATTACAAAGCCCAAACGTAAAATAAATCCTCATAAAGAATATTAACCCGACAAAAAGCTTGCTTGGCGTGAAAGCGAGATATTAAATTGTACTGTTTTCAATAGAACAGCCCACAACGAAGCAAGGTTTCAGGTCCCAAAGTTAAAAATTGTGTAACTTTGGAATTCGTATTCGGCTTGATATTTGACATTTCATTTGACAGAACACAATCAATTTTAACAACAACAATTGGCGGTGACTTGCTTATTTTCATTTTAAATTATATTTTTCCGATAAATTATAACAAAAACTATACGATGTTTGAGGAAAAATTAATAAATTGCAAAAAACATTTTTGTTTACTCAAAACATATGATCGCCGGCGCCAAAAATGTCACGCTTCGATGTGTGGTACCAAAAAAGCGGTTTGGTGAAGCAATAAAGCTGAAAACACATCCAAAGTTTGAGTAAAGTTCTGTGTCATTTCATGTAGAAGAATAAAGAAAAATTAAAACTTGCCAGCGCATTGTCTTTTATTCTTCTACCAGAACTGACACAAAACATTACTCAAACGTTGGATGTGTTTTCAGTTTTACAGCCTGTTTCACTATGTCGAACGAAAAATTGCCAATTTCATTGCATAGTCCCAATTTACATTAGGCGAGTTTACTTGCGGCAATTGTTAGTTTGATGGAGAGAGAGGTGAGGCATATGGTAACCCTTTGCCTCTCAGTCCCCTCTCTCACCTACAAACTGACAATTGCCGCAAGTAAACTCGCCTAATGTAAATTGGGACTTATACCTCAAATAAATCCTCCTAATGCTTGGTTTACATTTACGAAATCCACTCGATTTCAACTGTCAAATCCATAGGTTACACGTCAAATGAAATCCAGATGAGATTTCATTTGACGTTTGAGCTATGGAATTGACAGTTGAAATCGAGTTGATTTCGTAAATGTAAACTTAGCATAAAGGAGGTTATCACGACAAAAAGCTCTAATGTAAATTGCAATACACTTTATGACCAACAATTTCTTTCTTTTCAATTATCATGAACCATTTTCCGAGTAAAACTTGTATTTTTATAAAAATTTTCTGTTAAATATATATTAATTATTTTTTTATAATTTCAGCACAATGACAAACAGTGTACGTCCCCTTAAAATAACCATAGTCGGTGATGGTATGGTCGGCAAGACCTGTCTACTTATAACCTATACACAAAACGAATTTCCCGAAGAATATATACCAACAGTGTTCGATAATCATGCCTGTAACATTACGGTGGACAATAAAGAATACAGTTTGACACTGTGGGATACTGCCGGTCAGGAAGATTATGAACGTTTACGGCCACTAAGTTATCCCAATGTAAGTGGCAAATGAAACTTAAGCCAATAATGATTACAATTTATCGTATTCTTTCTTGTTCTTCTTCTTCTTTGCAGACAAGTTGTTTCCTTCTTTGCTATTCGATAAGTAGTCGTGCCTCTTTTGAGAATATCAAAAGTAAATGGTGGCCTGAAATACGACATTTCTCCAATAATGTTCCGGTAGTATTGGTGGGCACCAAGTTGGATTTACGTGTACCCAAATCGGAGAAATTTGTTACCACAGAAGAAGGTAGACGCTTGCGAAAAGAGATTCATGCCCATTCATTAGTCGAATGTTCAGCCAAAAAGAAGGTCAATCTAGAATCAGTATTTGAAGAAGCGGTACGCGCAGTCGAAAAGAAACCCAAAAGTAGTCCACATAAATGTACTTTCCTATAGAGTTTAGTTAAATGGTGCCCATAAAAAACAAAACTATTAAAAAAGCACGGTTTAGAAGATGATGATGCATAGAACAAGTATTTTTTCCAAAATACTTTAGTTTATAATAACTAAAATAACAACAACAAAAAGAAATGATTAATTTTAAATTATACTTCTATTGCTATTTTCGTAACGTTTCATTATTTTTAAATGTGGAAACATAGTTTCCTTTAGTTTGTTTTCTTTTTATTCTCTTTGACTATCTATTTTCTTAATTTTGTTTTTCTTTTTTCATTTCCTATACGTCACACTCTTTCCTCTTTATACAAAAACATCATATTGTTATATTAAATTTAGACGATCTACTATTTTTTGTTTAATTATTAAGTGTTATATAAATATTAGTAATTGTATGATGAAGTTGTAAATTGTGATTGTTTTATAAAAAAAATATTAAATGATTTGATGGCATGTAAACGATTACTTAATATACTTTGAAAAATAATAATATGAACGAGAAACTGAAGACATGTCGATTTTGAAACATGTTACATGATGTGTGGCCAGTCATCCTTAGGCACTACTAAAGATATTTGCAACAGAACAGTTTTTGGAGATATACTTCATTTGTTTAATAAAATTGACTTATTGAAACGAAATAATAGTACATTTACATTTACGAAATCTAGTGGATTCCTGTATACGTCAAATGAAATCTCATCTAAAATCCAATGGATTTCATTTGACGTTTAAATAGTGGAATTGACAGTTGAAATCGAGTACATTTCGTAAATATAAACCAGCTATAAGAGAGCAATGTTATACTACGTTTGCATGATGAAATAATAAGGTGGCGTAAAACGACCAGCTGATTGATTTCAATCTGTCATTTTTTGTTATTGTGAATTAATTGTATGAAAACGTAAACAAACATTTTGACAGATTGAAGAATTTTCGGTCAAATCAGAGTTGTACTTTTTCTCCTTATGTGACCTTATAAATAGATCTTGCTACGTTTGCATATAACCAGATTTTATAAACCCACAGGGTTTCAAATGTCTATTGCCTATACATCCAAATAAATCCTCATAATGAAGGTTAACCCGGTAAAAAGCTGTAATGCAAACGTGGTATTAGAGTGTTCCACCAATAGTATTTTTTGGTATTTCAATCACAATAGTATAGGCTGATATCTCGATTATTTTGAGAATGAAAATATGTATGTGTAAAACGAATCGGGATAAAGCAATTAAGCGCTCGGCACATACGATGCGTTGAGCGTTGCGCTACAACAACCACATGAAAAAAGTTTAAGTGAAGCCAAGTTTTTTGAAAAACAACAACATGGCTGACGCATTAAAGTTAAACATAATTTAACTGTTTTGGGACAACGCGTGTCCCAACGTGTCACTAAACGGACCGTATGTGCCGAGGGCTTTAAGCCCCCGGCACATACGGTACGTTGAAAACAACAACCACATGAAAAATGTGTAAGTGATGCCAAGTTTGTTCTTGAAGTTTTCATGTGGTTGTTGTAACACAACGCTCAACGCGCCGTATGTGCCGAGGCCTTTATCACGGCGCAGTAAACACTTTTTACGTCAAAATGCATTATTGTGAATGAAATCACATACAAAATGAAAACAATACTAAACAAATTTTGACGTTTGGTTTGCATTTGAGAAACTACTGGAACTCCTTCTTATTCATCTCTAAAGTTCAAACACATCGATCGTTTATATGACTATCACATCCTTTAATATCAGAACTTTTTCTTTCATTTTATTTTTATTTCAGCAATCCATTTATTACAAAAGAAAAGTAATTTGACCAAAGTGTTTTTTGATAAATTCATATCTTTTGAGAGAAAATAATAATGTTATTTTCCCTAGAAATATTAACAAATGTAAACATTATTCTATATTTTATTATAAAAATAATTCAAATTTAAGTAAATAATATTTAAACTGTATGTACTATATATATGAATGTAGGTAACTAATTTTTTGTATGTATGTTATGTGCTATTTGTTAAGTTAATATAAAATAATTGAAAATGCATGTATGTAATTATTATAATATTATTAAATAAACTAGTCATATATAAAACAACAAAAAATAATGTTATTGAATAGTATTGCACAAAATGCTTGGGGTAAGTGTAGTCCATGGTGGAATAAGGTCCATTATTACATCCTTTCGGTAGTTAAATATTGGTCGTTATCGGACGGATAATCCGGTTTTTATTCTTATTAGAATATTTATTCTTATAAGAATAAATTTCAGATAAAATAAAAGGAACTTTGTGTTCCTTTTAAAATTTAAACTGCGCCCGAGAGTATGCTGCACCAAAAGCAAGAAAAAATGTCAGCAAATTCAAATCAACCAATCAGATTTGAGAAAACTTGAAGTATACAGATTTTTTGCTTTATATTGCCATATTTTTACAAAATACAACTTCTAGTTTAAATGGAAGATGTAATAACAAATCACTGGTAATGCGAACTTTATTCCTTACATTTCTTTAAGTAAGCGATAACAAAAATGGATTTTAAAGACAAGATGTAAGAAAGGGCCTAATGGGTACTTTACACGATATGTTTTTTACATATGAGTTGTCACTTCTCCCATACAAAATGTATATGCAAAGTGACAACTCATATGTAAAAAATATATCTTGTAAAATACCCATAATAGTACATTTAGACTTATAAATCCACTCGATTTCAAATGTCAATTCCATAGTATATACGTCAAATAAATCGTAGTTCTAAATCCACTGGATTTTATTTGACGTTTATTGTATGGGATTGACAGTTTAAATCATAGTATAATTTCATAGTCTAATACTACGTTAAGAAGGTGTTACATCAAATCATACCAAACGTCAAATTTGGCTACAATAATGTATTATTGTGAATTGCTTGTTTACATTTTGTATATGATATTATTCATAACAATGAATTTTGACAACTGGTGTGATAATCAGCTGTTTTTGCCGCTGTACCTGTATTATTGTGCCATGGTGTAGACTAGAGCATGGCCTATAACTCGGTTTCGACTATGCAGTTTTACGATGATTAAAAGCATTATCTCGATTTTTTGATAAATATTGTATGATAATGACAGCTTAAACCCACTAGATTAGCTAAAACATAGTCTAAACAAAATATTTTTAATGGCGGAATAAGAAGGTGTTACATCAGTTGCTCACAATCAGTCTAAATGTCAAAATTTGTTTACAATAATGCATTACTGTGAATTGATTGTTTACGTTTTGTATGTCATTTTATTCACTATAATGATAATCAGCATTTTTGGTGTAGTACCTGTATTATTGTACCATGATTGTGACCAAATTTGACGTTTGGTATGATTTGATGTAACATCTTATTTCACTACCCAGCAAAAAGTTTGCATCCGCGGATGCAGTTAAATCACTAGAACAATTGCCGCTGGAGTACATCTTTTCCTATGAGTTCACCTATGAACTTTACAAGAGAGCGCGCAGCTAGGATGCACTCCATTTTGCTTCCACGGCACACAGCTAGGATGCACTCCATTTTCGATCCAAATCACAGCCTTTGATGTAGTGTTTTGGATTGAATTTAAATGCAGTCTAAAGATGCTATAAAATGCAAGCCATTGCAAATATCCCAAAATAAATAAAATACATTGCTTATTCGTGTAAACAAGAATATTAACTTTATTACACTAATACAAATTATAAAAACTAAGTCTCCATTAAATTTGATCATAACTGCGTTTACTTCCTCTGCTCTGCTTTTTGTGACACCGCAACTGATATTGCTTCATCATCCAAATGGTTTTTAATTTTTTCTCCTACTTCAGTTCAGATTTCCAAAAAACTCCAACTCCACTTCAAAAATAATTTGCGTCTCGTGAATTACAGCAATGTTCGTATCTTTAGTTTGTATTTCTTTATTTTTTTACACAAATCCTTATAATTTTAGACACTCTTTCTTGTGTTCAGAAAAAAGTCTGCGACTGTAGGGATCAAAAAATTGGCTTGCTTGGCTAGGGATCTATAAGCGAGTGCTTCTGAAATGTATCGAGCAGAGTGCATTTTCATAACTCCGTGTGGACTGCATCGAAAGATGTATTGAAATCATAACTCTGCATTGCACTACTTCCAAACTTTTTTGCTGGGTATGGTATAGTTTTAACACGCCTTTAAATCATACATAGGCAATAAATTAGTTTGCTTAAAAGCCTACTCGTAGACCTCTATAGCAGCATAAGTTATAATTTTTTCCATGGTCCAATGAACACTTTCTTATTCCTCCAAGACTTATTCCAAGGTCTATTGAACAAGGTCACGTAAAGAGTAAACTAAAATGACAACTATGCCTGAAATTCAAGCCGTCAAAAAGTTTGTCTACGTTTTGAGCGATGTAAACTTTTTGTTTTGCACGACCTATATTTCGCTTACATTGTGCTAGGACATGTAAATACAATGGTAGAAATTGCCAATTCCAATGCATTAAGGAAAATAACACCCTGATTACATTAAAGCCCTTTGTCGGATTAAAGCCCTGGGTACATAAGCAGCCTCGCCTGTTTACCTTGCTTGCCTACTTCATTTTTGACATAATAAAAAATTAAAGGAACAAAGAAGGCCGTGCCAATTTTGAACTAGGCTGCCCTTTTCTTCTTTATTATTTTATTTTTATTATGTCAGAAAAGAAGCAAGGCTATGAAGCCGTCCAACGAGGCTGCTTATGTACCCAGACCTTAAAGGCCTGGGTACATAAGCTGCCTTACCTGCTTACCTTGCTTACTTCTGATAAAAGAATAAAAAAGAAAAGGGCAACCCAGTGCGAAATTTCCTCGGCCTTCTTTATTCTTTTATTTTTATTATGTCAAAAATGAAGCAGGAAAGCAAGGCAATCAGGCCTTGCTTTCCTGCTTCATTTCTGACGTAATAAAAATAATAGAATAAAGACGAAATTTCGAACTGGGTTGCCATCAGTTGGAAATTGGGTCGGCCTTCTTTGATCTTTTATTTTTTTATTGAAGCAGCAAAGCAAGGCAATCAGGCAAAGTAGCTTATGTACGCAGGCCTTTACCTCCTTAATTAAGATTTATATAACGCATACACAATGTAGTTGACAGTTGAAACCCGCTGGATTAAGTAAATCGGGTTATATGTCCCGGTCCACACTAGAGTAAATTTCATTAAAAAATTTCATTGAATTAGGTGTGCTTAGGCCGATTTCCCCATTACAGCAATTTCATGATTTTACTCTACTGGAACTCTATCTAGAGACTCATAATTTCAAGTTAAAATTTCAGAAATTATTCTAGTGTGGCCCGGGACTATGTAAACGTAGTATAGAACGCCTGTTAGACTATTTGACAGATATTGTATGAAAATGACAAGTTAAATCGACTGGATTTGCTAAATTCATCATAGTCTAAACGTACTATAACCCGACAAAAAGATATAAACCTGCGTTTACACATCACAGGACAGTTGAGTTCATGTATTGATTGCATGGCACAATAATACAGGTACAACGGGAAAAACAGCTGATTATCGCACTAGTAGTCAAAATGCATAACATCAAACAAAAATAACACTATACAAAACGCTGATACTACCCGTGCTAATGTATGGCTCCGAAGCATGGGTACCTGCGCAAGCAGATAAGGCAGTGCTTGGTGTGTTTAAGAGGAAAATTCTTCGAAAGATCTACGGGCCGATTTGCGTTGACGGTGAATATCGACGTCGTATGAACCACGAGCTCTATCAGCTATACAAAGACATGAATATAGTTAAACGTATCGAGATGCAACGATTGCGTTGGCTGGGCCATATCATGAGAATGAGCGATGATGAACCCGCTAAAAAGGCGTA
This sequence comes from Musca autumnalis, assembly GCF_047663935.1. Classification (NCBI taxonomy): domain Eukaryota; kingdom Metazoa; phylum Arthropoda; class Insecta; order Diptera; family Muscidae; genus Musca; species Musca autumnalis. The sequence goes on from NW_027411644.1 coordinate 62,043,467, forward strand.
TGAATACATGCCACATGGCGGTGCACGCAGAATCGGCAGGCCTAAGCTTCGATGGAGCAAACAAGTGGATGAAGAAATGGAAAGGCGCGGTATTCCAAAAAGTCAAGCGAATAACAGAGAGGAATGGAGATCTTTTCTTAGTTCGGCCTATGGAACAAATGTTCTGTAATGGGCCCTTAGGGGTTGTTTACACTATATGTAAATGTCCTATGGCATGCAATTTTCCATCATTATATAGTGGCTTATATGTGCAATATTGGGGATTTTCCTTACGCCATTTACTTTGTGCGTCCACACCAGCAAAATTGTAATAAAATTACGTCTACACATTGCCTGCGTGGGTAGATATGGAATGTTTTTATTTCGTATCATATGACATTGATAGATAGTGTAAACTACCTACTGAATAAAATCACATACAGAAGGTACCTACTGAATAAAATCACATACAGAAGGTAAACAAGTGGGTTTGGATTTCAAATGTCAATTCCATAGCGCAAACGTCAAATAAATCCTCTCCCTTGTTCTATGAAAATATGATAGGAAAAATATTTCCTTTCTGATTTTTTTCATTTGACAGTATTTTCCTTTATAAACGTTTTTATTTCACTTTTTCATAGACACAGAATTGAGCACCTGTCTGAGAAAAAATAATGAAAAGCTGGGTGTTATAGTACGTTTACATATAACCGGATTTAACAAACCCACTGGGTTTTAAATGGCAATTCCATTGCTTATATGTCAAACAAATCCTCATATTGAGTGTGAATTGAGTCTGTTGGCTACGCACTCAATTTTTAAAATGGCCATAACAATAAATTTTTAAACTATTTATTCTGGTAAAAGACAATACTTTGGTATTATTTTGCCGTATCTACATCCTCATATAAAAATATTCGACGATATATTGCAATTTACCCCAAAACATTGTGCAATTGAGTGAAAACGCTGCGCAGTTTCCGTAAGGGGGCACCTTCGTTCCAGAACTAAAAAGCTTTTACACATTTAACACATTTTGAACATTTTTCCCAGAAATTCGTTCCCGTACACCAAAAAACTTGCAAAATGTTCACTTCTCTTTTAACAAAAATGGCGCTGAATGGCTCTCTCTTTAGAAACTTTTTACACGACAAATTTGAGCGAGCAAAAATGTGCAACATGTTTGCCGATTGGCTGACACGCCGACTTTGACATTTGTTCCAGTTTTTTTGGCGTTTCTGCCATTTTTCCGTTCCCGTACATTTTGGAAAAGTGTGTGCGTTGAACTCATTTTTGACGGTTCTCTCTTTTGCACATTTTACCATTAAAAGGTACTGGAACGGAGCTTATTCTGTCTATATACTTACTAGTCTATGCTGTAACCCATTTTTTGACCGACAAAAATCAGTAAAATTAAAACGCAAAATTATGAATGAAAAATATCAAAAAAGTTGGCAACACTGTTGCTATCGGTAGGATTGAACAACAGCTTGATTTTGGTTGTTAACTTACGCGAACATTTTCGTTAATTACCCAAATTATAAACAATTTAATTTTACCGATATTTGTCGGTAATACTCCGGTTACACTTTACCAGATTAACCCAGTGGGTTTGGGTTTCAAATGTCAATTCAACAGCGAAAACGTAAAAAAAAACCGGCAAAAAGCTCCATGCTATAACTCGAAAAATGAGTTACATAATTCCACTACAGGGTTGTTTTTAAAATAAATCGTCTGGTGCAAACGCCTAGTAAGGTAAATGCTACTACGTCTGTTTCCAAATAAAACTAATGTGGCTTACATAAGGAAAATCTGGAAATTTTAACTTTCAACCGTAAGACCATGTTTATATTATAGCCTTTTGCAGGGTTAACCTTCTTTATGAGGGTTTATTTGAAATATAAGCAATGGAATTGACATTTGAAACCCAGTGGGTTTGTTAAATCTGGAAATATATTAACGTACTATAATAATCTAAAAAATATCCCTCTTCCCTTAAAAATGACAAGTCACAATAATACCCTACACGATTTACACAGTTGTCAGCTTATGTATACATAAATTTATTACGCTATCATTTAGTGGAGCACACTTTGCATTAGAAGAAGAAGCACCGATTGCTTTTGTTTACATCGTATTTCCTCTTCTGGAAGTATTTTTACAAAATTATGTCCACAGAAAAGGATAAATTGGAAAAAACTAAAATCAATGCTCAGGTGAAACATGTACCTAAAGATGCCCAGGTGATTATGTCAATATTAAAAGATTTGGGCATACATGAATATGAGCCAAGAGTTATCAATCAGTTGTTGGAATTTTGTTATAGTAAGTCCGTTGTATTTTGTTGAAATGTTTCCAACCTGACCACAGGGATATTTATATATTTACTCATTCTTACAGGATATGTAACGTGTATACTGGATGACGCCAAGGTATTTGCTAATCATGCACGCAAAAAGACCATTGATTTGGATGATGTTAAATTGGCCACCGAAGTGGTATTGGATAAGGCATTTACTTGTCCACCACCCAGACATGTAAGATGGGAATTAATGGAATATGTTTAGATTAGGGGCTCTAGTTCATTTAATTGGGAATGTCTTGGTTGTCGGCTTTGGAATTTTCAGCAGTCCACAGATTCAAAACCGGCTACTCCGTACAAATTCTAATTGTAGTCATAGTTGTTTGTATTTGCGGATCTTTAAAAGCCCTTAATACTACGGTGGAGCCCTTGAACTGAGCTTATCATTAGTTTATTTTTTGCTTTATTAATTACATTAATTTTCTTTAATTTCTTTCATAGGTAATTTCAAAGCTCGCTGAAGTTCGCAACAGTATGCCCCTGCCTCCCATTAAGCCACACTGTGGTCTACGTCTTCCACCGGATCGTTATTGTCTTTCGGCCTGTAATTATAAACTACGAGCTGCTAACCAAGCAAAAAAGATGACCAAATCAGCTTTGGATAATCGTAGTACTATTAAGGCACAAGTAAAAGGTGGTGCCGGTAGTTCGGTAAAACGTCAAACAGTGGTAACTCCAAAGGCACAAGTTGTTACCATACCTAAACCGGTGATTAAATTTACTACAACACCCAAAACTGTATCGGTGGACGGTAGTAAGGTTATGTCGGGCTCATCTGGTGCGGCAGGTGGTGGTATTTCAGATACTGTGGGTGAGGTAAAAATGGAAGTCGATACTGATACAAATACTGTTGTTGGTTCTATAACGACAGTCCAATCATCGAATTCTTCGGCAGGTGTGAAACGTGAACGTGATGAGGATGAATTTGAAGTAGTTCCATAAGTTAGAAAGAAATTATATTGAAAAGAATAAATTCAATAATAAATGCATACTTAAGATTATAATTTCTTAAAAAACCGTTTCCATTTGTTGTTTCTTTTGAAATTGATCCATAATATCGGATAATGGCATCGTATACGTTTCCAAACTGAAAGTATTGATTAGAAACAATTTCGCATTCCAGGAATACAAGAAGAAACAAAAGCGGTCTGTTCCCTTACTTTTGAAAATGGTAAAACCTGCAAAAATAGTAAAGGCCTGCGTACATAAGCTGCTCTGCCTGATTGCCTTGCTTTCCTTCTTCATTTTTGACATAATAAAAGAATAAAGAAGGCCGAGGAAATGTCGAACTGGGTTGCCCTTTTCTTTTTCATTCTTTTATCAGAAGTAAGCAGGCAAGGCAGCTTATGTACGCAGGCCTTAAGAATTTGTTTAAAAAATAAAGAAATACAAACTAAGGATACGAACATTTCTGTAATTCGCGAGACGCAAATTATTTTTGAAGTGGATTTAGAGTTTTTTTGGAAATCTGAACTGAAGTTGGAGGGAAAATGAAAAACCATTTGGATGATGAAGCAATATCAGTTGCGGTGTCACAAAAAGCAGAGCAGAGGAAGTAAACTCAGTTATGATCAAATTTAATGGAAAGTTTTTATAATTTGTATTAGTGTAATAAAGTTAATATTTTTGTTTACACGAATCAGCAATGTATTTTATTTATTTTGGGATATTTGCCATGGCTTGCATTTTATAGCATCTTTAGACTGCATTTAAATTCAATCCAAAACACTACATCAAAGGCTGTGATTTGGATCGAAAATGGAGTGCATCCAGCTGTGTGCCGTGGAAGCAAAATGGAGTGCATCCTAGATGCGCGCTCTCTTGTAAAATTCATAGGAAAAACTGTACTCAGCGGCAATTGTTCTAGTGATTTAACTGCATCCGCGGATGCAAACTTTTTGCTGGGTAGCATTACAGGGTTAACCTTCTTAATAAGGATTTATTTGACGTATACGCAAAGGAGTTGACATTTGAAACCCAGTGGTTTTGTTAAATCCGGTTATATATAAACGTACTATTTCATCAAATCATACCAAACGTCAAATTTGGTCACAATAGTGTATTATTGTGAATTGCTTGTTTACATTTTACATGTGTTTTTATTCACAATAATGCATTTTGACAACTAGTGTGATAACCAGCTGTTTTTGCCGCAGTACCTGTATTATTGTACCATGTGCATTATTAGCTCTGTTCCAGAACTAAAAAGTTTTTACAATTTTTACCACTTTTACACATTTTACGTTCCCGTACACAAAATTTATATGAAAATCGTTTACGACTTTTACAACTTTTACCACAGGCCAATTGTGAAAAGGCTCAACCAGGTAATACAGGTACAGCGGCAAAAACAGCTGGTTATCACACTAGTTGTCAAAATGCATTATTGTGAATAAAAACACATATAAAATGTAAACAAGCAATTCACAATAATACATTATTGTGACCACATTTGACGTTTGGTATGATTTTTTAATGGTAAGAGTGGTAAAAGAGGAAAGTGTCAAAATTGCTCAAAATTGCTCTCTCATGGACATTTTTACCAGTAAAGTAAAGGAACGGAAAAATGGTAGATCTGGCAGCAATGTCAAAAAAACATAAAAAAATCAATTTTCGTCTTTTATTTCACAGTTTTTAATTTAGTTTTGTCAGCGTTTGACTTTTTATTCTTTTTTTCGTCCATTTTCTTCTTCATTGTGAAATAATCGTCAAACAAAAGTCGAAAATTCAGTTCTGCCATTTTTTACTTGCAGAAATTTTGCTGGTAGCCTGTGGTAGAAGAGAAAGCCATTTTCGCTCTCTCTCCCCTCTCACTCTCTTAAAAATTGCTTCCAGTTTTGACACTTTTCAGGGTTAAGGGACGCTTTGCAGGTTAAGTAAAGGAACACAGCTATTCCCCCTTATTAAGGTTGGCGTAGTCGTATGCATTCAAATGTCGTAGGCGTAGTCGTAGTTTGCATTTTTTATATGATGAAAAATTATATACTACGAACATTTTTTTTTATTTTACAGTATCATAGATCCATAAAATATCGAAAGAAACACATTCATCATTCCCTGGACGGATTTCTTAAGCTATAAATAAAATTTATTTTTTTGATACGACAAATCGGTATCACGTATGGCGTTGAAATGCGAGGAAAGAGTCGTGACCGATTTTTTTAACGACTGCATATAAAAATAAAAACAAATCAATTTCAAAAGAATTTTTTGGCAATGATTAATGAAATATATTGGAAAATAACTAAAATAAATACAAATTTTACTTCTTTAATTCATTTTCGTATGACAACTTTCGTGTTTTTATCAGATGACAAACTTCCTATTGAAAATCTGTTGGAGTCCTCGTATAAAGATTCCAGCAATGCAAATTTCTTAGTTCTTGTTCAAAAGATGATTTCGAACATGGTATAAGTAAAGAGGTAGATTTAAATGAAAAAAATCTATAGAACCCTTGTTTTTCCTGAATTCCTAAAACTTCAAAATTAAGCAACAAGTGGGTTTGTTTACAACACCAATTATGAGCATTTTATAAAAATCGCGAAAAATGAATGAAGGACCAATGTTTCTCCGCATAATCAAGTTGTGGATATGATAAAATGTTTGTTTCAATGATAACCTGACGAATTATTTCCATACAAATGTTCCAAAAATAATTTTAAAAATCATTGAATTCGATTGTTTTTAAAATTGTTTGACATATTATTCAAACACCACACACACATACACAGTTTGTGTATATTGTTTTGAAGTTTTAGGAATACTCGAATGAAAAAATTTAAATTGACATAAAGCTTTGGCTAACCTTTCTTATTAAACCATGATTTCGAACGAATTATTTTACAATTAAAAAAATATTTTTTTTTAATTTTGTATTAGAAAAAAATTGTCGTTGTCGTAAATTTTTCGTGATACCATAAAATAGCCCTACGACAACGACTACGCCAATGACTACAAAAACGTCTACGCCGAACAATTATTTTGATTGTAAAAACTGTAGGGTTGGTTTTTCTTCTGGATTAAAAGCTTAAACATGATCTACTAACAATTCTATTAATTTTTTAACCAAAAGAATTCTTTAAAATGTGATATTTTAAGTTTTAAGAACGAATATATTCATAATACCAATCAGTCGTTTCGACACGTCAACTTGCAATTTTGGATACGACTACGCCAACCGTAATAAGGCTGATTGTTATTGATGTAACACCTTCTTATTCCACCATGGGTTCACCTTGTTAATTGCATCATGGTGTAAATGAGTAATCGGTATTTTTCATCAGTCAATCACAAAACATGTTTGTGTGAATGTGTTTGATTGACAGTCATACAACAGTCAGTCAGTCATACAACATTCAGTCACAAATTTTTGTTGTTTTTGTTGTGAGAAGAAAAAATGGACTCGGACTCAGCATATTTAAAAGAATTTCTACTTTGCTATGAAAAACAAAGATGTCTTTGGGATACAGCGCATCCGGGATATACACGGCGTGATGAACGAAACGAATCATATAAAACGTTATCAAAAATCATGGAAAAATACAATAAACCTTCTTCTCTGTACGATGTCAGAAAGAAAATAAACACAATTCGTTCAAGTTACAAAAGGGAATTGAGAAAAATTATGCAGTCGGAAGCATGTGGAGATGACAATTTGTATCAACCGAAAATATGGTGGTATGATTACTGTAAATTTTTGACAACAACCGATAAACATAGCCAAGGAATGTCGCCAGCAACAACATTGTCAGATGATGAAGACACCAATGTGAGTATCACGACTGATTTTCTGTTAGAGGAACATCCTATGTAAAGGGTGTTTTTTTAAGCGCGATAGAACTTGAAATTGTAAAAAATAACACAAAAAATTAAATTGTAATCAAAAATTTTTTTTATTCGAAAGATCAATACGTGACATTAACATTTGAAAATGATTTCGGGCATATGGGCACCGCGGCTGTTCTTGACGAAGTGCATTCTGGACGTGCAATTTTTGGACACTTTTTCGAGCTCTGCTGGCCGTATGTCACGAATAACACGAACAATGCTGGCCTCCAAGGCATCAATTGTTGCTGGTTTATCACCATAAACCAGTGACTTCACGTAGCCCCACAGGAAATAATAGAGAGGTGTCAAATCGCACGACCTTGGAGGCCAATTGACAGGTCCACTTCTCGAAATCAACTTATCGCCAAATTTAGATTTCAATAAGTCGATGGTTGCGTTCGCCGTATGGCACGTAGCGCCATCCTGTTGAAACCACATCTCCTCCGGATCAATGTCATCCATATTTTCAAACAAAAAATCATTGATCATGGTGCGGTAACGATCTCCATTGACCGTAACGCGAGCTCCGGCCTCATTTTTGAAGAAATAAGGTCCGATGATGCCACCAGCGTGAAAACCGCACCATACGGTGCATTTTTCTTGTTATTTCTTATTGTTATTGCATCCTCTAGAGAGTATGTGGTACGAAATCTATCCACAGTTCGACGAATGGCTTGTTCAGATGGACGATTATGTACGCCATACAAATGACGAAGTCGTCTATAAGTTGCGCGAATCGACGACTGATTTTTAAAGTAAATTTGGATAATTTCGTAGCGTTGTTCAAGCGTGAGTCTATTCATGATGATTTGTCAGAGTATACTGAAACAAATAAAAAAAAGTTTCATCAAAATTTAATTTTTTGTGTTACTTTTTACAATTTAAAGTTCTAAAAAAACACCCTTTACATATGTATGTATGTATATGACGCGGAGATGTGTTTGATGGGTGCGAAGGCTTCCACCAGATTGCTACAGGGTTGCTGATCCATACACTACTTCTCATTTCCCTTTTTCTAATAAAGGGCTGCGTACATAAGCTGCCTTGCCTGCTTACCTTGCTGGCTTCTGATAAAAGAATAAAAAAGAAAAGGGCAACCCAGTTTGAAATTTGCTCGGCCTTCTTTATTCTTTTATTTTTATTATGAAGCAGGAAAGCAAGGCAACCAATAAATACTAATCGCGGAGCAAGTTAATGTTTTCATTAAGCTCTGATCGGGACTAAATTTCTTTTTCACACGTAGGTCTCGTCACCCTGATCACAAATATATATAACATTTATTGCGGAAGTCCATACTTCCCGAGATATGGGCCTCTGAACTATTTTTGAACGGATAATGATAATATGGATACTATTGTAAGCTTAAGGAATATACTATCATATTTATACATTATAAATAGACGGTCTTCGGCCGAGGATTTAAGACTTTTTCTATGGACATGTGCAAATCTCGGGAACGGCGACAAAATTTTCTTTAAAAGCATACATTTTCTCTAAATAGCCGGCCTTCGGACGGGGATTTAAGACTTCCTCCTATGGACAGATGCTAATCTAGGGAACGGGAACCAAATTTTTTTTCTTTAAAATCATACATTTTCTCTAAAAAGCCGGCCTTCGACCCGGGATTTAAGACTTTCTCCTATGGAAAGGTGCAAATCTAGGGAACGGAAACAACATTTTCTTTAAAATCACAAATTTTTCTCTAAATAGCCGGCCTTTGACCGGGAATTTAAGACTTTCTCCTATGGACAGGTGCAAATCTAGGGAACGGAAACAATTTTCTTTAAAATCACAAATTTTTCTTTAAATAGCCGACCTTCGGCCGGGGATTTAAGACTTTCTCTATGGACAGGTGCAAATCTAGGGAACGGAAACAAAATTTTCTTTAAAATCACAAATTTTTCTCTAAATAGCCGGCTTTCGGCCGGGGATTTAAGACTTTCTCCTATGGACAGGTGCAAATCTAGGGAACGGGAACAAAATTTCCTTTAAAATCATAAATTTTTGTCTAAATAGCCGGCCTTCGGCCGTGGATTTAAGACTTTCTCCTATGGACAGGTGCAAATCTAGGGAACGGGAACAAAATTTCCTTTAAAATCATAAATTTTTGTCTAAATAGTGGGCCTTTAACAAGGGAATTTTTGAAACTTCAGAGGCCCCTATCTCTGGAAGTATGGAGTTCCGCAATAAATGTTATATACATTTGTGATCAGGGTGACGAGACCTACCTGTGAAAAAAATTTGGTCCCGATCCGAGCTTAATGAAAACATTCAACTTAAGCCCTAATCGCTAACAGTGGGCCCGAACTTAATGTAGCTTTAGAACTTCATAACAAAAATTGTGGCATTTATTTAATTTTTTTAATTCCTTCATTGCAGCTCCATGACACAAACTCCTCTCATTGCTCCAATGACACGCTTGATGAAATTCAGACAATCTTCTATGACCTAACTAATGATGAGGTATACCTCAATGAACCGCCAAAGAAAATTAAAAAAATAATTGAAGAAAAAGTTGACGCACAGAATATCGTGAAGAATATTTTGCATCAAGACGTCGATAGTAATGATCTAATGAGTTTAGCTTGGGCTAAGAAACTACGAAAAATGAAACCACTACAAAGTAAACTTGCTGAGCGGCTAATAGCTGAAATAATTTTCCAAGGAGAAATGGATATGCTTACTACAAACACTGCTATTCACAGCAATCAAATGAAATTATCGACAACAGGAAGATCCACTTCTCGCGAAGAAAGTCCTGACAAACATGTCGCAACCACTGTCATAAAAGCCGAACCAACAAGTGAGGAAATAACTGTGGAAGAGTATTCTGTGACAAGTTATAATTTTGAAAATGATATGTGAGGGCAATTTAATTGTAATTTTATTTTTTGTAATATAATAAATAGTAGGAATTTATTTTTAAACCGTAACTGGAACTCTATTTGCCTTTCAAAAGCAAACATCCCAGATTCATAACAAGTAGATACTCCGAGCCACCATCTTGTAGGCGGAACGAGCATTTCTAAATCAAAAAAAGATAATCAGAATCGCCTCAAAAATCATACAATTAATATGGTTGGCCGAAAATTCTTCAAGATGTCAAAATGTTTGTTTACGTGAAACCACGATGCTGGCGTGTTACGCCACCTTATAATTTCACCCTGATATTAGACACTTCACAATTTTTACTACTTCTGCCAGTTTTACCCTTTTTAAAAGGTAATGGAACAGACCAAATTAGTCTATTCATGTCCCAGTCTTCCAGCAAATACAGCTGATCATGATTTGTCTTTGTAAATGTCAAAGTTTTGTAGTCATTTGTTTACTTTTTGTACTGTTATTCATGATCACCTTTTTTTTTGTCTATGGGATTTTTTAATTGAGTCATTAATAGAATAACACAACACACATATGTCCTATTTAATGTATGGCATTTCAGTCATTATGTTAGGTTTACATTTACGAAATCCACACGATTTCAACTGTCAATTAAACGTCAAATGAAATCCAATGTATTTCAGATGAGTTTTCATTTGACGTATGCGCAAAGGAATTGACAGTTGAAATCGAGTGGATTTCGTAAATGTAAACGTAGTATACCACAAACATCAACAAGTGGACACATCAATTGTTCGTGTCACGCATGTCATTGTAAAATTAGATCTGCAAATCCCTATATTGTTTACGAAAGTTTTTTTTTTCATCTGTCTTGTAAAGAATTTGTAATAATTTGTTGTGTTTTGCAAAAAGTTAAAAAAATCAAATGTCCAAGCACGAAATACAGATTGCAATTCGTAATAAAGATCCAAGAATACGACTTGTTACCAATTATGACGGAAGAAGCGATGTTTGGAAAAATTACCAACGTATAGAGTACGACAATGTCCTGGTTGATTTTGCTTGCTGTATTAAGTGCAAATCCGTCTTGACGTACCAATCTAAACAAGGAACAGGATCATTGGCCCGCCATACATGCTTTGTGAATCAAGGGAGAGTAGGTGTCACTTTTAATGATTTTTTTAATAATAGATTTTCTTACCTGTGAATAATGTAATAATAATGTAATGTTTGGCTATTCCACTTGAATTGTCCACTACTTGCAATCACACACATTGGAAAATCTATCAGCAATACCTAACTCTAAGCGCGACGTACAAAAATTATTCACCAACCTACCACAACAACGCTCTCTGAGCGTCCGTATTACCCAAATACGTTGAGTCCAAAATCACATTTCAAACACAAAATCCGCGATCAAAACTTAGTTAAATGTTTTCATTCGTAAAATAAATAATTTTCCTTTGCAATGAATTGCATTTCAGGTTTTGTTGGGCTTTTGTTTTTGAAATACAAAACACACACATACATGCATACAAAACGTTCTGTCATATTTGAATTTTTTCAACTTACAAAAATTATACGCTCGACGTATTTCGGTAGTTCTCATAAGAATACATGTGTTCTACTTTTTTCCCCACACACGCTCTGGGCATACGGACGTATATAGGTATGGGCCTATAAGACCAATGATTTGTAGCCGAAGATCTGGGATTGCTTCCCTTTAAAAATATCCCCAAAACTCACAGAAAATGTCATGTTTACATTAACGTTTATTATCATAATAACAGGTCTACCTCGTTTTCATTGAAGGTAAAATGTATGAACAATTTTGTCAACCAAATAAAGATAGAGCCCATGATAATAAACAAAAGCGTAAACGTACTTTTGACCGTGTTTTCACCTGTCCATGGGGTTGAACAATTTCTAATGGGTACTTTAAGGCCTGGGTACATAAGTTACTTCGCCTGGTTGCCTTGCTTACCTGCTTCATTTCTGACATAACATAAAATGAAAGAATAAAGAAGACCGAGCCAATTTCGAACTAGGTTGCCCTTTTCTTCTTTATTCTTTTGTTATGTCAGAAATGAAGCAGGAAAGCAAGGCAACCAGGCGAGGCAGCTTATGTACCCAGGCCTTTACACGATATGTCTGGCAGACTTCCGTACCGTCAGTTGTTTGTGTTGTTTAAACTTCGTCAAAATATTTCAATTGCGTTTGCATTAGAGCTTTTTGAGGAGTTATTTGACGTTTGCGCTATGGAATTGACATTTGAAACCCAGTGGGTTTATTAAATCCGGTTAAGTGCTTCAGAAATAAAAAAATTGAAACTTGGTAGCACTTTGTCCTTTATTCATCTACCAGAAATTACACAAAACTGTACTCAAACGTACCCATAATAAAAGACTGCAAAATGGGAGAATGGGCAAAACCATGATTCCTGTTTGATCGGACACAACTTTTTCCTGTGCCGCTATCGCCACAGGCCGATATGACAGACAATACACATTCTCTAGGCAAAACGCCATTCAAGGAGGAAAGCCAAACACTTTTCCTATAATACTAACCGCTGACCGTAGAACTATTGTTCTGAAGATTAGACCCGACATTAAACAAGACTTAAACATTTGCAATCAAGTACATACATACATATATATATGTAAATATAGCTTAACAACTCAATTTCTTTTAATTCCTTTATTGCAGCTCCATGACACAAATTCCTCAAATTGCTCCAATGAAACGCTTGATGAAATTCAGAAAACCTATCATGATGTAGCCAATAATGAGGTAATAATGAGATATACCAATGAACCGCCAAAGAAATTTCAAAAAATAAATGAAGAAAAAGATGACGCACAGAATATCGCGAAGAGCATTTTGCATGAAGATGTCGATAGTAGTGATCTAATGGGTTTAGCGTGGGCTAAGAAACTACGAAAAATGAAACCACTACAAAGTAAACTTGCTGAGCGGCTAATAGCTGAAATTATTTTCCAGGGAGAAATGGATATGCTTACGGCAAACACTGTTATTCAGAGCAAAAAATTGAAATTATCGACAACAGGAAGATCCACTTCACGCGAAGAAAGTCCTGACAAACATATCGCAACCACTGTCATCAAAACCGAACCAGCAAGTGAGGAAATAACAGTGGAAGAGTATTCTGTGACAAGTTACAATAATGAAAATAATATGTGGGGACAATAGCTAGCATTAACTTTTTGGTAATTTCGTTTTATTCTTTGTAATATAACTTAACAATAAAATATATTTTTAAACCGAAACTGGAATTCTACTTGTCTTTCAAAGCCAAAATAATAGCACATCCCAGATCCATAATTTGTAGATACTCCGAGCCACCATCTTGTAGGCGGAAAGAGCATTCCTAAATAATAAAAGAAAATCAGAATATTTTAATCCACCATTCCTTACAACTTACCCCAAGTTTATCACATATTTTAGCCTTTTGCATATGTGTTAGTGTGGGACATCTGAGGATATAATCATTAAATTGTTCCAACATTTGACCAATACTATAAGCCTCATAGCCAATGTTGCGTACAAAATCTTCCAATTTTCGATAATCCCCCGAACGACAAACTTCCAAGTATTCACATAAATATGACTCGGGAATTATCCCAGACATTTCCAACAAATCGGCAGTTTGTATTTTGTGCTGGGCACCCTTTAAACGATAACACGATTGCAAAGTGGTTATTGCTCTACGCATATCACCTCCGGATATATTGACAATCGATTTAAATGCATCTTCTTCAATGCTGACACCCTCCAATTCACAAATATGTTTTAAACGTTCAATAATTTGTACCTCACCCAATGGTTTGAAGCGAAATTTAGTACATCTGGAGGTAATCGGTTCAATAATGCGTGACACATAATTGCATACCAAACAGAAGCGAGTACTACGGCTTTCCTTTTCCATGGTACGACGTAAGGCAGCTTGGGCAGCGTGTGTCATAGAATCCGCCTCATCGAGTATGATTATTTTGAATGGTGGACATGGGCGACCATCGGGACGCGTTCCACTGGCAGTAAGTTGGGCGAAATTTTTAATTTTCGAACGCACCACATTAATGCCTCTCTCATCGGAAGCATTCAACTCCAAGATACGTTCACGAAACATATCACCAAATATTTGCCTGGCCGCCGCCAATATGGTACTTGTCTTTCCAGTTCCAGGTGGCCCATAGAGTAACATATTCGGCAAATCAGCACCTTCTACACATTTTCGTAGTACTGCCACAACTTCGGACTGTTCCACGACATCATCAACGCTTTTAGGACGGCTATTGGAGTGATGGGAAAAGAAATGGAACAAATTGAATATGGGAACAAATTGAATACTCTACCACCTGACGGAAAAAATTTGAAATTTTTTTTTAAATTGTAAGTTTTTCCTAAGTACCCGGCCTTCGGCCGGAGATTAAAGACTTTCTCCTATGGACAGGAGCCAATTTAGGGCACGAAAACAACATTTTTTTAAGTTAAAATTTTTTCTTACTTTATCAAGGGAATTTTCGGAACTTAAGAGGCCCATATCTCGGGAAGTATGGACTTCCCCCCGGAAAAGTTTATATATTTGTGATCAGGACAACAAGATCTACCTGTGGTAATTTTTCCAGATTTTTCCGCCAGGTGGGAGAGTATTCTATTTATGACCAAAAAGCCCTAAGGGAACAACACAACTTTTAAGCACAAAAAAAGTCTTACTATTTTTCAACCCATGGTGCCGGAGGTTTACGCCTTTCTCCACTCTGTTGACCAGACGAGGTACTGGCTTGGGATCTTTCGCTTGGAGCTGTAGTTTTGCCGGTCTTTAGGAATGCTTGCATGTTTGTTCACTATCCGTTCCAATTTGCCCGATTTGCAAATAAACAAACAAAAAGGCGGTATTTTGAATGGTTCACACTCTTCTTCTTTTTTCACAATAATTAAACTAAAACTAAAGCGCCCTGGCGACTGGTTGAATTGTCAGACCCAGCATCTTTTTATATTAAATTACGTTTACATATAACTGGATTTAGTAAATCCTGTGGTTTATACAGACAAATGTATCGCTTAGATGTAGTTTACACTAGCCATATGAAAAAATGTGTAATGGCCCCGGCACATACGGCGCGTTGAGCGTTGCGTTACAACAACCACATGAAAACTGCAAGAACAAACTTGGCATCACTTACACATTTTTCATGTGGTTGTTTTCAACGCTCAACGCGTCGCACAACGGACCGTATGTATTTTGCCCATAAGTGATGCCATGTTTGTTCTTGAAGTTTTCATGTGGTTGTTGTAACGCGACGCTCAACGCGCCGTATGTGCAGAGGTCTTAACCTAGCGTTTTGTATCTTCAGGATCGCCACATTAATCTCTCACTGCGAAAGTGGAGTATCGTTTCATAGCACAAAAAAATATCATTCTAATTGTCTAAATGCATTATTGTGAATAAAGCAAACAAAAATGTTGATAGCTTGAAGGATTTTTTTGATGTTGCTGTCTCTTTAAAGCTGAAAACACATCCAACGATTGAGTAAAGTTTTGTGTCATTTCTGGTAGATGAATAAAAGACCAAGTGCTGCCAATTCTTCTTTATTCTTGTACCAGAAATGACACAAAACTTTACTCAAACGTAGTATGTGTTTTCAGCTTAACAGGACACGTCCTTAAGCGCTCGGCACATACGATGCGTTGAGCGTCGCGGTACAACAACCACATTAAAAAAGTGTAAGTGAATCCAAGTTTTTTGACGCATTAAAGTTAAACATAATTTAACTGTTTTGGGACAACGCGTGTCCCAACGTGTCACTAAACGGACCGTATGTGCCGAAGGCTTTATTGCGCCATGTAAAATACCATTGCATACCCTAAAGCCACACGCTGAAACTTTCATGCGAAACTTTCACATTATTTTGGCATTTTTAAGGGCTGAGTACATAAGCTGCCTTGCCTGCTTACCTTACTTACCTGATAAAAGAATAAAAAAAGAAAAGGGCAACCCAGTTCGAAATTTGCTCGGCCTTCTTTATTTTTTTATTTTTATTATGTCAGAAATGAAGCAGGAAAGCAAGGCAACTAGGCGAAGCAATTTATGTACCCAGGCCTTTAGGTCGAGTTTCCCAATACAGTGATTTCATAAAATCGCTTTAGTATGGAACTCAATCTATAAACGCCAAAATAATGGGAAAGTTTCGTATAAAAGTTTCAGCGTGTAGCTATGTCGAAGGGCACACTAGAGTGGTTTCACTGAAACATTTAGGGATTCTTAAATCGAGTTTCCCACTACAGCAACTTCATGATTTCACTCTAGTATGGACATCGACCTAGGAACCTTGGATTTCATGAAATTGTTTCAATGAAACCATCTAGTGTGACCAAGGACTATAGAGATACATAGTTGTGTTCCTTTACTTGCCTGAGGTTACCATTTTTAAGCAGCAAAGCGTTCCTTAGCCACAAAAAGTGGAAAAAATTTTGGCAATTTTTAAGAGAGAGAACAAAAATTTCGTTCTCTTCTACCACAGGCTACCAGACAAATTTCTTCGGAAAAAAAATGATGAAAAAATTAACAAATCCAAAAGAAAAAAATGAACGCTGACAAAACAAAATTAAAAACCGTGAAATAAAAAAGGAATTTGATTTTTTTGGTTCTTTTTGACGTTGTTGCCAGATCTACCATTTTTCCGTTCCTTAAGTCCCGGTCCACACTAGCGTGAATTTCATTAAAAAAGTTCATGAAATTATGCGTTTCCAGATTGAGTTCCATAGTAGAGTAAGATCATAAAATTGCTGTAGTGGGGAATTCGATCTAAGAACGCCTATTTTCATGAAAGTTGTTAATGAAATTCATGCTAGTGTGGACCGGGACTAACTTTTGTGGTAAAACTGGTCATGGGAAAGCAATTTTGACAGTATTCTTTTTTACCACTTTTAGCATTAAAAACGTAAAGGAACAGAGATAATGTTGAACATGTTGCCCATGGTACAAATACACAGGTAGCCGTATCGGCAATTGTTGGTAACGTAAGATGTCAAAATTTGACATCAATTCAATGCAATTGACACATATCCATCAGCTGGTTTGATAATGCTACCTGTATTATTGTACCATGATGTTGCCTACCGAGGCACATTTATATAAGGTATATGCATGAATTACAACAACTACCAAATTTACAAAAACAACATTGTTGTTATTGAAAACTAAATGTCAAAGAAAATATTGAATAATAGAGTCGTTCTAATAATGTTCTCAGGAAAAAAACATAAATACATTTTAAAAATCCTCTAAAATAGAACAAATTTGAATCATAATATTAATATAAAGCATTTAGAACTGTCGTAGGTCTTTTTTTTACACGTTTAGGAGAAAATAAGTGCTCTGTTCCAGAACCTGCAAGAAGTTACTAATTTTTACTACGATAAGTCCTTGGTCACACTAGATGGTTTCATTGAAACAATTTCATGAAATCCAGGGCTCCTAGGTCGATGTCAATACTAGAGTGAAATCATGAAGTTGCTGTAGAGGGGAACTCAATTTACGAATCCCTAAAAGTTTCAGTGAAACCACTCTAGTGTGACCTTCGACTAACAATTTTCCCTTTATTTTATCGAAGAAAATAGTAAAAATTAGTAGATTCTTGCAGTTCTGAACAGACCAAAGTATTTTACGGTAGAAAATTTCGAATTTTCAAATTTCATAAGTAGACCCTATTACATTTATATATTTACCAAATTTACAAAAAAGTAAAAATACAGCTGATTGTCACTTCTACCTTATATAAATGCCTAGTGTGTGTTAGTGTGTGCGATGACGTCATCATTCTCAGTACATTACAATTTGTGGATAAGAAGAAGATTCAAACATTGCATTATTTACTTGCGGTTTGTTTGTCTCTTTTGTTTTTCACGAAAAAATAATTAATTACAATGTCAAAAGAAGAAATTAAAGCAGCAGTGCGAAATAATGATCCAAGTATAAGGCTTTTGCCAAAGGAAGATGGAAAAAGCAATGTGTGGAAAAGGTTCAGACTTATTGAGTATAATAATGTCATTGTTAGTTATGTTGCGTGCATTGAATGTAAAACTGTTTTGGCTCATCTCAGTAAACATGGAACCGGATCTTTAGCCCGCCATAAATGTGCGGAAGAACAAAGTAGACAAAGCAGTGTTAAAGTAAGTGGTTCTATTGAACTGGCCAGTGTCAATAAATACTGCCATCTAGCTAAAAAACGCACTCGTTTTACAAGGGATTTGGATTTGTAAGGCATCCATCCGCTCTGGTTGCAAAGCGTGAAAACAAATCATATGAAGGTGGAAGCTTTTTTTTCATTTTACAAAGATTCATAATTGGCTCTGGCTACTCAGGAAATAGATAACATGGCCTAAACAAGTTGTTTCGTGCTCGTGTGCGTGCTAGGGGTGACTAAGGCGCCCGTGTCATCACTTACCCACATTGACCGTATCATATCTACTGAAAGATGTGTCAAACACGAATCTGACGAATCAGATCCCATTAACGTATATTCAAAATACATTTTTTATTCAAAATGTCCTTTTCTTTATTAATAATACAATCTTAACAACCATGATATTTCTTTCTAGCTCAAGGAAGCAAAACCAGTGATCAGGGATAATATCAATGAAACCCTTGACGATTATGAAAACATCTATGACAACAATGAAGATATTCTAAATGAAACGCTTAACGATTATAAACGAATCACTTACGATCAAGATAAGGATGAAGATGACTTAAATGATAATAATGAAGAATATTACAGCACAAGCGATCCACTAAATAAAAGTAACAAAAAATTCAAAAAAGAACAGCAAGGACACCAAGAAAAAGAAGTAGATACAGCGAATAAAAGATATCATCTACATCAAAACCTTGACAGCTATGAGCATTTGGGTTTAGCATGGGCTGAGAAACTACGAAAAATGCCACCCCTACAAAGTAAACTTGCTCAGCGACTTATAGGGGAAATTATGTTTCAAGGAGAAATGGATATGCTTAGATTAGACACTACGGTGCAAAGTAAAACGACACAATGACGGACGACAGTATGTTTCATAGCAAATGGAACAATATATGTAATTTTAAGTATGTATGTACATTTAAAATTAAATGAACACTAAATAAATAAGTACTATTTAATGAATTTTTCATGTTACCTGAGACATCAAATCCAGTTCCATAAATTTTGCCCTGCATTGTATCAGCTTTATGTAGTGAAGTGTAGTGGTGGACGGGGACAACATTATGTCAAAAGTAAGACTCGCACTCGTCTTTCCTATATCCTTGAAGTCGCCATGGAATAGTGTGCGTCCAAGCATTGACTAATTAAGTATTTTTAGAGGTACAGATAATAAGTTTTGAAGGTGGTTAAACACAGAGTGACGATCACAGTTTCCGACTATTTCACCCACATCACGTAGCAGAGATCTGAACCTATCTATAGGAGAAAGTATTAATTTTACGGCCTTCGGCCGTCTATTTTTTGAAAATTACATGTCAAAGATAATATTGAATAATAGGGTCGTTCTAAAAATGTTCTCAGGAAAAACATAAATACCTTTTGAAAATCCTCCAAAATAGACCAAACTTCAATCAAAATGTATATATAAAGCATTCAGAACTGTCGTAGATCATCTTTATTACACGTGTACAGCCCCTAATAGTCCATATTTATGGGTCGATTATGTATAGCAACTCAACTGTAGCTGCGTTGCCAGAAGAGAAAATCATACAATTAAAATATGTGAAACGACAGAAATTGTATCAAATTCATTCAATATCAGTGTTTTGAACTTTAACTATAAATTGAATTTAAAAAAGTATGAATTTCAATGCTGAAACAAAAAGTTCAATCATTAAATTTGCTGTCGACAACGCAACTGGAGTTGGGTTGCTATCCATAATCTACCCCTTATATTAGACAATTTTCCTTGCCGCAATTGTCAGTTTGAAGGAGAGAGAGAGGAGAGGCATAAGTAACCCTTTGCCCCTCAACATCCTCGCTCACCAACAAACTGACAATTACCGCAAGGAAAATTGCCTAATGTAAATATGGACTTATACCCCGGTTACACTATTGAAGGTTAACCTACTGGATTTAATAGATCCAGTGGGTTTCCCATTTCTAAACGTGAATTTTTAACGATTTTTATAAGGAACCCATTCCATTTTCTAAATGTGGATTTTTAAAGAATTTTATAAGGAACCCATCGTATTCATCATATTATTTCTTCCATTCATTTCATTTTACTGTAAAATTGTAGAAAATTTCATATTAATTGTTCGTTTATGGAACAAATATGTAATAACTATACGTTTTTTTTGTGCAAATCTCTTTGACGGAATATTAGCTTTGTTCCCGTACTACTAAAACTCGTAAAAGAGAGAAAAATTGTTGTCACACAAAAGTTTTTTCAAAAAGTTCGGGAACGCAAAAATGGAAAAAACGTCAAAAAAGACGCCGACATCCATGTTACTATTTTTTAAACGCTCAAATTTGTCGAGTAAAAAGGTTTTAAAGAGAGCGTCATTTAGCGCCATTTATGTTTAAAGAGAAGTGAACATTTTACAACTTTTTTGTGTAAAAGTCGTAAAAATTGTAAAAACTTTTTAGTTCTGGAACACAGCTATAATGACTAACGGATCCGAATTTTTGCTGCGTTACTGATTAAATATAACTAAAAAAATAAATAAATAATGCGAGGCAATTAATGCTGATGAATGTAGTAGATGGGATGGCGATCGTGGATTGAGAAATACACAGTTAATGGATTAGGACAAACATTGTTCAATAAATATCCTTGAAGGTTCGAGGGAGGCTTATCTCTCTCTTAATGAATGCCCCCATTTCATATTGGCTCTTTTTATTGCCGAGTCCGAACGGCGTCTTAAGACACCACTTGTAGAATAGTTTTCGTGGCACCGTTTTTTCAATGTCGTCATTCACTATCGAAACAAAGATCGTTCGGGTAGTACGGATTAACATTAAATCCCGGTCCACACTATAGCGATTCCAATGAAATAATTTCATGAAAATAAAAAATCTATCAAATTGCTGCAGTGGGGAACTGGATATTAGAACGCCCAATTTCATGTATATATTTTATAGAAATAAGGCTAGCATGGACTGGGACTAACCGATTTCATATAAGGTTTTTGGATTAAATGGAAACATTTTAGTTTCAAAACGAAAATGGATCGTCCTCATGTACATATTTTCCCAACATCCCCGAATGGACAAGGTATACTTCATACATATTCAGGGCAATCATGAATAAAAACTCCGTGCGGAATTTGTCCCCTTTCCCCAATTTCACAATTTTGTTATCCGTATGTCCAAAAAGCGAATAATATTGCCGATTAAGCGAAAATATTCCATAATTAGGCGATTCTAGTAGTTTTCCACATTGTGGAAGAATTATATATTATAATACTATATCGGCCGACTTCTTCGTGAACTGCGTAATGTTTTCTGGCGCAAATCCATACTTCTCAAGATAGCAGTTGTGTCTTTTTACATCCCAGCAAAATGTTCGATGCCAAAGATGTCATTCAATCATGGGTGCAAGTAATCTGGCATGTCATCTTTTTAGCATCTTCATCGATGAATTTTATATGAGCGTGGAACCCAAAGGTGCTATTCATTTTTGGATCCAAAGCATATCATTTACACCAATGCTTTGACATTTCATTTACACCAATGCTTTGGCATGTCATTTTCACCAACCCTTTGCAATGACATTATCATTACGACGAGAGTTTTTACAACGTTGGTTGTGGTGTCGAGTCTCCGACAACATCAAGCCTATTTTAAATAATTAATCTTATATATTTAGAAAACATAAAAACACAAAATTCATCTCTATTGGATCGATGGAATGGGTTCAAATACTGATGAAAAGATCGGATCTTTCACTTCTTCCTTTGCATGGGTTCAAATGCTGATGAAAAGATCGGATCTTTCACGACTTCCTTTGCATTGGTTCAAATGCTAATGAAAAAATCGGATCTTTCACGACATGGTTTGAACCAATGCAAAAGATGCTATGAAACCACGTCATCGCATGGAACCCCTTCCTTCAAATTTTGCTGGGATTTTTAGTAAAATTTATTCAGTAATCTTTAGCAAAGTAACAGTTGATTATCTAGGGCGAATGTATGAAAAAAAAACTAAATCAAATGAACAAGTTCTTACATTTTAAGCAAAAATAATAAAAAATTTGTTTTGTTTTAGTTGAAGATTCAACCATACGATTACTTAAGTATGAGGTATTCCCCCATTGGCTTAACTTCATCAATGCTTTCTTTGCAGAAAGTATTGTTTACAAAACGCACTGACAGCTTGCAAAATTTTACTGATCGCTACCAATATCATGATTTCATCCCGGCGAAGGGAATTATCAATTGGCTTTTTCAGTTTATGAAATGATGATTTTTTTTGAAACCCTAAACTCTTTAAGCATCGAGTATTCTCATGTTAATGAGAATGATGCTCACTTTTCGGCTTTCCCCCAAAAAAAAAAAAAAAAAAAAAAAAAAAACACCAGAACAAAATATTTGCAAGCTGACAGCACGATTCAACTAAGAAATCATCGATTTCTATTAAGTTGAAATAACATAGGGGGTTATCATGAACGGCAATTCCCCGTGAATTTTTTCACTTTCTCCCTTAAGTTGCAACGGCGGAAAGACAAAACTCACGGGGAAATTTCATTCATGATAACCCCCATCATCACAGTTGCCTGTGGGTATGTTGTTGGAAAAATCATCATTTCAAAACTGAAAAAGCCAATTGATAATTTCCTTCGCCGGGATGAAATCATGATATTGGTATCGATCAGTAAAATTTTGCGAGCTGTCAGTGCGTTTTGTAAACAATACTTTCTGCAAAGAGGGCATTGATGAAGTTAAGCCAATGGGGGAATGCCTCATACTTAAGTAATAATAAAAAATAGTTAATATATTAATAACATAATAAATATAGCTGAATTGTAATAATCATAGTATTTTTCCACAAAAATAAGATAAACATTGAGCAACTGACCATTAGCATATTATATACGATAACTTTCCCAGCAATAATTACTCAGTCAGTTCCAGCAACGTCTCTCAGCGAATTTTACTCTCTCAAGCAAGAAAAATTGCAGAAAGTTGTCGAACAACATTTTGCAAAAACTTGCAAGAAAGTCAGCTGTTTCCGAAAATGAATGTATGAAATCTGTTTTTGTTTTTTTTTGATATTTTAAACCAGGTATCGGCACCAATACAAACGCATTGTTTGCGCCCTCACGCATACGACTCTCTCGCGCTCTCTTCACAAACAGCTTGTGCGTTAATGCATTGCTAAAAATAAAAATCATTGAAACAACCGACAACAGAACCTTCTTCATTGACTTCTGAATGAAGACTGAGTGGTGGTTGTTCTGTTGT
The DNA here is from genome assembly GCF_047663935.1 of Musca autumnalis. Lineage (NCBI taxonomy): Eukaryota > Metazoa > Arthropoda > Insecta > Diptera > Muscidae > Musca > Musca autumnalis. The sequence continues at coordinate 62,066,944 of NW_027411644.1, forward strand.
TATTCTCATCAAGGGCACGTGTGCCCCTTTTTGCCGGATGCTGTTTTAAACCAAACGGAATAAAAACATACATATTAAAATTGCAGTTTACTAGGTTATTGCTTTGATCCTAATCACAACGCTTTAGAATCTAAAAAAATTGCAATTGAGGAAACAAGTCTCGAAGATAAATACATTCGAACTTTCCTATAATAAATTTTGCTCTATTAGGAAGAAAAATTGAGCTTTTTGAGCTCAGTCCATTTTCACCTCTTTGTACCTCTCTATAACCAACTTCTCTTGATACTATGGAGGGTGTATTAAGTTAGTTTTTCTGTTTTGTTTTACTTTTTCCATAGGCAGGTGAAGTTCGAAGATGGGCTATATCGGACCACTTTTTGGTAAAGCCCCATATAGCGGCTCCCCCATTTCCGTTTTTTTATCCAAGTATATGTATATGTAATTCGACATTTGAGGTTGCCAGTGATACAAAACTTCTTCACCAAGAACATAGATCCACACTTTGATATAGCTCCATATAAGGTTTCCGACCGATTGAATACAGTTTCTTCTAGGTATCAGTGGTCGCAAAATATCTCCGCCTAAAATTGTGGACAGGAAAGAAAATAATTATTATTATTATAATATAAAAAATTCGACCCGGCCGAACTTAACGCTTTTTCTTGTTATGCAAAAGTGATAATTTTCCCCAAAAATTTTGTCGAACTTTTTCTCATTAATTACACAATAAATGAAAATTAAAAAATATTTATACTGCTCTTCTTATTTTCGTGCATTCTAAACAGGAGAAGCGAAAAGTATTTATCAGCGCTTTTAGAATGAAAATTACGTGAAAATACATACAGTTAGGCAAGAAATGTATTGCAAAAACCAAAATTGTAGAAAATTTCATATTAATTGTTCGTTTATGGCAAAAAATTATGTAAAAACTATACGGTTTTTTGTGCAATCTCTTGCTATAGGTCCTTACAACAATATTCCGTCAAAATATGCAAAGGTTATTTGCGATTTATAACAAATGCGGTCAAAAATAAGAATTAACTACTATTTGGGGGTGACAATAAAAGTATTGCAAAAATTGCCAAATCGAGGGTTTCTTCGAGAATTACCAAAGGTATGTTCCTTAATGCGTCGTCTATCCACTTTGGACATTCATTGGAGCATTAATGAGCTTAGTTAAATCAAAAATTAAGGTTCGGTATGTTCCACTCTAAGGATACTGGTTCCCCAATTTTTAGTAAATCTTGATCCTTCGTTGGAGGATGTTTTTGGAGTTTTTTCTTAAATTGGACCCAAACATTTTATGAGGATTGATATCAGGATGTTGGCCCGATGTATTTAAGAGTTTTGTGTTGTTATATTACATCGGCAATTTACACAAATAAGATTAACATGTCATGATCTGGTCTTTGGAATGGTGGTAGTAGACTTTGTTTGAGCTTTCGGGATCGATTTTTCTGACTTTCAGACTAATGACTATTAAATATTTCTTAATTATGTCAGTGGGGATGTCTTCCCAATCATTATTATATCCGTGAACCCAATTTGGCATACTATTTTCCATGGTAAAGAATATAGTACCAAAATACTCGGTATTCCAGCTTCTCCAGTAGCGGTTTAATTTCCATATTTGATGGGTTTTATTGGATTTGGCGCTTTTTTTGGATTTATTATGATAGCAGAGGATAATATCTATCCACTTAGTAAAAATTAAATCATATCAATACCATTGAGAGACGAACTAGTGCTCTGTCGTAGGTTGCTTCAAAATACTACACTGGTGTCAATTTTTTGCATATACTTTCCAGAGGTATTTCGATGTTCTCAAAGCCAAAATCGGACTGTTTTGCATTGTTCCATTATCCTACAATGCATATTGAGTCAAATATTCATTCTTGGCATACTTGCCTGTGGCCGATTCGTCATTGTTTATTGTTAATATGGACCCATGCGTTTTTTACCAGTCTGAAGACCCTCCATGACCGCATTTTTTATCACTGAACTTTATTACATTCAATACTATTAATCTATTATTAGCCGCAAAAGTCATAAAAATGCATAATGACCGCAAAAAATTGCAAAAATTTTATAGTTTAAAGTACTGATTTTCCCGTTGCAATACTTTTATTGTCACCCCCAAGTAGTAGTTAATTCTTATTTTTGACCGTATTTGTTATAAAACGCAAATAACCTTTGCATATTTTGACGCAATATTGTTGTAAGGACCTGTAGCAACAGATTTGCACAAAAAACCGTATAGTTTTTACATAATTTGTTGCCATAAACGAACAATTGATATGAAATTTTCTACAATTTTGGTTTTTGCAATACTTTTCTTGCCTAACTGTATGTATATTAATTTTTTAATGACAGCTTAGTTGTTCGGAAATTAGACATCTGAAGGATGAACTGACCATTGTTTTAAACGCTGCTTTTCTTAGTACAGCTATATAATCTGCTGATACAGAATACAATATAATTGTATTAGCAAAGTGTCCGCTACTTCGTATGCGGAATATTACGAACCACATCCTTTTATAAGTAGCACTACACAACCTTGATTCTAGTTTCCAAGATTCTAGATTCTAAGGCCATGTTTATATTATAACCTTTTGCAGGGTTAACCTTCTTCATGAGGATTTGTTTTAAATATAAACAATGGAATTGACATTTAAAACCCAATCGGTTTGTTAAATCCGGTTATATATAAACGGGGTATTAATGCATAATTATAAGGAATAAAAACTTTTAATACTTGTAACAATTCAACAACTATTACATACATTTCTTTACAGTAATATGGAAAACAGCTACCAAGGAAAGTATTTCCAATTGACAAAGGGACACCGCCGGGAGGGACCATGGCACCGGGAATACCGAAAGGTACTGGCTATAGATGTCTTTGTTTCCCGGATAGGTTACCAGAAAAAACAGCAGCACGTACATACGGTTCGTTTTACCCACTCTCGAATTAATAAAGGCTAATGTGTACCCCCACAGCAGCAAATAAGGTTTGAGGAGTCAATTTTTTTTAATGCAAAAGCGCCGAAGGGGAAGTATTGCGTCCTCAGCTTCGACGCGTTGAAAGTGGAACATGAGGAAATAAAATCGGAGTATTTGTTCATGCTGTCGTCACTGACTGGACAACGGGAAATAAGTGTCGGCATTTTCGCCAGACCAAAGTACTCAGCGGCGGAATTGCAACAATGCCTTCCAGTAGTTTATGCTGCAGCCAACCGCCTGAATTTGCGTATCGTGCACATTGTGTGTGATGCTGCCGCAACACATTTCCCATTATTCTTTCCGTTTGAAAATGGCGAACTATGTATATTTGGACATAGAACGACACGTCACTTGGGGAATTGATCTCGCCCACATGTTGTGCTCCGTATCGAATTTTCCAACCTGCGACGTCTAGGATAACTTTTGAAGGACAGCGCATCAAATTTCAACACGTCCGGGATTTCTCCTCACACCTATCATCCTTAAAAGCAAAATACAGCTATGAGGAATTCAAAATTGATCATTTTTTGGAGGTGTAGGACAACATCTGCTTCGTAAAGAAGAGCGACAGAGAAGAGAGCAGCAGCTGGACAAAACATTGCGACCGACTCGAAAATTTGTCGAGAACATGAATGTCCTCTGCAAATTACTCACTGAAGATTATGTTGCATCGTACCAAGAGAAGATGTCACGGCTGAGGACGGTGAAGTCATTCTTCGATAAGATAAATGTTCCATATCACCGCTGTTATTCACGTAGCACCCAGTGCTTAATTATGCATATGTATAATTATGGAAACGTCAAAATAATGCGGCTGACAACCCATGGAACTGTCGAAAAGTTCTTTGGAGAACTGCGACAGCACTGCAAAGGCAAACCAACCGTGAAGACCCTGCAGTATGCAAAATCGAGGTACGATGCGATCATCGAGTACGCTGACCTCGATATGGAATTATATTGGTCGGAACATGATTTTCCACGTTGAATAAAATAAAAAAAAAAAATAATAATAAAAATACATATATGAATGAATCAAGGAATGGATGAATAAAAATAATAAATAAATAAATGAGTAAAATAATAATATTAATGAATCAAAATATAATTAAATGAATAATATAAATTGGATAAAATTTTCTTTTGCTTTAAAAACTACCGAATTAATACTTAATTGCCTTAATGGCATTTCGTTCGTTTTATTAACAATCATGGATCGAGGATTTTTTTCAAAGTTCATAAATAGCTTTTTAGTTAATTCGACAAAGAGAACCTGACATTTTAGATGCAATTTTTGTTGAAACTGTTAAAAATGAAATCAAAACCCACATTGGTCTCTAATTTAAGGTTCAAACTTCCATAAATGAACTTTGGTTCAATTTTCGTATTTTTATTTCAAATATATCCTTTTCTTGTGGATTTTATAAATAGTTTTGGTCCGCACTAGCATGAATTTCATTAAAAAATTTAATGAAATAAATAAAAAAAAAAATAATAATAAATATATGAACGAATGGATGAATGAATGAATAAAAAAAAAGTAATAAATAAATGAGTAAAATAAAAATATTAATGAAGCAAAATATAATTAAATGAATAATATAAATTGGATAAAATTTTCTTTTGCTTTAAAAACTACTGAAAAAATACTTAATTGCCTTAATTGCATTTCATTTGTTTTATTAACAATCATAGATCGAGGATTTTTTTTCAAAGTTCATAAATAGCTTTTTAGTTAATTCGACAAAGAGAACCTGACATTTTAGAAGCAATTTTTGTTGCAACTGTTAAAAATAAAATCAAAACCCAAGACACTAATGTAACAATATAAAAAGAATGAAATCGCTATCATTAATCAACTCTTAGAAATCATAGTTTTAATGAAAGAAATTGAAGTGGATACTTTTGACTGTGATTCACTTTAAATTTCTTTACAGCAATATGGAAAACAGCTACCAAGGAAAGTATTTCCAATTGATAATGGGACGCCGCCGGGAGGGACCGGGAATACCGAAAGGTACTGGCTATAGATGTCTTTGGTTCCCGGATAGGTTACCAGAAAAAACAGCAGCACGTACATACGTTTCGATTTACCCCCTCTCGAATTAATAGAGGCTAATGTGTACCCACAGCAGCAAATGGGGTTTGAGGAGCCAACCACTGTAGAGTTGCAAAAAATTTTTAATGCAAAAGCACCGAAGTATTGCGTCCTCAGCTTCGACGCGTTGAAAGTGGAACATGAGGAAATAAAGTCGGAGTATTTGTTCATGCTGTCGTTACTGACTGGGCAATGGGAAATAATTGTCGGCATTTTCGCCAGACCAACGTACTCAGCGGCGGAATTGCAACAATGCCTTCCAGTAGTTTATGCTGCAGCCAACCGCCTGAATTTGCGTATCGTGCACGTTGTGTGTGATGCTGCCGCAACACATTTCCCATTATTCGTTCCGTTTGAAAATGGCGAACTATTTTTATTTGGACATAGTACGACACGTCACTTGGGGAATTGATCTCGCCCACATATTGTGCTCCGTATCATGGGCATTTGCCCAAACTGCGACGTCTAGGACAACTTTTGAAGGACAGCGCATCAAATTTCAACACGTCAGGGATTTCTCCTCACACCTATCATCCTTAAAAGCAAAATACAGCTATGAGGAGTTCAAATTGATCATTTTTTGGAGGTGTAGCACAACATCTGGTTGGTAAAGAAGTGCGACAGCGAAGAGAGCAGCAGCTGGACAGAACATTGCGACCGACTCGAAAAGTTGTCGAGAACATGAATGTCCTCTGCAAATTACTCACTGAAGATGATGTTGCATCGTACCAAGAGAAGATGTCACGGCTGAGGACGGTGAAGTCATTCTTCGATAAGATAAATGTTCCATATCACCGCTGTTATTCACGTAGTATCCAGTGCTTAATTATGCATATGTATTATTATTATACATATGGATATGTTTACTATTAATTTTTACAGATAATTTTTTGTTCAATTTATTTTTCATCACTAAAGTTTTTAATTCAAATGTATGCGTCGTTGTTTGTTTGCCGGCGGAGAAAATAAAATGAAAGAAAATGAAAAAAAATTGGAAAGAATAAAGAAACAAAACAGAATTTGCGAGTACAGGGGTGTGTGTACCCCCTTCTTATTCCTCTGTACCCCCTCACCCATAAACTCAATTTTCTTTCCCATTAACTTTGAACGTCTAAACATCGAAAAATGGCAGATGTAATAATAAATCTCTGGTAATGCTTTGCTGCCTGGCCTGCTTACCTTGCTTGCATGGTAGAACAAATACAATGTAAAGTTAATACTACAACAAATACAACTCGAACAACAACCACAAAGGAATTTGTTTTTGTTTGTAAACCTTAAGCGCTCGGCACATACGGTGCGTTCTGCGTTGCGTTACAACAACCACATGAAAAATGTGTAAGTGAAGCCAAGTTTTTTGAAAAACAACAATGTGGCTGACGCATTAAAGTTAAACATAATTTAACTGTTTTGGGACAACGCGTGTCGCAACGTGTCACTAAAGCCCTCGGCACATACGGTCCGTTTAGTGACACGTTGGGACATGCGTTGTCCCAAAACAGTTAAATTATGTTAAACTTTAATGCGCCAGCCATGTTGTTGTTTTTCAAAATACTTGGCATCACTTACACATTTTTCATATGGTTGTTGTAGCGCGTCGCACAACGCACCGTATGTGCCGATCGCTTAAACGGACCGTATGTGCCGAGGGCTTTAGTGTCAACGTAAATGTAAACAAAACAAGGAAATGTCTATAAATTATTGGAATTTAAAAAACTAATAATTTTTCACATTTGATTGAATATTTTGGAAAACATGAATGAAAACTCGTTAGATTTTCAATTTGAATGTTTCCATATCATTCCACTAAATGCATAATTTCTCGCAGAAAGTAGAATACTTGCAAAAATGTTTCGGGTCGCTGGTAATTCATTGAAAAAAGAGAAGATGTTTCAATCATTTGCTTTTGAAAACAAAAAAGCACATGTTTATTAGGGCTTTATTCTTTTCAAGTTTAACAAAATACCACACATATTAACAAATATTGTACCGCCTCTATAAGCGGTGTTTTAGTGTGCGGCATGTCGTTCGGACCTGGAGGAGGTTACATGTCAATGATATGAAGCCGTCTTTATGGGAAATAGTTTTTTTTTCTGATGAATAAATTTGTTCTTCAAAAATATATATCCCTAATATACATCGAACATAGAAATAAATACATAAAATGTCGAATGGAATTTGACACTAACACTACAACCCAGTTCAGTCAGCTGGGTATTGCTGCTACCTTTTCTTGTTCTACCATGCCTTGCTTGCTTCTGATAAAAGAATAAAAAAGAAAAGGACGGCAACCCAGTTCGAAATTTGCTCGGCCTTCTTTATTCTTTTATTTTTATTATGTAAGAAATGAAGCAGGAAAGCAAGGCAATCGGGCAAGGCAGCTTATGTACACAGGCCTTAGCCCACTCAGCGCCGAGATTTTTTGCGAGAAAACTTACATAAACTTTTTTATAAAAATTATATTTTTGAGATTTTTTAAGCATTTTTTAAAAAATAACTTTTTTCCCTAAAACGTATAGTTTTCCAGCAATCGGACTTTCTTTTAAAAGTTCCAAAAACTTTGAAGGGTAATATAGATGTATCCTTACATGCCAATCCCTTGGTTTTTGATTGGGAAAATACTCTTACTATAATCTTAACAAATCCCTGACTTTATATGATTCTAACATTTTTGATTAAATTTTTATCGCATATTTAAATTTTTCATCAAAAGACGAAAATTACAAAAAAAAAAAAACAGATTAAATTTTTATCGCATATTTAAATTTTTCATCAAAAGACGAAAATTACAAAGAAGTAGAATTTTGTGAATAGCTCGGGTTTTTGGCCAATTGCCTGGAAATGCGTAGGTCAAATGCAGGCACATACGGTGCGTTGCGTTACAACAAGCACATGAAAAAAGTGTAAAGCGATCGGCACATACGGTGCGTTGTGCGACGCGCTACAACAACCATATGAAAAATGTGTAAGTGATGCCAAGTATTTTGAAAAACAACAACATGGCTGGCGCATTAAAGTTTAACATAATTTAACTGTTTTGGGACAACGCATGTCCCAACGTGTCACTAAACGGACCGTATGTGCCGAGGGCTTAAGTGAAAAACAACAATATGGCTGACGCATTAAAGTTAAACATAATTTAACTGTTTTGGGACAACGCGTGAACAAAACAGTTAAATTATGTTTAACTTTAATGCGTCAGCCATATTGTTTTTCAAAAAACTTGGCATCACTTACACATTTTTCATGTGGTGGTTGTAGCGGGACGCTCAACGCACCGTATGTGCCAAGCGCTTTATCACCGCGAAATTACAGATAACAGACAATATCATAACAAAATGCAAAAAACCCCACAAAAATATTTGAAAAAACCAAAGTTTTACGTCAATTTTTGCAACCATTTTTTGTGGCGTTTAAACGACCAGTGGCTTTATCTGGGTTAAGAACGGGCCTAAATCGTTCAATTGAAATTGTTCGTTCATGAACTATAAAACTCTACTTTTAAATAGACCTTGCGTCTGTCTTAAAGTATTCCTTAATCGTTCACAATAACAAAATTTGGCATTTCGCAAAAATCAACCACTGCCAGTCAATCACAATTACAAAACATGACAAATTTTAGCACGTCATCGAAGTCGACGTCATTAAACCGGCAGCAGAGACGAGGCAGCGGAAAAAGCAAGCTAAAATTTTTGTTCATGATCGCATCACTTCTAGCATTCTTCTCGTTGATTTCAAGCGCAATGGCTGGCAATACTGAACGTACTTTTATCATGGTTAAGCCCGATGGTGTCCAACGTGGCCTCGTTGGAAAAATCATCGAACGTTTTGAACAAAAGGGCTTCAAATTAGTTGCCATGAAGTTCATGTGGGTAAGTTGAGATAAAATAATTGCACCTTAATAATCCAATTAACTGCAAAAAGAAAGTGTTTCAGTTGTGTGATATAACCTTGGTATAATTTGCAAAATTGTGTGTGTGTTCGACATAAAATGTTAGGTTATGTTGTGTGCGAAAAAACCAATGTGCATTTTCTGTTTAACAACAATTATACTAATCAATATTTTGTTTTTATTGTAGGCCTCCAAGGAATTGTTGGAGAAACACTATGCCGATTTGTCTGCTCGTCCCTTCTTCCCCGGTTTGGTCAACTACATGAGCTCCGGCCCAGTGGTTCCCATGGTGTGGGAGGGTTTGAATGTTGTCAAGACCGGCCGTCAAATGTTGGGTGCCACCAACCCTGCTGACTCCATGCCTGGAACCATCCGTGGTGACTACTGCATCCAAGTTGGTCGCAACATCATCCACGGTTCCGATGCCGTTGAATCTGCCAACAAGGAAATCGCCTTGTGGTTCAAAGAAGATGAACTTGTCAACTGGAAACCAGCTGCCGTTGACTGGGTTTATGAATAAACTCCTAAACTAAAACAACAGCATTAATACATTCATTGCTGTAATTGTTGCCGGTTGGTCTGTTTGAAATAGACTCGGCACAATAATTGCAGGCATTTTGTGTTTAGTTTATAAGAAAAAGAAAAATACATGTTCTCAATAATTCCATGAAATCAAGAGATAACTTAAAAAATATACTTATAAAAAAAACCAAACAAGTTTTTCTGTGTGGATTTAAATTTAGCAACTATTTCTAGTCGATGGGAATGTTGTAGGTTATGACTACTAGCTATATGTATTTCTTATAGAACTATTGAGGTGTGTTTGATGTTGGGCAAAAACAAAGTTGTTTGAGAATGTATAGTTGTACATTGTATGTTAAAAGAATTTCTTGGATTTTATCTATCGACAATTGGGGTGATGATTGATGGATGATCATATATGTAGTTAGTTTTATCTTATAAAATAAAAATGTGACGATTTAGAATTGATGTCCCTGCTTTGATATGTCTAGAAGTTTTTGTGGAAAAAGCGTTTACATATACAATAATAAGTATTGAACACATGCCACAATTTTCAACACGCAATAATTGAATTTGGTGAAGGTCATTAGTTTTCTTTATCAATAATTACATTACGTACATATCCTCCCTCCTTCTTCTCAGTCTATTATCAATGGGATTATAGAACAATTATAAACAGTATAATAGGGTGGTATGTAAAGGGGTGTTTATTTGTGGCTTGCATGTAGTGGACTTCCCAAACATGATGTTGAAAGGGGTTTAAATGTTAAAACGATTATCAGTACATCCATTTATACCACCCATTTCTGCGCTGCTATAAGATTTCCTCGTGCTAGTCTAGACTCGCGTTGGGTGCCTACATAAATTAGATTCTAAGTAATCCACAACTATTTTTTATTAGACAGACTAAGGGCGAAAAGTCAATCTAAATTGTATACTTTCAGAACTACTAAAGACCTTTATAGATGTTTAAAACTTTAGGATAAACAAATAAGCTCTTCAATTAAAGAATTCTAACCCAAAATAGCTGAAAACAAAAATGCCTTTAGAGAATTTTAAGACTAAGATAATGACTTTTTAATAGTGGATTCTAATATTTACCCTAATGTCCTCTCAATATAAGACATAAGAACAAAATAATGTCGTCGATTTTAAGTCCGAATGCCAATCATAGGCATACAAATGGTGAGTCCTATAACCATTTGGAAGACCTTCAAATCATGGATTTTTAAACCAAATAAAACATAAGCCTTTTAAAAAGGCCTTTATATCGCAACTATTCCAGAAAGTGTTTTAAGAAGCACCCTGAAGCTCCCTTTTCTTAGTCGAATGCCAATCATAGGCATACAAATGGTGAGTCTATAACCATTTGGAGACCTTCAAATCATGGATTTTAACAAATAAAACATAAGCCTTTAAAAAGCCTTTATATCGAACTTTCCAGAAAGTGTTTAAGAAGCACCCTGAAGCTCCTTTCTTTGGAAAGTGTCTTAAGAAGCACCCTTTTCTTTGAAGTGGTCTTAAGAAGCACCCTTTTCTTGAGTGTCTTAAGAAGTCACCTTTCCTTTGGAAGTATTCCGAATGCCAATCTTAAGAGCAGCCTATAACCATTTGGAAGACCTTAACATGAAGACTTTTTAAAGCTTAAAGCACTTCCTTGGAAAGGTCTTTAAGAAGCACCCTTTCCGGAAAGTGTTTTAAGAAGCACCCTGAAGCTTTCTTTCTTTGGAAAGTGTCTTAAGAAGCACCTTTTCTTTGGAAAGTGTCTTAAGAAAGCACCCTTTCCTTTGGAAAGTGTCTTAAGAAGCACCCTTTCCTTTGGAAAGTGTCTTAAGAAGCACCCTTTCCTTTGGAAAGTGTCTTAAGAAGCACCCTTTCCTTTGGAAAGTGTCTTAAGAAGCACCCTTTCCTTTGGAAAGTGTCTTAAGAAGCACCCTTTCCTTTGGAAAGTGTCTTAAGAAGCACCCTTTCCTTTGGAAAGTGTCTTAAGAAGCACCCTTTCCTTTGGAAAGTGTCTTAAGAAGCACCCTTTCCTTTGGAAAGTGTCTTAAGAAGCACCCTTTCCTTTGGAAAGTGTCTTAAGAAGCACCCTTTCCTTTGGAAAGTGTCTTAAGAAGCACCCTTTCCTTTGGAAAGTGTCTTAAGAAGCACCCTTTCCTTTGGAAAGTGTCTTAAGAAGCACCCTTTCCTTTGGAAAGTGTCTTAAGAAGCACCCTTTCCTTTGGAAAGTGTCTTAAGAAGCACCCTTTCCTTTGGAAAGTGTCTTAAGAAGCACCCTTTCCTTTGGAAAGTGTCTTAAGAAGCACCCTTTCCTTTGGAAAGTGTCTTAAGAAGCACCCTTTCCTTTGGAAAGTGTCTTAAGAAGCACCCTTTCCTTTGGAAAGTGTCTTAAGAAGCACCCTTTCCTTTGGAAAGTGTCTTAAGAAGCACCCTTTCCTTTGGAAAGTGTCTTAAGAAGCACCCTTTCCTTTGGAAAGTGTCTTAAGAAGCACCCTTTCCTTTGGAAAGTGTCTTAAGAAGCACCCTTTCCTTTGGAAAGTGTCTTAAGAAGCACCCTTTCCTTTGGAAAGTGTCTTAAGAAGCACCCTTTCCTTTGGAAAGTGTCTTAAGAAGCACCCTTTCCTTTGGAAAGTGTCTTAAGAAGCACCCTTTCCTTTGGAAAGTGTCTTAAGAAGCACCCTTTCCTTTGGAAAGTGTCTTAAGAAGCACCCTTTCCTTTGGAAAGTGTCTTAAGAAGCACCCTTTCCTTTGGAAAGTGTCTTAAGAAGCACCCTTTCCTTTGGAAAGTGTCTTAAGAAGCACCCTTTCCTTTGGAAAGTGTCTTAAGAAGCACCCTTTCCTTTGGAAAGTGTCTTAAGAAGCACCCTTTCCTTTGGAAAGTGTCTTAAGAAGCACCCTTTCCTTTGGAAAGTGTCTTAAGAAGCACCCTTTCCTTTGGAAAGTGTCTTAAGAAGCACCCTTTCCTTTGGAAAGTGTCTTAAGAAGCACCCTTTCCTTTGGAAAGTGTCTTAAGAAGCACCCTTTCCTTTGGAAAGTGTCTTAAGAAGCACCCTTTCCTTTGGAAAGTGTCTTAAGAAGCACCCTTTCCTTTGGAAAGTGTCTTAAGAAGCACCCTTTCCTTTGGAAAGTGTCTTAAGAAGCACCCTTTCCTTTGGAAAGTGTCTTAAGAAGCACCCTTTCCTTTGGAAAGTGTCTTAAGAAGCACCCTTTCCTTTGGAAAGTGTCTTAAGAAGCACCCTTTCCTTTGGAAAGTGTCTTAAGAAGCACCCTTTCCTTTGGAAAGTGTCTTAAGAAGCACCCTTTCCTTTGGAAAGTGTCTTAAGAAGCACCCTTTCCTTTGGAAAGTGTCTTAAGAAGCACCCTTTCCTTTGGAAAGTGTCTTAAGAAGCACCCTTTCCTTTGGAAAGTGTCTTAAGAAGCACCCTTTCCTTTGGAAAGTGTCTTAAGAAGCACCCTTTCCTTTGGAAAGTGTCTTAAGAAGCACCCTTTCCTTTGGAAAGTGTCTTAAGAAGCACCCTTTCCTTTGGAAAGTGTCTTAAGAAGCACCCTTTCCTTTGGAAAGTGTCTTAAGAAGCACCCTTTCCTTTGGAAAGTGTCTTAAGAAGCACCCTTTCCTTTGGAAAGTGTCTTAAGAAGCACCCTTTCCTTTGGAAAGTGTCTTAAGAAGCACCCTTTCCTTTGGAAAGTGTCTTAAGAAGCACCCTTTCCTTTGGAAAGTGTCTTAAGAAGCACCCTTTCCTTTGGAAAGTGTCTTAAGAAGCACCCTTTCCCTTTGGAAAGTGTCTTAAGAAGCACCCTTTCCTTTGGAAAGTGTCTTAAGAAGCACCCTTTCCTTTGGAAAGTGTCTTAAGAAGCACCCTTTCCTTTGGAAAGTGTCTTAAGAAGCACCCTTTCCTTTGGAAAGTGTCTTAAGAAGCACCCTTTCCTTTGGAAAGTGTCTTAAGAAGCACCCTTTCCTTTGGAAAGTGTCTTAAGAAGCACCCTTTCCTTTGGAAAGTGTCTTAAGAAGCACCCTTTCCTTTGGAAAGTGTCTTAAGAAGCACCCTTTCCTTTGGAAAGTGTCTTAAGAAGCACCCTTTCCTTTGGAAAGTGTCTTAAGAAGCACCCTTTCCTTTGGAAAGTGTCTTAAGAAGCACCCTTTCCTTTGGAAAGTGTCTTAAGAAGCACCCTTTCCTTTGGAAAGTGTCTTAAGAAGCACCCTTTCCTTTGGAAAGTGTCTTAAGAAGCACCCTTTCCTTTGGAAAGTGTCTTAAGAAGCACCCTTTCCTTTGGAAAGTGTCTTAAGAAGCACCCTTTCCTTTGGAAAGTGTCTTAAGAAGCACCCTTTCCTTTGGAAAGTGTCTTAAGAAGCACCCTTTCCTTTGGAAAGTGTCTTAAGAAGCACCCTTTCCTTTGGAAAGTGTCTTAAGAAGCACCCTTTCCTTTGGAAAGTGTCTTAAGAAGCACCCTTTCCTTTGGAAAGTGTCTTAAGAAGCACCCTTTCCTTTGGAAAGTGTCTTAAGAAGCACCCTTTCCTTTGGAAAGTGTCTTAAGAAGCACCCTTTCCTTTGGAAAGTGTCTTAAGAAGCACCCTTTCCTTTGGAAAGTGTCTTAAGAAGCACCCTTTCCTTTGGAAAGTGTCTTAAGAAGCACCCTTTCCTTTGGAAAGTGTCTTAAGAAGCACCCTTTCCTTTGGAAAGTGTCTTAAGAAGCACCCTTTCCTTTGGAAAGTGTCTTAAGAAGCACCCTTTCCTTTGGAAAGTGTCTTAAGAAGCACCCTTTCCTTTGGAAAGTGTCTTAAGAAGCACCCTTTCCTTTGGAAAGTGTCTTAAGAAGCACCCTTTCCTTTGGAAAGTGTCTTAAGAAGCACCCTTTCCTTTGGAAAGTGTCTTAAGAAGCACCCTTTCCTTTGGAAAGTGTCTTAAGAAGCACCCTTTCCTTTGGAAAGTGTCTTAAGAAGCACCCTTTCCTTTGGAAAGTGTCTTAAGAAGCACCCTTTCCTTTGGAAAGTGTCTTAAGAAGCACCCTTTCCTTTGGAAAGTGTCTTAAGAAGCACCCTTTCCTTTGGAAAGTGTCTTAAGAAGCACCCTTTCCTTTGGAAAGTGTCTTAAGAAGCACCCTTTCCTTTGGAAAGTGTCTTAAGAAGCACCCTTTCCTTTGGAAAGTGTCTTAAGAAGCACCCTTTCCTTTGGAAAGTGTCTTAAGAAGCACCCTTTCCTTTGGAAAGTGTCTTAAGAAGCACCCTTTCCTTTGGAAAGTGTCTTAAGAAGCACCCTTTCCTTTGGAAAGTGTCTTAAGAAGCACCCTTTCCTTTGGAAAGTGTCTTAAGAAGCACCCTTTCCTTTGGAAAGTGTCTTAAGAAGCACCCTTTCCTTTGGAAAGTGTCTTAAGAAGCACCCTTTCCTTTGGAAAGTGTCTTAAGAAGCACCCTTTCCTTTGGAAAGTGTCTTAAGAAGCACCCTTTCCTTTGGAAAGTGTCTTAAGAAGCACCCTTTCCTTTGGAAAGTGTCTTAAGAAGCACCCTTTCCTTTGGAAAGTGTCTTAAGAAGCACCCTTTCCTTTGGAAAGTGTCTTAAGAAGCACCCTTTCCTTTGGAAAGTGTCTTAAGAAGCACCCTTTCCTTTGGAAAGTGTCTTAAGAAGCACCCTTTCCTTTGGAAAGTGTCTTAAGAAGCACCCTTTCCTTTGGAAAGTGTCTTAAGAAGCACCCTTTCCTTTGGAAAGTGTCTTAAGAAGCACCCTTTCCTTTGGAAAGTGTCTTAAGAAGCACCCTTTCCTTTGGAAAGTGTCTTAAGAAGCACCCTTTCCTTTGGAAAGTGTCTTAAGAAGCACCCTTTCCTTTGGAAAGTGTCTTAAGAAGCACCCTTTCCTTTGGAAAGTGTCTTAAGAAGCACCCTTTCCTTTGGAAAGTGTCTTAAGAAGCACCCTTTCCTTTGGAAAGTGTCTTAAGAAGCACCCTTTCCTTTGGAAAGTGTCTTAAGAAGCACCCTTTCCTTTGGAAAGTGTCTTAAGAAGCACCCTTTCCTTTGGAAAGTGTCTTAAGAAGCACCCTTTCCTTTGGAAAGTGTCTTAAGAAGCACCCTTTCCTTTGGAAAGTGTCTTAAGAAGCACCCTTTCCTTTGGAAAGTGTCTTAAGAAGCACCCTTTCCTTTGGAAAGTGTCTTAAGAAGCACCCTTTCCTTTGGAAAGTGTCTTAAGAAGCACCCTTTCCTTTGGAAAGTGTCTTAAGAAGCACCCTTTCCTTTGGAAAGTGTCTTAAGAAGCACCCTTTCCTTTGGAAAGTGTCTTAAGAAGCACCCTTTCCTTTGGAAAGTGTCTTAAGAAGCACCCTTTCCTTTGGAAAGTGTCTTAAGAAGCACCCTTTCCTTTGGAAAGTGTCTTAAGAAGCACCCTTTCCTTTGGAAAGTGTCTTAAGAAGCACCCTTTCCTTTGGAAAGTGTCTTAAGAAGCACCCTTTCCTTTGGAAAGTGTCTTAAGAAGCACCCTTTCCTTTGGAAAGTGTCTTAAGAAGCACCCTTTCCTTTGGAAAGTGTCTTAAGAAGCACCCTTTCCTTTGGAAAGTGTCTTAAGAAGCACCCTTTCCTTTGGAAAGTGTCTTAAGAAGCACCCTTTCCTTTGGAAAGTGTCTTAAGAAGCACCCTTTCCTTTGGAAAGTGTCTTAAGAAGCACCCTTTCCTTTGGAAAGTGTCTTAAGAAGCACCCTTTCCTTTGGAAAGTGTCTTAAGAAGCACCCTTTCCTTTGGAAAGTGTCTTAAGAAGCACCCTTTCCTTTGGAAAGTGTCTTAAGAAGCACCCTTTCCTTTGGAAAGTGTCTTAAGAAGCACCCTTTCCTTTGGAAAGTGTCTTAAGAAGCACCCTTTCCTTTGGAAAGTGTCTTAAGAAGCACCCTTTCCTTTGGAAAGTGTCTTAAGAAGCACCCTTTCCTTTGGAAAGTGTCTTAAGAAGCACCCTTTCCTTTGGAAAGTGTCTTAAGAAGCACCCTTTCCTTTGGAAAGTGTCTTAAGAAGCACCCTTTCCTTTGGAAAGTGTCTTAAGAAGCACCCTTTCCTTTGGAAGTGTCTTAAGAAGCACCCTTTCCTTTGGAAAGTGTCTTAAGAAGCACCCTTTCCTTTGGAAAGTGTCTTAAGAAGCACCCTTTCCTTTGGAAAGTGTCTTAAGAAGCACCCTTTCCTTTGGAAAGTGTCTTAAGAAGCACCCTTTCCTTTGGAAAGTGTCTTAAGAAGCACCCTTTCCTTTGGAAAGTGTCTTAAGAAGCACCCTTTCCTTTGGAAAGTGTCTTAAGAAGCACCCTTTCCTTTGGAAAGTGTCTTAAGAAGCACCCTTTCCTTTGGAAAGTGTCTTAAGAAGCACCCTTTCCTTTGGAAAGTGTCTTAAGAAGCACCCTTTCCTTTGGAAAGTGTCTTAAGAAGCACCCTTTCCTTTGGAAAGTGTCTTAAGAAGCACCCTTTCCTTTGGAAAGTGTCTTAAGAAGCACCCTTTCCTTTGGAAAGTGTCTTAAGAAGCACCCTTTCCTTTGGAAAGTGTCTTAAGAAGCACCCTTTCCTTTGGAAAGTGTCTTAAGAAGCACCCTTTCCTTTGGAAAGTGTCTTAAGAAGCACCCTTTCCTTTGGAAAGTGTCTTAAGAAGCACCCTTTCCTTTGGAAAGTGTCTTAAGAAGCACCCTTTCCTTTGGAAAAGTCTTAAGAAGCACCCTTTCCTTTGGAAAGTGTCTTAAGAAGCACCCTTTCCTTTGGAAAGTGTCTTAAGAAGCACCCTTTCCTTTGGAAAGTGTCTTAAGAAGCACCCTTTCCTTTGGAAAGTGTCTTAAGAAGCACCCTTTCCTTTGGAAAGTGTCTTAAGAAGCACCCTTTCCTTTGGAAAGTGTCTTAAGAAGCACCCTTTCCTTTGGAAAGTGTCTTAAGAAGCACCCTTTCCTTTGGAAAGTGTCTTAAGAAGCACCCTTTCCTTTGGAAAGTGTCTTAAGAAGCACCCTTTCCTTTGGAAAGTGTCTTAAGAAGCACCCTTTCCTTTGGAAAGTGTCTTAAGAAGCACCCTTTCCTTTGGAAAGTGTCTTAAGAAGCACCCTTTCCTTTGGAAAGTGTCTTAAGAAGCACCCTTTCCTTTGGAAAGTGTCTTAAGAAGCACCCTTTCCTTTGGAAAGTGTCTTAAGAAGCACCCTTTCCTTTGGAAAGTGTCTTAAGAAGCACCCTTTCCTTTGGAAAGTGTCTTAAGAAGCACCCTTTCCTTTGGAAAGTGTCTTAAGAAGCACCCTTTCCTTTGGAAAGTGTCTTAAGAAGCACCCTTTCCTTTGGAAAGTGTCTTAAGAAGCACCCTTTCCTTTGGAAAGTGTCTTAAGAAGCACCCTTTCCTTTGGAAAGTGTCTTAAGAAGCACCCTTTCCTTTGGAAAGTGTCTTAAGAAGCACCCTTTCCTTTGGAAAGTGTCTTAAGAAGCACCCTTTCCTTTGGAAAGTGTCTTAAGAAGCACCCTTTCCTTTGGAAAGTGTCTTAAGAAGCACCCTTTCCTTTGGAAAGTGTCTTAAGAAGCACCCTTTCCTTTGGAAAGTGTCTTAAGAAGCACCCTTTCCTTTGGAAAGTGTCTTAAGAAGCACCCTTTCCTTTGGAAAGTGTCTTAAGAAGCACCCTTTCCTTTGGAAAGTGTCTTAAGAAGCACCCTTTCCTTTGGAAAGTGTCTTAAGAAGCACCCTTTCCTTTGGAAAGTGTCTTAAGAAGCACCCTTTCCTTTGGAAAGTGTCTTAAGAAGCACCCTTTCCTTTGGAAAGTGTCTTAAGAAGCACCCTTTCCTTTGGAAAGTGTCTTAAGAAGCACCCTTTCCTTTGGAAAGTGTCTTAAGAAGCACCCTTTCCTTTGGAAAGTGTCTTAAGAAGCACCCTTTCCTTTGGAAAGTGTCTTAAGAAGCACCCTTTCCTTTGGAAAGTGTCTTAAGAAGCACCCTTTCCTTTGGAAAGTGTCTTAAGAAGCACCCTTTCCTTTGGAAAGTGTCTTAAGAAGCACCCTTTCCTTTGGAAAGTGTCTTAAGAAGCACCCTTTCCTTTGGAAAGTGTCTTAAGAAGCACCCTTTCCTTTGGAAAGTGTCTTAAGAAGCACCCTTTCCTTTGGAAAGTGTCTTAAGAAGCACCCTTTCCTTTGGAAAGTGTCTTAAGAAGCACCCTTTCCTTTGGAAAGTGTCTTAAGAAGCACCCTTTCCTTTGGAAAGTGTCTTAAGAAGCACCCTTTCCTTTGGAAAGTGTCTTAAGAAGCACCCTTTCCTTTGGAAAGTGTCTTAAGAAGCACCCTTTCCTTTGGAAAGTGTCTTAAGAAGCACCCTTTCCTTTGGAAAGTGTCTTAAGAAGCACCCTTTCCTTTGGAAAGTGTCTTAAGAAGCACCCTTTCCTTTGGAAAGTGTCTTAAGAAGCACCCTTTCCTTTGGAAAGTGTCTTAAGAAGCACCCTTTCCTTTGGAAAGTGTCTTAAGAAGCACCCTTTCCTTTGGAAAGTGTCTTAAGAAGCACCCTTTCCTTTGGAAAGTGTCTTAAGAAGCACCCTTTCCTTTGGAAAGTGTCTTAAGAAGCACCCTTTCCTTTGGAAAGTGTCTTAAGAAGCACCCTTTCCTTTGGAAAGTGTCTTAAGAAGCACCCTTTCCTTTGGAAAGTGTCTTAAGAAGCACCCTTTCCTTTGGAAAGTGTCTTAAGAAGCACCCTTTCCTTTGGAAAGTGTCTTAAGAAACACCCTTTCCTTTGGAAAGTGTCTTAAGAAGCACCCTTTCCTTTGGAAAGTGTCTTAAGAAGCACCCTTTCCTTTGGAAAGTGTCTTAAGAAGCACCCTTTCCTTTGGAAAGTGTCTTAAGAAGCACCCTTTCCTTTGGAAAGTGTCTTAAGAAGCACCCTTTCCTTTGGAAAGTGTCTTAAGAAGCACCCTTTCCTTTGGAAAGTGTCTTAAGAAGCACCCTTTCCTTTGGAAAGTGTCTTAAGAAGCACCCTTTCCTTTGGAAAGTGTCTTAAGAAGCACCCTTTCCTTTGGAAAGTGTCTTAAGAAGCACCCTTTCCTTTGGAAAGTGTCTTAAGAAGCACCCTTTCCTTTGGAAAGTGTCTTAAGAAGCACCCTTTCCTTTGGAAAGTGTCTTAAGATGCACCCTTTCCTTTGGAAAGTGTCTTAAGAAGCACCCTTTCCTTTGGAAAGTGTCTTAAGATGCACCCTTTCCTTTGGAAAGTGTCTTAAGAAGCACCCTTTCCTTTGGAAAGTGTCTTAAGAAGCACCCTTTCCTTTGGAAAGTGTCTTAAGAAGCACCCTTTCCTTTGGAAAGTGTCTTAAGAAGCACCCTTTCCTTTGGAAAGTGTCTTAAGAAGCACCCTTTCCTTTGGAAAGTGTCTTAAGAAGCACCCTTTCCTTTGGAAAGTGTCTTAAGAAGCACCCTTTCCTTTGGAAAGTGTCTTAAGAAGCACCCTTTCCTTTGGAAAGTGTCTTAAGAAGCACCCTTTCCTTTGGAAAGTGTCTTAAGAAGCACCCTTTCCTTTGGAAAGTGTCTTAAGAAGCACCCTTTCCTTTGGAAAGTGTCTTAAGAAACACCCTTTCCTTTGGAAAGTGTCTTAAGAAGCACCCTTTCCTTTGGAAAGTGTCTTAAGAAACACCCTTTCCTTTGGAAAGTGTCTTAAGAAGCACCCTTTCCTTTGGAAAGTGTCTTAAGAAGCACCCTTTCCTTTGGAAAGTGTCTTAAGAAGCACCCTTTCCTTTGGAAAGTGTCTTAAGAAGCACCCTTTCCTTTGGAAAGTGTCTTAAGAAGCACCCTTTCCTTTGGAAAGTGTCTTAAGAAGCACCCTTTCCTTTGGAAAGTGTCTTAAGAAGCACCCTTTCCTTTGGAAAGTGTCTTAAGAAGCACCCTTTCCTTTGGAAAGTGTCTTAAGAAGCACCCTTTCCTTTGGAAAGTGTCTTAAGAAGCACCCTTTCCTTTGGAAAGTGTCTTAAGAAGCACCCTTTCCTTTGGAAAGTGTCTTAAGAAGCACCCTTTCCTTTGGAAAGTGTCTTAAGAAGCACCCTTTCCTTTGGAAAGTGTCTTAAGAAGCACCCTTTCCTTTGGAAAGTGTCTTAAGAAGCACCCTTTCCTTTGGAAAGTGTCTTAAGAAGCACCCTTTCCTTTGGAAAGTGTCTTAAGAAGCACCCTTTCCTTTGGAAAGTGTCTTAAGAAGCACCCTTTCCTTTGGAAAGTGTCTTAAGAAGCACCCTTTCCTTTGGAAAGTGTCTTAAGAAAACAGTTTCGCTGGTAACTCAATCTCAACTTGTGGATGTTAAGTAGGTGTTGAGACCTTCTGCTGCATTTTCGCAGCAATCTTGTAAGTCTGCGAAGGCGTGCAAAGTCAGTGGAAAGCCCGGATCTTCGCAGGAACCTTGCATATGAACAATGATGTGCGACGCTTAGTCCCGAATGATGTGATTATTGATAGGGCTGATCCCAATGGGAATATTAAATATAGTCATCTGTTAATTGAGAAGAATGAATCGCTCGATTTATTTATGAAATCAGTTAAGAGCATTGGGACAATTTTGCAAGGCATGTACCTGGAGACCGATACTGTTGCTACAATCCCGTGTGGGATAACAACCTTTTGGTAAGCTGCGAAGAAATCCCTAAATGACTCAGCAAACTAATATATACTCTCTTGTGACCGGAAATAACCGCCAATATGGCATCGACCTAATGATACTCAATCAATAAAGGTACTATGTACTCACCCATTGTAATTAAGACTTCCTTCAGATCTGATGTAATGGTTATTCAGAACAAAACAATTGTTTTTATTTCTTTTTTATATTTAACATTAACATTTTTCCAAATATTCAGCCCATTTTGGATTAGGATTGCTAGGTGGCAAAACCCAGCCAATGGGTATGGAAGTACCATGTTCTTTATTAATATAAGAATCCCAAATATGCCTGTAACAAAAGAAAATTAACTTAAAGAAATAACGCAAATTCAATTCATCTACAATCATACCTTTTTCTTAGGAAATATTTCACATTTGGTTTACCCTCTATATAGCTTTTTCTGACATTCCAAATAGTACACGATTCCATTGTTCTTGAACTTGTTGTTCGGTATTTAATTTGTCATTTTGTTTTTCTTGTAACAATGAGTTCCAAACAATTTTTAAATATTGCAATTTTTGGGAAAATTCACGTGTCTTGGAGGGATCTTGACCACGTGACAAATGTAATTCTTCCAAAAGTTCGAAGGTTTTTAGAAATCGTTGACATTCATGTAGACTTTTTAAGTGGTAATGAGATTTTTGAGACTGTGAAATGGGTGGTGCATATTTTTTGTTAATTTGGCTAACTGATGGTTTTACGTCGGTGACCTCATCAGTAGGCTCTTGTTTTTTGAATTTTCCCTGCCATTGTTTCTTTTTAAACTTTTTCCGTATCCTTGCTTTTTGAATTTTCTTTATTTTATCTGCACATTTTTCCAAAGGCTTTGTTTCGAGATTCCTTAGAAGTTCTTCTGTTTGATTCCTTAGCACTTCTAGGCTATCCTGATGATCTAATTCGTTTTGAGCTTGTTCAAGTAATGCTATATTTTCAATGATTTTTTTGAGTTCCAATTTAACCTGAGTTGTGCAATTGTCTGATTTGTGAGTAGAAGACATGTTTGAATGTTTTTTTTTTTAAGTATTAATTAGAGTTCTTTCCTTTGTTAAATGTTCATTTAAATTAAACATTAAAATATAATAGTTTAAGTAGAAACACTAAAAAAATCAGGGTTTTATGGATTATGATTTGCTTATGACTTCTTTTGCTTCCGCTAAGACTTGTGCAGCTGCTTGATATTCCTTTGACTCTTCCAATTCCTTTTCGTCTGCCAAGAATTTTTCCAAAACTTCCACCTGTTCCTTTAATCTGAAATATTAATAATGATTTTGGCTTAAGTTGAATGTTTTCATTAAGCTGGGATCGGGACCAAATTTTTTTCACAGGTAGGTCTCGTCACCCTGATCACAAATATATGTATTTAACATTTATTGCGGAACTCCATACTTCCAGAGATAGGGGCCTCTGAAGTTCCGAAAATTCCCTTGTTAAAGGCCGACAATTTACACAAAATTTTATGATTTTAAAGTAAATTTTGTTCCCGTTCCCTAGATTTGCACCTGTCCATAGGAGAAAGTCTTAAATCTCCGGCCGAAGGCCGTCTATTTATAGTAAAATATATAAATATGATAGTATATTCCTTAAGCTTTACAATAGTACCATATTATCATTATCCGTTCAAAAATAGCGAAGTTACATACAAAGCAATCTTCGGAACTTCAGAGGCCCATATCTCGGGAAGTATGGACTTCTGCAATAAATGTTATATATATTGTAATCATGCCTGTGGAAAAAACTGGCCCTGATCAGAGCTTAATGGGAACATTCAAATTGCTCCATGATTTTTGATTACAAAAATATGATCTTTTAAACCACACAATTCGCTCACCTTCTCAGTGCATCTGGTATCATCATAAGACACTCCTGTATAACTTCTTCCTGCTTCTTCAATACATGATCATCTGCTCCTTCTGCCCTGAATTTTTCCAAACGATTACGTTCTGTTGTAATTTCTCTTTCGTAGACGGTCCTTTCTTTTGTCAACCGTTTGACAACACCCGTTTTAATAGTTAATTGCCTCAGACGTGGATCTGCCATGATTATACTAAATGTCAATGTTATTTCATTATTTTTGCCTTAAATATATGAAATTCGTACTAAAATTACCTTTTCTTTGTTTAATTATTACTTTAATGCTGTACTTGTGAAACAGTTTGACTTCCTTTGTGGTTTCTGAAATGAAGTTGCTGAAACTCAGTCGTTGTTGTTGAAGGTGAGAGTGACTCATTTGATTTGTCAATGCCAATGCCGCCAATGCCGGTTCAATGTGTTTACAACGTTTAGAGTTGCCATTGCTCATAAATAAACAAACCAACATCTTTTGTTATACCATGTTTACATTTACGAAATCCACTCGATTTCCACTGTCAAACTCATCTGAAATACATTGGATTTCATTTGACGT
Source organism: Musca autumnalis (assembly GCF_047663935.1). Lineage (NCBI taxonomy): Eukaryota > Metazoa > Arthropoda > Insecta > Diptera > Muscidae > Musca > Musca autumnalis. The sequence continues at coordinate 62,090,454 of NW_027411644.1, forward strand.
TTTATCAATGGAATTGACAGTTACAATCGAGTGGATTTCGTAAATGTAAACGTAATATTATTGGGAAAAAAGTAGTACGTTTAGATTTACGTATTTCACTCGATTTCAAATATCAAGCACATACCGTATACATCAAATAGAATCTACTGTTTTTATGACGAGAATTTATTTGAGTATATGCAGGTAGAAGAGGAGATAGAGGAATAGAATACCGCAATTAAAACAAGTTTGATATACATAAATGAGACTTGAAATAAATGTTTAAATATATATTATATATATATATATATATATATATATATAATTAATAAGTTTGGAAGTAGTGCAATGCAGAGTTATGCTTGGTTTACATTCGGCGTCGTTAAATTTAACGGAGAATTTGTATAAATTGTGCTTATGTACCCAGCAAAAAAATTTGGAAGTTGTGCATGTGGAGTTATGATTTCACAAAATGAAAAATGCACTCCGTTGGATACAATTTATAAGATTTATTTTAGAGATCCCTACAAAAAAAAAAAAAAAAAAAATAGTTGGTTGATCCCTACCCACCGCTGGTGAAATCATTTATTCTAAACATAAGAGAGTGTATACATTTCTAAGAATTTGTTAATTAAAGAAATAAAAACTTAAGTTGCGAACATTTTTGCTGTAATTCAAGTGACAGAAATGGATGATGAAGCACAATCAGATGAGCATGGATTGATTGGAGAACGGAAAAAGTAAACTCAAATGTGATTGAATTTAATGGAAACTTTTTTTATTTGTGTTTATATATGGCCTGTTCCTGTACTTTATAAAGTGGTAAAAGTTGTAAAAGTCGTAAACAATTTTCATATAAATTTTGTGTACGGGAACGCAAAAGGTGTAAAAATGGTAAAAATTGTAAAAACTTTTTAGTTCTAGAACAGAGCTATAATAATTTTTTTTGTATTATTGTTTTACACAAATAATAAATTCATTTTATTTATTCTGGGATATTTTACAATGGCTTGCATTTTTATTGCATCTTTAGACTGACTAAAAATGCATTCCGAAGAGTGCCTTTAAATTCAATCCAAAACACTACATCAAAAGCTGTGATTTGGATCGAAAATGAATTCACTTATGAATTTTACAAGAGAGCGCGCAGCTAGGATGCACTCCATTTTGCTTCCACAGCACACAGCTAAGATGCACTCAATTTTCGATCCAAATCACGGCTTTTAATGCGGTGCTTTGGATTGAATTTAAATGCAGTCTAAAGATGCTATAAAAATGCAAGCCACTTCAAAATATTCCAGAATAAATAAAATGCATTTATTATTTGCGTACAACAATATTAAGAACTTTATTATATTAACACAAATTATAAAAATTCTCCAACTTTTTTTGTATTTCTTTATTTTTTAACTAATACTTAGAATTTTAGACACCCTTTTCTGTATTTGGAAAAAAGACTGCGACATACAGTGAGTGTCAAAAAATATTCGGTTTTCAATTTCACCAATAATAACACTTCAGTATTTTAGAAGCCCATGCCCAATATTCAAAAAACCAAATACTTAAAAAAATGTTGGTCCTGTGGCAATTAAAAAGTGTATGCAACATGGGTCCATGGCAACCCTATAAGCGAGAATAAAAAAGAAAACGTTGTTAACCCTGTTTTCTATGCGTCAAAAATATTCGGTTTTTGTAACTTTTGTTAAATATTTTGCCAAAAAACAGGTCATTATCGAACTTTTGCGTAATATTAGTATACATTTTAATAATTGCGAGCAGAATCATTGTTCCTGCGTACAAAAATATTATATTTTATAGCAAATTATTAAAATTTAGCGCTAAGGAAAAATGCTATCCCAGAAAAGGGAAAACTGGTCATATTTCATTATAAAAACAGCAGAAATAAAAGGAAAGGCTTTATTCTTACGATTTTTTGGAATGTAAGTGCATATTTTCTATCTTCTGAAAGTCATTTAGGACTCAGTGACCAATTTCAAGAAACTCTACCTTCCCTCCCAGATCTTGGTTTTGGCTGGCTTATGTGTTTCACGAAATCGATTATTTCTATATTTTCGTGACTTTTGCACATTATTTCAACTTATTCGACTAAATATTCAAAAATAAGCAAAATTTCCTTTTATTTCTCCTGTTTTTATAATGAAATATGACCAGTTTTCCCTTTTCTGAGATAGCGTTTCTCCTTATAAAGATTCTGCTCGCAATTATTAAAATGTATACTAATATTGCGCAAAAGGTTCGATAAAGACCTGTTTTTTGGCAAAATATTTAACAAAAGTTGCAAAAACCGAATATTTTTGACGCATTGAAAAAATAGTTAACAACGTTTTCTTTGTTATTCTCGCTTATAGGGTTGCCATGGGTCCATGTTACATACACATTTTAATTGCCACAGGACCAACATTTTTTGAAGTATTTGGTTTTTTGGATATTGGGCATGGGCTTCTAAAATACTGATATGTTATTATTGGTGAAATTTTAAACCGAATATTTTTGACACTCACTGTATTTTGTAGGGATCAACAAAATGTCTTACGTATAGGAATCTTTAAGCTAGTGCTTCTAAAATATGTCGAACGGAGTGCATTTTTCATAACTCCGTGTGGATTGCATTGAAAGATGTAATGAAATCATAACTCTGCATTGCACTACTTCCAAACTTTTTTTGCCGGGATTCCATATTCAGATATTCCCTGCGCTTAAACATGATATGGCCTTATGCTCCTTATACGTACATGGTAGAACAAAGAGGGTAAAGTAAATACTACAACAAATACAACTCAACAACAACCACATAGAAAATTGTTTTTGTTTGTAATGTTATTGTCACCGGAAAATGTAAACAAATAAGGAAATGTATATAAATTATTGGAATTTAAAAAAAATAATAATTTTTCACATTTTATTGAATATTTTAAATCCATCTATACTGCACTCTCTAACTTAAGTGTTTTCTCTATACTGATTAATTGGATTGACGGAATGCTCAACAGCAGGATAATCTACCCAAAAATCGGTGAGAACTCCATTCGGAAGTCTGTCACCAGGGGTACACCACATGGCGGCGTTCTACCGCCACTGCTGTACTGCTGTGGCTTCTGGTGTTGAACGAAATACTTAAGAAATTTGATAAACTACGAATAAAATCGATAGCTTATGCTGATGACATGACCATAATGATCAGCAGGAAGTTCCCATAAACAGTATCGAAACTCATACAAGGAGATCTAGTTAAACTATCGAGGTGGGCACACAACAATGGTCTTGAAGTAAAACCCTGGAAGTTTGGCGACGTTATGCTGCCTGATCCGAAGAGGTGCGCAAGTTATTTCAAAGCGTTGGACCCTGATAGAATCTCCATGGTAATGCTGAAACAGCTGGATGTGCCGGGAGTGGAGTATCTCACAAAAGTTCTTAACCTGTCGCTAACCACTCACATAGTTCCAGAAGTCTAGAAAATGGACACGGTGATACCAGGCAAGGAAGGAAGATGAATCGTACTGGCCTATTTCGTTTTTGTCGCCCGTAATATTTTTTATCCAGTTGGCGATCATCAGTATGGGTTCCGTAGCAGCACAGCACGACAACAGCGCTGCACGCCATCTCCACATATATTTGTCAAGGACTCGACCAGAAACCGCCGTGTGATAGAATACTGATGGTGGCGCTCGGCTCAAAAGCCTTTGATACTGTCGAGCAGCTATCCTCCGGTCACGTTTGAAACGTTATAGTACGTTTAGACCATGGTGGAATATTAAGGTGTAACGCCAAAACAGCTGATCTTCATTCCAGTTGTCAAAATGCGTTATTTTGAATAAAATCACATACAAAATGTAAACAAGCAATTCACGGTAATGCATTATTGTGTGCAAATTTGACGTTTGACATGATTTGATGTAACACTTTCTTATTCCACCAAGGTTTAGACCATTGATGGCCAAAAACGCACATTTGCAGATTATACATTGCGCTTGTGTGAGTAAAAAATGCGAACGACCAACATTAGTATTATGCTTGGTTTACATTTACGAAATCCACTCGATTTCAATTGTCAAATCCATAGGTTAAACGTCAAATGAAATCGAGATGAGATTTCATTTGACGTTTGAGCTATGGAATTCACAGTTGAAATCGAGTGGATTTCGTAAATGTAAACTTAGCATTACATTACAAAACCAACGTAAACAACACGCCAACCTAACGAAGCCACACGAAGATGTTTATTCTATACGTGTGAGTACGATCGCTTTGCCTATACCTGCGGGCATAGGAAAGTTGTTGTTGCTGGCCATCTCTGGTTTATACCCCGTTTATATATAACCGGATTTAACAAACCGACTGGGTTTTAAATGTCAATTCCATTGCTTATATTTCAAACAAATCCTCATAAAGAAGGTTAACCCTGCAAAAAGCTCTAATATAAACAGCATATTAGACTATACTATTGTGGATTTAGCAAATCCAGTCGAATTAAGTTGTCATTTTCATACAATATGTGTGTTCGTTTACTTACAATTTGTACAAATTGTTACTGGATGTTGTTCGTTTACTCTACAGTACAATGCGATTAAAAGAAGTTACTGGACTTGTACGAATTTGTACAAATTATTGAGTAAACGAACAGACCTAATATATGTACGTCAAATAAATCGAGATAATGCACTTAAACATGTTATAACTGTATAGTCTAATTCCAAGTTTACACTTGCGCTCTAAAATCCACTGGATTTCACGAAATCCTGAAATACATCAGGGTGCTTACACTTATTTTTTTGTTGATTTCAAACATATCACAATGATCAAGGTAGATGCATATGCGCAGCTGATCGAACATGAATTTTCAAAACAAGTTGTTGTAAATTGAATTAGTCATCAAAAATATACGACAATATAGAACTTTACAACTTTATTTCGAAAATTATCGTAAAATTATCTATATATCGTATTAATTGTGTATAGTAATAACAAATGAAAAAATAAAAAATGATTTTATCGTTGAGACATCAAAATAATAAATTTTGATAGATAAAAGTTGTGTTCAGAACTTGCAGCAGTTTTCCCGTTTAGTGCTAAAAATGCGTTCCCGTACTCCGAAATTTAGCAAGACTTGCACTTCTCTTTAAACAAAAACAGCGCCGAATAAAACCCTATTCTAATGTTTTTTGCCGTACAATTTTGGCATAGTAGAAACTAGCAACATGTTCATTATCATTTAAATACGATAGCTGATACGTTGATTTGCTGCAGTTTTTGCAATTTGTATGGGGAATCAATTTTTGACAATTCGATCTTTTTTCTAGCATTACCATTAAAAAAAAGTGCAATAACACACTGAAAAATAGCATTGTGACAAAGTAATTTAATATTTTTTCACATAGTTTACAAATTTTGATACTAAATTTTTTTGTTGCATCAATTGACTATCTACCTTGTTTATTGTGATACGTGAAAAGTGTTGCAACTTTTGGTAGTTTTTCAGGCAATAACAGGGTTGTATATCATGTGTACTGCGATTTCGATGTTGATTTCGCTGAAATCACGAAATGAGATGATTTCATTTTTGTATGCGAAATCATGATAATTTTTGCTTGATTCCACGCGAAATCACGAAACGCCTTCGAAATCACGAAAAGACGCCGAATGTAAACCAAACATAAGTCCCAATTTACATTAGGCGAGTTTACTTGCGGCAATTGTCAGTTTGTAGGTGAGAGAGGGTGCTGAGAGGCAAAGGGTTACCATATGCCTCACCTCTCTCTCCTACAAAATGACAATTGCCGCAAGTAAACTCGCCCAATGTAAATTGGGACTAACAGCCGTTTTAGGTAATCAATAAGTCTGTCTGGTTACTTTCCCAGCAAGAATTTTCCAGCAAGAACTTTCTCAGAGAGTAAGGGGTTTTTATTTTTTTTTGCTAGAAAATTGTAAAAATTAATCAGACACCTTCCCAGCAAAAACCAGAAAGCAAGTCCGCCAATAAAGGAAGCAAGCACGTTGTATTTTATTAAAAATAAAAAAAGAAAATGAAACACAAAAGTATTTTTCCACTTTACAAATTTGTTCTCCATAAAACAATACAATTAGACTATGTTATTTCCACAATAAAATTGTTTTTAATTTTCACAAACATAAATCAACAACAAATTAAAAACAGATGATTGATTGTTTTCAGGAAGAAGAAGAATTGCTAATTGCTGCTAGAAGAAATTTGTCCAGCAAGAATTATCAAACTTTCAGTGAAAGAACTGTCAAAATGTCTCTCTCGAATCGCTATCTTTTGCTGGTTTTTTGTGTTAACAGACGACTTCCAGCAACAGTTGGTACAAATTGTTACAAATTTTAGGGTAACCAGACGGACATGCTACGGTACTGATGATAGTTTCCTCGGCACTAACTTTACGCCAAGGCCTACAAGAGCTCCGCACGCACTAAATTCTATAAAACACCTTCAAAATTGTCAAGCCGGAAACAGAAACGTTTTCTATTAATAGAAGACCACTTCATGATAGAATACCTTCTAAAGGGTCTTTTCTAGATAGACGATAAAAAGACCTTCTGCTGATCGACTAAAAGAGTTTCAAAATATATTGATAGAAGATCTCCCCCGTAGAAGGTATCATATTCATATTTTAGACAATTAAGCTGAAAACACATCCAACGTTTGAGTAAAGTTTTGTGCCATTTCTGGTAGATTAATAAAAGACAAGGGCTGCCAATTAATTAATTTTGAAAAACAACAAACAACGTTGTTATTTGTATTTTTGGAAATACCCTTTATACCTGTCAGAAAAAAATCGAAATTATATTATATTGCATACCTTTGGGGAGATGTTCTAAAGACCATAAATAAGTGTGTCTGCGTACTCGATAATTTGTAATAATTATTACAAATTATTACTGAATGTTGTTTTTTTACACAAATGTTCAGTAAAAGAGAATGAATTGAGAAACTTGTTTTGAAATTTTTATTACTGAGAACATATAATTTTTACTGAAGGAATTTTGTTCAGTAACATTTTGTAGCTTTAGGCAGTTGTCAAAAGTTTAAAATATTCAAATATCATAACCGTAAATATTAATCAAATTGAAAATTTTTACTGAATGTTGTTTTTTTACTTTTTTAAATTTTTTACTTTGAAAGAGTATAAAATGCTTAACTCTCTAAAAAGAAGTTGCTGAGTAATATTTACTGAGAAAGTACAAGGACAAACCTAATGTTATATGTATTACAAAAAATTATTTTTTTTTAAATTTTGAGGTCGATTATCGATAGCTATTATGGTTGAGTGGCGTTGGTAGTTTTATGTATGGCAACTTTCAACTGAAGAGAATCTCAGTTCACGAAACACCAAGAAGAAACAAGAAGTAAGTAGAGAGGCAATTGTCGATTCTTTGCATTATTAATAGACAGCGGAATTTTATGGAATTTTTTGGTCCGATTTATGTCAAATTTTGAGACTGGGCATATTTATGGCTTCTGATTACATTGCAATCGAAACATATGACATATGCAAAATTATGCAACAAATATTTCAATAATAGGTACAAAAATGTTTGTGTTTACAATTTTTCTGTTTAAAATTCTCTTCAGACAAGTCAAATTTCAGCCATTTTGGAGGGATATTGAGGCCACTACGTTCAAAATACCAGAAATCCGGAGGTACCGTTCAAGGGGGGCTATATGAAGACGTGAACCTATGCCGACAAATATCAGGTAGGAAGTTTCATACCCCCAACGAAAACTAAATACCAAATTTCAGTCATTTCGGTGGGATATTGAGAATACAACCTTCAAAATACCGAAAATCGGGAGGTCCCATTCTATGGGGACTATATGAAGACGTGGACCTATGCCGACAAATTTCAGGTGGAGTGTTTTATACACGTAACGAAGACTAAATATCAATTTTCAGTCATTTCGATGGGATATTGAGGCTACAACTTTCAAAATACCGAATATCGGTATGTACCGTTCTATGGGGGCTATATGAAGACGTGGACCTATGCGGACGGATTTCATATATGCATTTGCATAGGATTCCGCTGTCTAATTATTAATCAAAAATATGGTGAACATAACGACAAAACAAATAAATTGAGTTCAAATCCGACATTGGTTCCATCTATACAAAATACTCAAAATACTTTTTACCAGTTTTACCCGTATTGTTGCTTATTCATACTAATCATACTTGCTCCATGAGCATCTAATCATACTTGCACTTTTTTACCCGTTCTGTGCTCCGTGAGCAACTAATCATACTTGCACTTTTTTACCATTTTTTTTATCGTATTGTTGCTCCATGAGCATCTAATCATACTTGCACTTTTTTACCAGTTTTTTACCCGTATTGTTGCTTAATCATATTAATCATACTTGCTCCATGAGCATCTAATCATACTTGCACTGCTTAATCATATTAATCATACTTGCATCAATTTGTCTTTATTCTTCTACCAGAAATGATACAAAACTTTACTCAAACGTTGGATGTGTTTTTAGCTTTAGGAGGTATTCCATCAGTAGATTACCCTTTCTGTCTATAAAAAGACTCTTTAGGAGGTCTTTTATCTATAGAATACCACTTCGGGAAGTCTTTGGTCTACGGAAGGTCCCTTCAGGAGGTATTCTATTTATAAATCGTTTTACGAGTTCTTCTATCTACATATATCTCCAGCAGGAGGTGTTCTATCTATAAAAAATAGTTCTTGGAGTTCTTCTATCTACAGAAGACCCATTTAGGATGTCTAATATATAAAAAAGGCTCACTTAGGTGTTCCATCAAGAAAATATGTAATCCTTTAGAAGGTCTTCTACTTATTGAAAGGCATTTTGTGAAGTCTTCTATATGTAAAAGACTCCTATAGATATACGCCTTTACAAGGTGTTCTATTAATAGAAGAATCCCTTTAGGTCGTCCTCTATCTATAAAAGACCCTCTTAGGCGGTCTTCTGTCTATAGGAGAGCCCCTTTTTGGAGGCTTTAAAGAGGTCTCCTATCTATATCCAATTTCTTTTTAGTAGGTTACTATATACATACATATGTTCCCACAACATCCCACATTTTTATCGCCAAGTTCTTAGTTGATCGACATTCTATGCCAAATAAACGTTACGTTTCAAATTGTAACGTTTTGCAGATACTTATGTTCAAAATTTTCCCTCCAACCCTGGTTGGTTGCATCGACATAAGGCAAGTGAAATGCTTTCACAAAAAATCTAATAACATTTCTATTTCACTTCCAATATCAAAATTTCTTTACCAAACAAATTATCCCATTTACTCTTAGGCCAAAAAGGGCTAAAGCTTTTTTAGCGAATCTGCCAATTGAGGTATAGTGCACTCGTTCATTCGTTACACAAGTTTATGCATACATTGACACTATCTGCTGCTTGTATGGATGGGTGACATGGGAGACAAATAGATTATTGATGTTAGTGGCCACCACTTGTGCCTTTTTGTCTGTCATCCACATTTGCATCCCAACCCACCGCTGGCCCACTGCACACACCCCAGACACTCAATTACAATTACATGTGTATGCGAATGACTGTGGGTATGATGCGCTTTCCAGCGCATGTGCATCTTGGGCATTGTGAAAATCGGCCTTTCCGTCTTTTGTGCTCGAGGTAAGTGGTACGCAAAAATTTGCATCTCTCATAAAATCGAAAATTTTTCAAAAGAAATTGCAAACATCCATTTGAAAATAGTGTGAAATCGTTTCAAATTATCAATTGGTAAGTAAGTGGAAGAAATATTTTTTGTTAAGTTGCAGTGTTTTTCTTTAAATTAAATAAAAAATAAAATTCGTAAATCCCAATTGCAAAAAGACAAATGTGTATTGAGAAAAGTGCATGTCTATATATGATATATAGTATATATAAAGATATATGTATGTGGTGAAATGCAAAAGTACTTACCGGCCGGTAGAAAAAAATGTGATTTTTTTTATAAAAATTAAAGAAAACTATTAAAAGAGTTTTCACTTTTGAATTGGCTTACAAGTAATTATCAGTAAAAACAAGATTTTGTTCAATATTTCGCAGAAAAAAATCTGTCTGAAATCCCTTAAATGTCTTGCGATTTCGTAATTCAATATGGCGACATGTGGCATAAAAATATATGGTGACTGTGTGCGCCTACTTATCTAACCGGAAATAAGTGCAGTTTCTTTTTTAAATATGAGTGAAATATTGTGAAATTCCCTAATTATCAAAAAAATAATTTGCAAAAACATATTTAAATTATTAAAATTCTACAACATTTTCTTTGTGATGTTAGTTTCTTTTTTTCTAGAAGAATGTGTATGTATACCATATGTATATGCTGAGCTGATTTGTATGGGTCTTGAAAATTATCTTTTCCAAACAAAATTATTAGAGTGAAGTTGATCATTTTTGATTTAGAGGCTGAAACTATTTTAACTTTTTTACGTTTTTTTTTTTTATAAACCATGTCATTTAAGCTGTCAATTCCACTGGATATTTGTCAAAGAATTTATGTATTTTAATAAAAGTCGTGTTTTATGTGACACATTAGGTTTAGAGTATATCCCAAAATAGAGGTCGAGATTTTCTCCCATGCTTTTTTAATGGTAAACTTAGTCCATATTTACATTAGGAAATTTTTTCAAAAAATTTGTTCATGTGGAATAGGCAATTCTGATTTTTTACTAAGTCCATATTTATATTATAGTACGGTTACACTAGAGTTTTTTTGCCGGGTTAACCCACTTCGAGAGGATTTATTTGACGTTTGCGCTATGAAACTGACATTTGAAACCCAAACCCACTGGGTTAATCCGGTTAAGTGTAACCGGGGTATTAGGCAATTTTCCCTGCGGCAATTGTCATTTTGTTGGAGAGAGAGGTGAGGCATATGGTAACCCTTTGACTCTCAACACCCTCCCTCACCTTCAAATTGACAATTGCCGCAAGAAAATTGCCTAATATAAATAGTCCATATTTACATTAGGCAATTTTCCTTGCGGCAATTGTCAGTTTGATGGAGAGAGAGGTGAGGCATATGGTAACCCTTTGCCTCTCAACACCCTCTCTCACCAACAAACTGACAATTGCCGCAAGTAAACTCGCCTAATGTAAATTGGGACATATGGACTTAGCAAAAATCGATTTGCCTATTCCACATGAACAAATTTTTTGAAAAAGTAAAGAAACGGAAAAATTTTCCGCTATGGGGCCGTTTTGTAGCAAAAAATTGTAAAAATAGTATTATTTTGCAGGTTGAGCTCCAAAAATTGCTGAACAGTTGTCTAACCTATGTGTATTTGACATTGACAGCTGGAACGCCGGGAATATCAGTATATATTTCGTAGAAACCAAGGCCTAAGAAGGTCGCCCATTCAGAGTTCTGTTAACAACTTTTGATAAAAAACATAATAGATTTTATATTATTGTGATTTGAGTTTCTTTGTATTTTAAATCACAATAATGTTTTTGACAACAAACATAACAATCAGTAGTGCGATTCTCTAACACATTTTTTGAGTTAGCGACAAATGTCGGTAAAATTAAAATGTTTATAATTTCGATAGTTAACGATATTATTCGGTAAGTTAGCGACCAATAAAAAGTAGTCGTAAAGTTCTACCGATAGCAACAATGTTGTCAACTTTTATTTGAAGTTTTTATTCATAATTTTGCGTTTTAATGTTACCGATTTTTGTCGGTAACTCAAAAAATGTGTTAGAGAATCGCACTATAGGTGGGCTTAGTGTCCAACTGTATAAACTGTGGTAAAAACCTTATGTCATATGTTCCATATATGAGGCGCTCAGCGCCAAAACGGCCTAACCCACGTGGCCAAAAAAATCAAACAGACTAAAAATATCTAAAGATAGAAACAGAATCAGCTCGTTCCCTTGCTTGCTTTCCTAATGTCAAAATTATTGCTTATTATTTGCAATAATCAGGATTAATCTCAGGGCGGTGAACAGGTTTGAAAGGAAACATCGTAGCTCCCATGCCGCTTTTTTACTATCACACATCGAAGCGTGACATTTTTGGCGCCGGCTATCATATGTTTTGGGTAAACAAAAAAGTATTTTGCAATTTATTAATTTTTCCTCAAACATTGTATAGTTTTAACAAGTCACCGCCAATTGTTGTTGTTAAAACTGATTGTGTTGTGTCAAACGAACTGTCAAAATGAAATGTCAAGTATCAAGCAGAATACGAATTCCAAAGTTAAACAATTTTTAACTTCGGCGCCTGAAATCTTGCTTCGTTGTGGGCTGTTCTATGAAAACAGTACAATTTAATTTCTCGCTTTCACGCCAAGCAACAAAAATCCATTGTGTTTCTACCTTAACCGCAACCTTTTGAAATTAATACTCAAAAAACTCCCTATTGCATCCTATAACACTAGGTAATACTACCTTCTAAGACAATGCAATATGGATTTTTTAAAGCATTTATTTCAAAAGGTTCCGGTTTGATCTTTATAGTCACTTTGATTTTTTTTTTGGCCATGTGGGTTATAGTACGGTTACACTAGAGTTTTTGCCGGGTTAACCCACTTCATTATGATTTATTTGACGTTTGCGCTATGGAAGTGACATCTGAAACAAAAAACCACTGGGTTAATCTGGTTAAGTGTGACCGGGGTATTAGGCCCTTTTGGCGCTGAGCGCCACATATAAAGGCAGTGGTTTAAGAAGTAGGATTGTCCTTTTCTTTTTTATTCTTTTAACAAAAGCAAGCAGGCGAGGCAACTTATGTATTCAGGCCTTTATTGTGAATTTGCATGTAATAGTACTTTTACATATGACCATTTAAAATGTCAATTCAATTGTGCATTTGTCAACTAGCCCGGCAAAAATCTATAATATAAACTATAACCGGATTTTATTAAATCCACTGAAATTTCAAATGTGGATTCCATGCAAACATGGCATTTAAAAGACAAAGATCGACCTATTTCGAATTTGGGTAGTTCTGTATTATTTTATCAGAAACTACTTAAGTCCCAATTTACATTGGGCGAGTTTACTTGCGGCAATTGTCAGTTTGTAGGTGAGAGAGGGTGCTGAGAGGCAAAGGGTTACCATATGCCTCACCTCTCTCTCCTACAAAATGACAATTGCCGCAAGTAAACTCGCCCAATGTAAATTGGGACTAAGCCGAAAACAATCAACGTTTGAGTTGATACGTGCTGATAGTTGTTTGCAAATATTTTTGTTCTGATGTTTTTTTGGGAAAGCCGAAAAGTGAGTGTGCAATTCTCATTTATTTGAGAATACTAGACACTTAAAGAGTTCGGGTTTTCGCTAAAAAAGGCATCATTTCAAAAAGCTGAAAAGCCAATTGATAATTCCCTTCGCCGGGATAAAATTATGTCAGTTCGTTTTGAAAAACATTACTCTCTGTAACAAAAAGTAATGATGAAGTTTAAGCCATTGGGGTAATACTCCTGACTTAAAAACAATCAAACCCAGTGAGTTAGTTAAATCTGGTAATATGTACACGTACTATAATACTAAGTTTACATTTACGAAATACACTCGATTTCAAATGTCAATTCCATTGATTAAACGTCAAATGAAATCCAATGGATTGCCGTTGAAATTTCATTTGACGTATACCCAAAGGAATTGACAGTCGAAATCGAGTGGATTTCGTAAATGTAAGCTTAGTATAATATTGCGTTTGCATATAACTGGACTTAGTAAACCCACTGGGTTTCAAATGTCAATTCCATTGCGTATACGTCAAAATAAATCCTCATAATTTTGTTGTGGCGCTTTAATACTCAGCCGGGAAGGGGCCAACAGCTTAAAGAGGGTTAACTAACTCGGCAAAAAGCTCAAGTGCAAACGTCGTTTAAGGCCAAGTTTAAATTACCCAGCAAAATTTGACGGAAGGGGTTCTTTGCGATGACGTGATTTCATGTCATCTTTTGCATTGGTTCAAAGGAAGTCGTGAAAGATCCGATATTTTCATTAGGATTTGAACCAATGCCAAGGAAGTCGTGAAAGATCCGATCTTTTCATCAGCATTTGTACCCATTCCATCAATCCAATAGAGATGATGTTTGTGTTTTTATTTACACACCTGTTTATTTTCATTTTGGTATGTTCCAGTACTGCAAAAATCTACTAATTTTTACTATTTTTTCCGATAACATAAAGGAAAAATTGTTATCGTAGTAAAAATAAGTAGATTCTTGCAGTTTCTGGAACAGACCAAAGTTGTTAGAACTGTCGTCGTGATGTTGTCTTACATTTCCTGCATATCAAACAACTAAAATTTCTAAACAATTGGTATTATATGAAGTCCCAATCATCGAGCTAAAAATAGAATCGGACTGCACACATTGCTATTTTAAAAGTTCCCTTGTCTGTTCTAAATCTGACATAGAATGAAATCAATCAAATCTCGCTTCTTGGAATTTGAAAAAAAGTCCGAAACGAAAAGGAACAAGAATCTGAAAATAAAGAAGAAACTACTTTTGGAAAGAAACAATTAAAAATAAATTAATTAAGCAAAAATGCATAAAAAGTCTCTCCTCCCCGATCGTTACATTTTGTTCTTAGAGATCCCTAAAGCAAGCCGGGTTGTAGATCCCTACATATGTATTTCCGTCATTAAACAAAAGAGTATAAATTACCAAAATATTGTTATAAAATAACAAAATTATAAAATAAAAGTAATTTACGAAATAAAAATACTTAAAGCAGTGCATTTGGAGTCCATGTTGAAATCTGAACTGGTGATGGGAAGATAATTGAAAAAACCTTTTGTAAGATGAAAGAATATCAGTTGCGGAGAACGGAGGAAGTAATCTTTTGCGTTGCAGCGGTGGTGATAACATTGCAATTTTGGATGTAAACTTTTGAAAAACTAAACTGATAAATAAATTGTAGCTATTTCATGAATTCGTTTGAATTAATAAAGAGGTTTGTTTTTCATGAAAACCATATTTCAATACAGCATTTCCATTTTCCAAACAAGACATGAAAATTTCATGCCAAGGGGTTGGTGAAAATGACATGCCAAAGCATTGGTTAAAATGACATGTCAAAGCATGGGTGAAAATGACGTGTCAAAGCATTGGTGAAAATGACATGTCAAATCATTGGTGGAAATGACATGCCAAAGCATTGGTGGAAATGACATGTCAACGCATTGGTTAAAATGACATGCTTAGGATCCAGAAAAGAACGTCATCTTTTGGGGTCCACGCTCATATAAAATTCATCGATGAAGATGCTAAAAAGATGACATGCTAGATCACTTGCACCCATGATTGAATGTCATCTTTGGCATCGAACATTTTGCTGGGTTAGTTTTAAAAATTCACTAAGTTTCACATGTCAATTCCATTGCATTAACGTCAATTAAATTCTCGTCATAAATCAATGAATTTTATTTAATATATACGCTATGCAATTGACATATGAAATATAGTGGATTTCGTAAATCTCTAACGTACTATTATGCCAAAATTATATTGAAACAAGTTCCCACATTATCAAACTACCTTCGTAAAATTGATTTACTTTGTGTGTGTGGGTTTTCTAAGGAAATTCGTTTCATTTCATTTTTGAAAACACATCGACATCTTCACGCCTAGTGTGATACACGGCAGCATCTGCATTTTAATTTGCATTTATGTGCAAACTTAAAAGAACATGTGTTAATAAAACTAACCTGCACCAATCTCTTCCCGCCACACAAAATTAAAATGATGAGTTGTCAGTTGTAACATGTGTTAATTTTAGTTTGTTTTTGTTTGATGGCATATCTGAATATCATTCACAAAAACAAAAATCACAAGAGATCTTTGACCTAAATTCAAGGACGAAATTTTGATTTATTGGAAAACATATGGCAGCGGGATAAATGTTGGAGGGAGATATTTAGACAGTAGACCACTAGTGCAATTTTCTGACTCATTTTTTGAGTTGCCGACATAAAATCGGCAAATGTTTAAAATGTTTATAATTTCGCTAATTAACGATATTTTTCAGAAAGTTTACGGTCGTTAAGTTCTACCGATAGGAAGAATGTTGTCAACTTTTATTCGACCTTTTCATTCATAATTTTGCGTTTTAATGTTACCTATTTTTGTCGGTAACTCAAAAAAATTAGTTAGAGGATCGCACAACAGAAAAAGTATAGAAAAGCAAATACCTTGGTACATAAAGGCCTCGGTGCATAATACCCCGTTTGCACTTAACCAGACTTAATAAACCGACTGGGTTTCAAATGTCAATTCCATATCGCAAACGTCAAATAAATCCTCATAAAGAAGGTTAACCCGGCAAAAAGCCCTAATGCAAACGACGTTTAAGAAGTCTCGCCGACTGGCTGTCCTTTCTTACTTAAACCTACTCAAACGTTGATTGTGTATTAGCTTTGGGGAGAGGAATGTCATGCTGCTTAAGGCCTCGGTACATAAGAAGCCTTACCGGCTGGCTTCCTTGCTCCACTTCATTCATTTCCGATAAAAGAATAAAGAAGGCCCATTAAATTTCAGGAGTATTACCCCGATGGCTTAAACTTCATCATTATTTTTTGTTACAGAGAGTAATGTTTTTCAAAACGAAATGACATGATTTCATCCCGTCGAAGGGATATATCAATTGGCTTTTCAGCTTTTTGAAATGATGCCTTTTTTAGCGAAAAACCGAACTCTTTAAGTGCCTAGTATTTTGAAATAAATGAGAATTTCACACTCACTTTTCGGCTTTCCCAAAAAACATCAGAACAAAAATATTTGCAAACAACTATCAGCACGTATCAACTAAGAACTCATAGAGTTCTGTAAGTTGAAAAGAACATCACCACAGTTGCATGTGAGTAGTTGTTGTTGGAATTTGTTAAATTCCCCGGCGCGTGCCATCCGCTGTTTTTTTTTTTGTTTTGGTGTTCGAAATCACCTGAAATTCATAAATGTAAATATGCTTTTACTTAACAGATGTCAAATTGCATGGTGTAAATGTGCTATAAGAACTATTGGGTCCCGGTTCACACTAGAACAATTTCATTGTAAAAATTTCATGAAATAAGGCGTTTCTAGATCGAGTTCCACACTACAGAAATTTCATGATATTACTATGCTATGGAACTCGATCTAGGGACGCATAGTTTTATAACATTTTTGCAATGAAATCACTCTAGTGTGGGCCGGGACTTGAAAACATTCCTTACCATGCGTTTACACATGACAAAAACCCTGCAAAAACAATTGTAAAATTATGAATGAAAACCATATATATCTTTTTGATTTCCGTTCACATATTAGACCTGTTCGATAACTTCGCAAGTAAAAAGTATTTGCAAGTTCTTGCAAGTACTTCTCATTTCTCTTTTACTGAACAAGTTTGTTATCGAACAACATTTTGTAAAAGTTTGTACAAAATTGTACCAACTTTTGAGTTATCGTACAGACCTATTTTGTTATAGCTCAAATTCTTCTGTTTTTATAGTCCCAATTTACATTAGGCGAGTTTACTTGCGGCAATTGTCAGTTTGATGGAGAGAGAGGTGAGGCATATGGTAACCCTTTGCCTCTCAGCCCCCTCTCTCATCTACAAACTGACAATTGCCGCAAGTAAACTCGCTTAATGTAAATTGGGACCAATTATTATTTCAATTATTAGGTCTGTACGATAACTTTCCCAGCAATAATTACTCAGCAAGTTCCAGCAACTACTCTCAGTGAATTTTACTCTCTCAAGCAAGAAAAAATGCAGAAAAAATGAACAACATTTTGTAAGGATTCGCAAGAAAGTCAGCTATTTCCGAAAATGTATGAAAACTGTTTTTGTTTATTTTGATATTTTAAACCAAATTGAACAAAAACATATATTTTAAAATTGCATTTTACCTATTTATAGCACGGTTACACTACAGGTTTTTGCCGGGTTAACCCACTTCATGAGGATTTATTTGCTTAATCTGCTCAAATCTGACCAGATTTTCCATACAAAAATTAAATCCTCTCATGGCTGGATTTATTTTAAATCTGGCACAAATCCACCAAAAATACAGTGTTGTATTCGGTATTTGTGCAAAAAAATCCAACTCTACTCAAAAAGTACCAAAAGTTGCAACCAAAAGTTGCAACAGAGTATGTCGTGTTTTACACGTTTACGATTGGTCGCATGAGATTTTATGGAGTTAATAAATCTAAAGTTATTTGGAAATCATAAAATTGTTTTTTTTTCATTAGACACTTTTTTAACAAAAAGTACGATAGATACCAGGATACAAAAATGTATCCCTGTGTGTAAAATATACCAATATGAGCAAAGAGGGGACGATATCTCATACGAGAAATTGTAAAAGTGTAACACACGACTTTATTAGCTATTTTGTATGTATACGTAAACAAACATCAGCTGACAGTTTATATCCTCGAAAAGCTAAGTGTAACCAGCAAAGATTAACCCACTGGATCTATTACACCCAGTGGGTTAACCTTCAATAGTGTAACCGGGGTATTAAAGCAGTAATCCTATCCACAATGCTTTAGAATCTAAAAAAAATGTGAAATTTTGACATTTTCTTGGTCAAAAATGTTAACATTTCAGGTTGTTTACATTGAACAGCTGATCAAAAAATCAGCTGGCCAAACTTACAAAATTTTTACGGGACAAATTTTCCCAGCAAAAATTTGCAAATTCTCAGTCACAGAACTGTCAAAAAGTCTCTCTCAACTCGCTCTCTTTTGCTAGACAATTTTGTTATCGAACAGCATTCAGTAAAAATTTGTACGAATCTGGAACAGAGCTACAAAAATGTAAAAAATTGGTTACCTCTACTGATGGATAGCCCTGCGTTTACACATGACAAGACAGTTGAGTACATGTATTGATTGTCAAAAACCCAAAACTTGCCTGTGTGACGTATGCGTCCAGACAACTGCAAAAACAGTTATAAAATTATGATTGAAAATCGTCGATTTCTTTTTGTTTTCCGTTCACATATTTTGTTTTTGTTCATGTTCTTTTGTTTTCAATAAACTTCAATTATTTTGCACACATTTTCACAAAAAATATCAAAAATTTTTTTAACCCGACTGTCTGTGAAAAAATGATGGACAGCTGGAAGACAGCCGACAAATGCATGTATGTGTTAGTAAATCAGAGTTGTATTTGAAGACAAACTGTCAGGTGTAAACGCCTAGTAACTGGGAGACAAACGACAAGTGTATGTATGTTAGAAAATCAGGGTTGTATTTTAAGAATAAATATCTTGTGTAAACGCCTAGTTAAAGGAGCCTATCCAAGGAAAATGTAATGTAAATGTAGGCAAATCACGCCAGCTTATTGGAAACATAAAATGTCAAAACAAAACTGTTCTAATGTGAAATGTAAACAAACATCTTGTTCTGATTGGTTGAAATAAATCCGCTGTAAATGTAAGCGCGAAACTTACATTTTATGTTACCACAAAAGCTGCTTTGTTGCAGCAATTCGCCGAATCTGCTACCTATTCAATACGCCTATTCAGATCTATTTACCAGGGGCTCAATTCTATTTCTATGAAAATTTGAAATGAAGACGGTTGTAAAGGAGAAAACTGTCAAATGAAAAAAAATACAAAAAAAATATTTTTCATTTCAAATTTTCATAGAGCAAGAATACAGGGCCTATTCTGTAACTTTTTAACAACTTTACTCATTGTTTATTTTACAACAATTTTATTTGTTTCTTTTGTAGTTAGTCTGTGTTTGGGACAGAGCGGAGAGGAAAGAGCTCCTCAATACTCTTTCCTACCCCCTATTGCCTAAAAACTGAATTTACTTTCCCGAGAAATTTGTGTGTCTAAACAGGGACTTGTTACAAAAACAAAAGATATTTTACTAGGCGTTTACACAAGACAGTCGGTCTGCAAATACAACTCTGATTTACTAACACATATGTACATATATTTGCGGCTGTCTCCCAGCTGTCCATCATTTTTTCACAGACAGTCGGGTTAACAAATTTTTTACATTTTTGTAAAAATTAGTGAAATAATTGGCCTGTTTCCGTACTTTATAAAGTGGTAAAAGTCGTAAACGATTTTCATATAAATTTTGTGTACGGGAACGCAAAATGTGTAAAAGTAGTAAAACTTGTAAAAACTTTTTAGTTCTGGAACAGAGCTAATAATTGAAATGTGTTGAAAACAAAAGAACATGAACAAAAACAAAATATGTGAAGGGAAAACAAAAAGAAATCGACGATTTTCACTCATAATTTTACAACTGTGTTTGCGTGACGGAGGCAAGTTTTGAATTTTTGACAATCAATACATGTACTCAACTGTCCTGTGATGTGTAATCGCAGGGTTAAAAACTTTTCAATCGATAAAAGTTACAGAATAGGCCTACAGGGGCTCAATTCAGTTTCTATGAAAATGTGAAATGAAAACTTTTATAAAGGAGAAAACTGTAAAAAAAAATTATAAAGGAAATATTTTTCATTTCAAATTTTCATAGAACAAGAATCCAGCCCCAGGTCACGTAAAGCGGGGTACACACCGTCATTCAAAAGTGACAGTCAACGTACTTTTAGGACAATTTTTTGGCAAATAAAAATGATTGTTTAGCTAAAAATGTTTGTAATACAATATGTACACAGTCTTACATAAGTATACGTACGCCCCATAAATCTCGGGTTTTAGAAAAAGTAATGATATTTATGAAATTCCAAGTACACAGGTTTATTTCGTCTCACTAATAAATAATATTTAATACAACAAAAGTATATTCCATAATATAAATAACGGTAAATTTTACAAAAACCAAAAAATGATACTTACAAAAGTATACATACGCCCCAAGGAAATATGAGTATTATCGTACAATTTATGGAATTAGCAGCAAAATTTATACATTTTATTGTTTTGGCGAATGTGTCTGGGTGTCCGAGATATATTTTAGAGAAAAAAAAAAATAATTTTTGGGTGTTAAGTGCCGTTATTTAATGCCAAACTTCTTGTATAGCTCGTTAAAGCGGACCCTTGCTGATTTGTTTCCGTTTTAGGTATTTGAGTATACAAAAGCCACAATATTAGTGTCAGATTATAGATTTTGAGATCCTAGAAAGCTTTTTAGTTGACCTTGTGCATAACACACCTTCCTGGGTGTCGATAAATTCACATTTTTCCTGGGATATCTCAGGAAGTTAATAGATTCCTCGGAATTCTTGGCTCAAATTACATGCGGAAGACCTTGAATTGTGTTCTAATATGGCGTTATATAATCCTTGGACACCAATTGAATCAGAAATGTGCAATTATCCGATACTTTCCGACCCTATATTGACGGTAATGGTTATAATACGAAAACTACGTTGTTCACAGTGTAAATTTCATGCTTTTGGTAGTGATTATATTTTGATGCTTTGGGAGCAGGTTTTTAACAGAATATTTCACATTTCTGATTCAATTGGTGTCCAAGGATTATATAACACCATATTAAAACACAATTCAAGGTCTTCTGTATGTAATTTGAGCCAAGAATTCCGAGGAAACTATTAACTTCCTGAGATATCCTAGGAAAAATGTGAATTTATCGACACCCAGGAAGGTGTGTTATGCACAAGGTCAACTAAAAAGCTTTCTAGGATCTCAAAATCTATAATCTGACACTAATATTGTGGCTTTTGCATACTCAAATACCTAAAACGGAAAGAAATCAGCAAGGGTCCGCTTTAACGAGCTATACAAGAAGTTTGGCATTAAATAACGGCACTTAACACCCAAAAATTATTTTTTTTTTCTCTAAAATATATCTCGGACACCCAGACACATTCGCCAAAACAATAAAATGTATAAATTTTGCTGCTAATTCCATAAATTGTACGATAATACTCATATTTCCTTGGGGCGTATGTATACTTTTGTAAGTATCATTTTTTGGTTTTTGTAAAATTTACCGTTATTTATATTATGGAATATACTTTTGTTGTATTAAATATTATTTATTAGTGAGACGAAATAAACCTGTGTACTTGGAATTTCATAAATATCATTACTTTTTCTAAAACCCGAGATTTATGGGGCGTACGTATACTTATGTAAGACTGTGTATATACCCAGCAAAAAGTTTGCATCCGCGGATGCAATTGAATCACTACAAGTGTGCAGTACATTTGCCGTTGGAGTACATCTTTTCCAATGAATTCACTTATGAATTTTACAAGAGAGCGCGCAGCTAGGATGTACTCCGTTTTCGATCCATATCACAACTTTTTATGTAGTCTTTTGGATTAAATTTAAAGTCACTTTTCGGATTGTGTTTTTAATCAATCCAAAGATGCAGGTAAAGTGCAAGCTATTGCGAAATATCCCAGAATAAATAAAATGCATTTATTATTTGTGTAAAACAAAAACACAAAGAACTTTATTATATAAACATAAATTAAAAAAAGTTTCCATTAAATTCAATCACTATTGAGTGTACTTCCTTTCTCTCCATTTAATCCAAGCGCAACTGATTTTGCTTCGTCGTCCTAAAGGTTTTTATGTTGCTTTCCCATCACTAGTTCAGATTTCGACTCTAACTCCAGCCATTTAAAAATTTCCGTCTCGTAAATTACCACAAACATGTTCGCAATGGGCATGGACTCCGTTAAAAATTTCCGTCTCGTGAATTACCACAAAAATGTTCGCAACTTAAGTTTTTATTTCTTTATTTTATAACAAATTCTCCGAAATGTATACACTACACTCTAGTTTGTCTTTTGAAGAAATGTGTAGGGATCAACCAACTGGTTTTTTCTGTAGGGATCTCTACAGCAACTGCTTATAAAATGTATCGAACAGAGTGCATTTTTCATAACTCTGTTGGACTACATCGAAAGATGTTGTGAAATCATAACTCCAATTGCTCAACTTCCAAATTTTTTTTCTGGGTAAAGTATTATTTACAGATTGGGAAAGTAAGAATTTAGCTAGACTTTGACATTAACGAAGTAGACCTCGATGACTGTCAGTTTTGTTGGTCAGTGTGTACTATGTTTAAGTAAGTCCCAATTTACATTGGGCGAGTTTACTTGCGGCAATTGTCATTTTGTAGGAGAGAGAGGTGAGGCATATGGTAACCCTTTGCCTCTCAGCACCCTCTCTCACCTACAAACTGACAATTGCCGCAAGTAAACTCGCCTAATGTAAATTGGGACTAACACAGCAACCACTCATGTTTGGTCGAAAATTCTTCAATATGTCAAATTGTCAATAGCATAACGTGGCGTTTTACGTCACCTTATAATTTCATCATGGGCCTATCCATGGTGAAATAAGAAGTTGTTACATCAAATTATTGGTCATGGGCCTATCTGAGTACGTTTATTGTGCATTGCATATAACAAATGTCAATTCCATTGCGTATACGTCAAAAACCCTAATACACGATGCTATTTTATTCTGAAAAGATTTTATCTTCAATTGAATGTTTATATGACCCACCCTATTATACGCTATTCGAAATAAATTCCCCAAAATAAACGATTCCAAAAGACATGCGAGCGATAAGCTAAGGAGTAGGACCAATACAATGGGGAAACTATGCTGTTACTATGTCAAGAATAGAACATTAATAAAAACTAAAGGAGGAAACAAAAAAAAAAAAAAAGGAAAATTTCAGGCATTGGTGAGGAGGATGTGTGTTGGTGACACAACACACAACGGCCATTTGGAGAACAAAATGTAATGGACGTTGATACTAAGGAAATGCGCAAATAAATAGTTGTTCGTATGCATTATGGGAGTGCAAAAATTTGTCATCAGCAAAGAACTCTCCTTACCTCCAATGACATTTCCATGCATGACACATAGTGCACCCCAAAATGGCATGGAAAAAAGAGAACAGAGAAACACAGATTCAGTGAGAAAGTCAATTGGCGTTAAGGGAAATAAAGAACGAAATAACATCGGCTATGACATCGTGCATCATTATGGAAATTGATTTTTCCGTCTTTGCAAACTACTTGCCTTCGCCGGTAGCTAACGAATGAGTAAGGGAACTCGAAGGAAAACGAGAACATGCCGAGCGCACGAAGTTTGTGCTCAATTGTTAACAACTCTTTTAATTTGGTTTCCAATGCACATGGCAGCACATACCGGTCTCATGCATGGCACCGGTCTGGTCTGTTGCAAGGATGAAATGAACCCTTCTACCTCTGCTTCTCTGGCTTTTGCAGGTTAAATGCATTAGTGTGTTGGGGGAAAGGGGATCTGGATTATTGCTCTCTTTTTTTGGATAGAGCAGAATATTTTTTCTTCTCCACTCTACAGCAAAATACACACAAACAGACTCACATAAACATTTATCGATTTTCCGTATAGAGAAAAATCACGAACACCACCGCCAGACTTTAACGAGGAAAAAGCCAACAAAAATTTTGAACATTTCCAATCCAGACAGACTTACGGAAACACAAAGAATCTCCCAACAGCAGCCGTATAAAGTGCACAAATATAAAATTTTTTAAATATTAAAAAAACGGTAAAAATTATTTTTAATAAATAGTTAAAATTAATTTTATGTTTTTAAATGTGTGTGGTGGATAATAAGTGAAAATTTTAAATTAACAAATTTATTGACAAAGATGAAAGCATACATATTTCACACCTTATCTTGGAAAATTTTTCAGTCCAAGTATGAAACGGGCATTTTGCAATTTCTTTGGTTTCTAAGAAAAAATTCGTTGCTTTTAATTTCTATTTCCTGTTTTTAAATTACATAATTTTTTTCCTTTCCACCTACTTCCAGTGCTTTTGGTGACTAGTTTCTTGGGTATACCAGCAAATAACGGTTAATTGTGCTACTTTTATTGTAATAAGCGGCATATAAAAAGTGTAAGTATTTTCCACCATTCCACAGCATAACTTGAATATCTATAACTAAACAGAAAATTGCACGCACACACACAGACGGACATACTTCACAAATGCATATTTATGTACATACACATTGATTTATAAAATAACGGCACAAATAGAAATCCGAAAGGCAAACTATTCATACTCGTCGTTTCTGTCGTTTCCGTATTCGCGATTTGAGTGAGGTATAACTTTCCACCCCACATTCCAGGAATACCAATAGGATAATAGACAAAGTATATGAGGTTATCTTTGTAAAGGATATTGAATTGTCATTGTCAATATAAAGGAAACGGAAATTATATCTCTTATGAAATATTACAGAAGTTTGGCCACACTTCAACGATTTCTTTTATTATCGTGGATAGAATTTAAAATGTGGCCCGGCCGCTTTATGTATCCACCATTTGTGATTATTGTAATTGAAATTGAGAAATTGTTCGAGACCTTTGTCTAATAACATGTCTGTCATCGTTACTTTGACACTTTGGGGTCCACACATTCCTTTTAATTCTATTAAACCATAGCTCTGTTCCTTTACGTGCCTGAGGTTACCATTTCTTACAATTTTTAACCTGCAAAGTGTTCCTTTACTTTAAAAAGCATACAATTTATATGAGACCAGTTCACCACTTTTACCATTTTTTGCCACTGTTACCATTTTTAAAAGTAAAGGAACAGACCACATAATACCATTTTGAGGTAATCGATTAACGAGTAATAGTACGTTTACATATGACCGGATTTAATAAATCCTCCGGATTTCAAATGTCATTCCATATCTATATATAGCTCTGTTCCTTTACGTGCAAGAATCTTCAAGTTTTACCACTTCTACTCGAAAAAGTTCCTTTACTTCTGACACCATGCAATTTATATGGGAGCAGTTTAAAACTTTTACTACTTTTGCCGGTTTTACCACTTTCAAAAGTAAAGGAACAGCCCATATATAAAAATGGTGTAAAAAATGTATAGTAATTCATAAAATGAGAACGGCTAGGCAGATTTCTGTAAAATTTTTTGTCAGTTATTCGTATTTTCGAGGAGAAGGTCTTTACGGAAGAACATTTTGGAAAACCTCTCTGGAAAAGTTGGAAAATTGGAAAAATCGAAAATTGAGTTTTTGTATGAAATTTTATTCCTTAATAGCGAGACGAAGTTCGCCGGGTCCGCTAGTGTAAAATAAATATCCATAAAAAGATTAACCCGACAAAAAGCTACAATGTGTATGGCGTTTAGGACTAGATTTACGAAATCTACTGGATTTCAAATGTCAATTCATTGCATATATGTATGTCAAATAAATCCTCGTCACAAATCCAATGGATTTTATTAGAAGTATACTCTATAGATTTGACATTTGAAATCCAAATTTCGAAAGCATGTTTACATTTAAGGAATCCATTGGATTCAAATGTCAATTCCATTGGTTATATGGCAAATAAAAACGTAACCTAAATCAAGTGAAATTTCATTTGACGTTTACCTTATGGTTTCCATAGGAAATCTGTAATTCAACCGTGGCTGAATGGTAGTTTCCATAGGAAATCTACAATTCAGCCAGGCTGAATGTTAGTTTCCACAGGAAATCTGCAATTCAGCCTGGCTGAATGTTAGTTTCCACAGGAAATCTGCAATTCAGCCTGGCTGAATAAAGGTTTCCATAGGAAATCTGCAATTCAGCCTGGCTGAATAAAGGTTTCCATACGAAATCTGCAATTCAGCCTGGCTGAATGAAGGTTTCCATAGGAAATCTGCAATTCAGCCTGGCTGAATGAAGGTTTCCATAGGGAATCTGCAATTCAGCCTGGCTGAATGAAGGTTTCCATAGGGAATCTGCAATTCAGCCTGGCTGAATGAAGGTTTCCATAGGGAATCTGCAATTCAGCCTGGCTGAATGGTAGTTTCTATAGGAAATCTGCAATTCTGCCTGGCTGAATGGTAGTTTCCATAGGAAATGTGCAATTTAGCCTGGCTGAATGGTAGTTTCCATAGAAAATCGACAATTCTGCCTGGCTGAATAAAGGTTTCCATAGGAAATCTGCAATTCGGCCTGGCTGAATGGTAGTTTCCATAGGAAATCTGCAATTCAGCCTGGCTGAATGGTAGTTTCCATAGGAAATCTGCTATTCAGCCTGTCTGAATGGTAGTTTCCATAGGAAATCTGCAATTCAGCCTGGCTGAATGGTAGTTTCCATAGGAAATCTGCAATTCAGCCTGGCTTAATGGTAGTTTCCATAGTCCGTGTTTAGACACACAAATTTCTCGGGAAAGAAAATTCAGTTTTTAGGCAATAGGGGGTAGGAAAGAGTATTGAGGAGCTCTTTCCTCTCCGCTCTCTCCCAAAAAACTCAATTTACTTTCCCGAGAAATTTGTGTATCTAAACACAGACATAGGAAATGACATTTTAAATATGCAATTCAGCCTGGCTGAATGGTAGTTTCCATAGGAAATCTGCAATTCAGCCTGGCTGAATGGTAGTTTCCATTGGAAATCTGCAATACAGCCTGGTGAATGGTAGTTTCCATAGCAAATCTGCAATTGAGCTTGGCTGGATGGTAGTTTCCATAGAAAAACTGCAATTCAGCCTGGCTGAATGGTAGTTTCCATAGAAAAACTGCAATTCAGCCTGGCTGAATGGTAGTTTCCATAGGAAATCTGCAATTCAGCCTGGCTGGATGGTAGTTTCCATAGGAAATCTGCAATTCAGCCTGGCTGAATAAAGGTTTCCATAGGGAATCTGCAATTCAGCCTGGCTGAATAAAGGTTTCCGTAGGAAATCTCCACTTCAGTCTGGCTGAATAAAGGTTTCCACAGGAAATCTGCAATACAGCCGTGCCTGAATGGAGGTTTCCACAGGAAATCTGCAATTTAGCCGTCGCTGAATGGAGGTTTCCATAGGAAATCTGCAATTCAGTCGTGGCTGAGTGGCAGCAGTTTCCATAGGAAAGCTAGCTAAAGTGTGTCAATTACCCTCAGGTTTAGGAAGGGTGTTCCGATATCCTATTTAGGAATTACATAACGTATCTACAATACATGTCATCCATGTCCTTGCAATGACTTTATAAATTCTTCTCTTTATCCCTTTCAGCATCTACGCAAACAATAGCTCCGTAAACAGAAAGCCCGACAACAATTTCTTTTATTTTAATTCATTTTTTGTGTTGCATAAAACCGGAAATTTCCTCCTCTAAATCTCCACTTTAACATGGGTAAGGAAAAGATTCATATTAACATCGTTGTCATTGGACATGTCGATTCTGGTAAATCAACCACTACCGGTCATTTGATCTACAAATGTGGTGGCATTGATAAGCGAACCATTGAAAAGTTCGAAAAGGAAGCCCAAGAAATGGGCAAAGGTTCCTTTAAATATGCCTGGGTATTGGATAAGCTAAAGGCGGAACGTGAACGTGGTATTACCATTGATATCGCCTTGTGGAAATTCGAAACACAAAAATACTATGTAACCATTATTGATGCACCCGGACATCGTGATTTCATTAAGAACATGATTACCGGCACTTCGCAAGCTGATTGTGCTGTGCTGATTGTTGCTGCCGGTACCGGTGAATTTGAAGCTGGCATCTCTAAGAATGGCCAGACACGTGAGCATGCCTTGTTGGCCTTTACTTTGGGTGTAAAACAATTGATTGTGGGTGTGAATAAAATGGATTCGACTGAACCACCCTACAGTGAGGCCCGTTATGAGGAAATCAAAAAGGAAGTGTCATCGTATATCAAGAAAATTGGTTACAATCCAGCCGGTGTTGCATTTGTACCCATATCCGGCTGGCATGGTGATAATATGTTGGAGCCATCGGATAAAATGCCCTGGTTTAAGGGATGGACCGTGGAACGCAAAGAGGGTAAAGTTGAGGGTAAAACTTTAATTGATGCATTGGATGCCATTATGCCGCCATCACGTCCCACCGACAAGCCATTGCGTTTGCCATTGCAGGATGTTTATAAAATTGGTGGTATTGGCACGGTACCAGTGGGTCGTGTTGAAACCGGTATTCTCAAACCAGGTAAGTTTAAAGGGTGGGGGGGGGGGGGGGGGGGGGTTTAGTGAATTTAAGTTAAAAAAGTGGGTCGATGGGTTATTAAAAGCCACTAATTGGCATTTGCAATTGTTTATGTAAATGTGTGTGTTCGATGGGAATTTTCCTTGTCTTATTTTTGTGTGTATCCATGTTGTTTCACTCTCTGAGAGTGTTGGGGAAAGAAAAAGTGAGAGAAAATAAAGAATAACTGAAACATTTACACTTTCCCCTCCTTAGGTATGGTTGTCAACTTTGCTCCGGTTAATTTGGTAACTGAAGTCAAGTCGGTAGAAATGCATCATGAAGCTTTGTCCGAAGCTTTGCCCGGTGACAATGTGGGTTTTAACGTCAAGAACGTTTCTGTAAAGGAATTGCGCCGTGGTTATGTTGCCGGTGATTCCAAGAATTGCCCACCCAAGGGGGCTGCTGATTTTACTGCCCAGGTGGGTGTTTTATTACCTTTTTATGACGAGGTTGGTAATGAAATGAAATTGTTGTTTTTTAGGTTATTGTTCTCAACCATCCTGGTCAAATTGCCAATGGCTATACACCAGTATTGGATTGCCATACCGCTCACATTGCTTGTAAATTTGCTGAAATCAAGGAGAAATGTGATCGTCGTACCGGTAAAACAACCGAAACCGATCCGAAGGCCATTAAGTCGGGTGATGCAGCCATTATTATGCTGGTACCCACCAAACCGTTGTGTGTTGAAAGTTTCCAAGAATTTCCACCATTGGGACGTTTTGCTGTACGCGATATGAGGCAAACTGTTGCTGTTGGTGTCATCAAATCGGTGACATTTAAGGAAACGACTTCGGGTAAAGTCACAAAAGCCGCTGAGAAGGCCCAAAAGAAGAAATAACTAGGGAGCAGCCAGAAGAAAGAAATGCAACAAACTCAACAACAACAACAGCAAAATGTTACACAACAACAACAAAAAGAATATCAATTTCTGCTCCCAAATGGATGGATGGCATATGAAGAAAAATCATTTAATAAGCATAAATATAAAAATAATATTAAAAACAACAACAACAAGAACAGCAAAATCATCATTAACAAAACCAACAACAACATTAATAATATTATAAAATTTATTCAAACATTTAGTGATTATTACAACAAGAACAACAAAAACCAAAATAACAACAATAATTATCATTCAGAAATTACACTCCAACTACAGCAGTCACCACAATTTATTCCACTGGATATTATTGAACAAATTCCAAAATACTCATCAGCCCACATTACTAAACCAACAACAACAACTACTATTGGCAGCCTTCAATATTTTCAATTTTATGGAAAATCACAACCCAATCATAATCATATTAAAAGCATAGAAAAGACATTAATTCCTAAAACCAAACTTACTACATCAACATCACAACCAATATCATCATTATTATTCCTTGAATCCATTATAAAACCTGGTTTTAAACTCTCTTTCACATTCATCAATCATCATCAACAATAACAACAACAACAACATCATTAATAAGAATTATGAAGATTTTACTAAAAATTTGGAAAGCATTTTAATACAACTTTTTATAGAATTTTTCCTAATTTATTATAATTATTTGTATCTAAATTTACACAGACATCGTAAATCATTTCGCAGGAAATCATTGCCATCACCATCAACAACAGTGTTGTCAACAACATCATTATCACGACAAGTCTCTTGCCGCCGCACAGTTCTCACACATGATCTCTCCTTGTTTTGTCATCATCATCGGATAATGCCAATAAATTGCTGGTCTATTGTGTCTAGATTATAATCATGGGCCAACAACTGTTCTCCTCTCAATTTAGGGCACTATGTGCATGAACAAATGAGATGAGAAACAAAGAGCAAAAAAAAAAACACACAACTACACATCTCTCAGTTATGACAAATACATCACTCTCATTCCTTTATCATCTCACAGAAAATTACAAAATTTTTAATACATGATTTTCTATCAAAATTCTTTTACTTATTTGCCTAACCAAAAAAAAAAAAAGAAAACTAATTTATTTGCTTAGCAAAATAATGTGATTTGATTTAATGTGAAGAACCCCTAAAAGGAATAGCAACTAATTAAATACTACTAAGGTTTGTTTTCCCCAAAAGCAGCACAAGGAAGTAAAATGAAATGTGTGCATAAGAGTATCTAAAAGAACAAGAACAAGATTATGAATCCCTTTCTTCTTTTAAACAAAACCAATTGGCCAACTTAATACTCATATTTTTTATTAATAAAATACATTTACACAACAATAAACAACAACACTTTTACACTTGTATAATTGCCAGCATATAATGGCTTGGCTTGAACGTGTTGGCTCAAATATCCATCATGAGATCTTTTGTCGTTTTTTCGAAATGAATGTGTAGGCTTTTAGAGAATCCTATTTTGTGGTATCCTAACGATCATATAGAATCACTTAAAATTATGATAAAATACAACACACACACACAGATACACGCTGAAACACAATACTAATAAGCGAAAAGTGGGATACAAAAATTAAAAGGAATAATTATGAAAATCGAATAACAACAACTTCATATTATATTAAAACAAAAGATAAAAAACAATACAGAATTAAAATTAATGAAATACTATAAATGTATGTGCTTCATTCTTAAAAACCAAAAAACGTAAATAAAAACAACAATAAAAGTAATACAACATAAGTAGGGTGTTTTATTTAGGCCACAAATAATCCTTCGTTCTTTGGAAGCAATCATTCAAAATCCTATTGGCAAAATTATCCTTTGCGTTAAAATTTAACATGAAGCCTAAAAGTATGCAGCATTTTTTACATATTCGCATAGAATGACCCCCAATAGTGGAATTGTTTATTAAATACAGACATCAGAAAATGTCATACTGGAAAACACATACCTATTGTAGGGAGAATATAGAGGCCTTACATGAGAGATATTACTGATCTACTACAGGTATACAGGTAAAGAGTTACTTCTATATGTCTATACAAATACCTACATTTCTTTTATTAGAAGGCCAACATATCTATTGGTCTTCTATATGAGGTATATTTTGCGAGGAACTTTTGGTCTACTAGGGAATGAGTTTTTGGTCTTCCTAGGGACTATCTTTCTAGTTCTTCTTCTGGACTTTTTAAAACTGAAATTCCCATGAAGAAATCTATTTGTTAGAAAGATTCCTATTTAAAGACAAAACCTAAATTATTGCGTGTTGAGTGTGCGTTCTTCAAAACAACAACAAAATACTAATATTTCAAATTTGAAATACATATGTACATGTATTTTGTTTTTGTTTTGAATAACTCACACACAATATGCAATAATTTAGGTTTTGCGCTAAAAAAATTCTTCAAAAGGTTCCTTTGCCTTAACATTTAACATGAAACCTAAAAGTATGCTGCAATTATCACATATTTTTTACATTTCTCATATAATGACTTCCAATAGTGGAATTGAGTAACAGTTTTGTTTGTTAAATAAAGAAATCAGAAAATGACATACTGGAAAACATGCAGACCTATTTAAGGGAATATAGAGGCCTTGCATGACAGATCTTACTGCTCCACTACGGATAGAGAGTTACTACTATACAATGTCTTGGTCTTCCATATGAGGATCTGTTGGTCTTCTTCGTGAAGAACTTTTGGTCTTGTAGGGAAAGACTTATACATTATCCAAAGGAAGGCCATATTAGCACCTACTGGTACTGAGCGTGATGAGCTTCGCCGAACCAACCCAATAACCCCAGAGTCAGGGGGCTGACAATGGAAGTTAATAGGCTAGTCGGCGAGCATAAGCGGAACAAGTGGTTAAATCATCTGAAGAGTTGCAACATTGGAGCCGTTATAGGTGAATTGTGGGCAACGGTTAAGTCACTCTCGAACCCTTGAAGAAGGGATGATAGAACCTACGTCACGTTTGGCGACGTTACGTTGACTGACCCGAAGAGGTGCGCAAGTTATTTCAATCGACAGTTTGTCGAGCACCCCGAGAGTGACAGGGCGAAGATCTCTTCCTGCCGAGGAGGAACCACCACAGTTTACAATGGATGATGTTGCCAATGCCATCAGGAACGCTAAATCATACAAAGCGTTGGGCCCTGATGGAATCTCCATGGTAATGCTGAAGGAGCTGGATGAGCCGGCAGTGGAGTATCTCACTAAAGTTCTCAACTTGTCGCTATCCACCCTCATTGTTCCCGAAGTCTGGAAAATGGGCAGGGTGGTCCCGCTACTGAAGCCAGGCAAGGATGCCAGCAGAAATGAATCGTACAGGCCGACTTCGCTTTTGCCGCCCGTAGCAAAGACCCTTGAGGCCTTGCTCCTCCCCAGTATCAGAAATAGCTATCAAGTTGCCGATCATCAGCATGGATTCCGTAAGCAGCACAGCACGACAACAGCGCTGCACGCCATTATCACATATATCTGCAAAGGACTCAACCAGAGACTGCCGTGCGATAGAACAGTTATGGTGGCGCTTGACTTATCAAAAGCCTTTGATACAGTCAGGCACTCCACGCTGTTTGAGGACATTGAGCAGACAACCCTCCGGCCAAGCTTGAAACGTTGGATAGTCAATTATATGTGTGGACGCCAGTCGTACGTGGAATTCAGGAACAAGAAGTCCAAACCCCGTAGAGTGAAACAGGGAGTTCTTCAAGGTGGGGTGATATCTCCGGAACTGTTTAACCTCTACCTCTCCTGTATTCCGCCCCCTCCAAACGGCATCGAGATCGTAACGTATGCGGATGATTGCACGATCCTGGCGTCGGGTACCTATCCTGATGACATCTGTGAGAGACTGAACAACTATTTAACCGATCTTACCACCTTCTTCCATTCGAGGAATATGCAGATTTCCGCCACAAAATCAACATCCACTCTGTTCACCACATGGACAGCGCAGTTTGGAAGAGAATTGAATGTCGTGGTCGACGGTAGCACAATTCCGACCACAAACTGCCCCAAACTGAAAAGTAGGAACAAGGTCCTCAAGTCCCTAGCCGGCAGCACTTGGGGTGCAGATAAAGAAAACTTGTTGACCACATATACGCGATAGGTCGGTCTGTGGTAAGCTATGCGGCGCCAATCTGGTCCCCAAGTTATGTAATACGAATAGGAAAAAGATTCAAACTTGCCAGAATGCCGCCCTGAGAACAGCAACAGGGTGCCTCCTCAAATTTTCAGTGGGCCATCTACATGAGTAGGCAAAGATTCTTCCAGTAAAGCAACACAATGAGATGCTTTCGTTGCAGTACCTGCTTGGATGTTACCGTGTGAGCCATCCAAATCACCATCTTGTGGGTAGGCCCGACACATACAGGCAGATCAGGAAGGATATCCATGCTCTAGAGAACGCCTAGATCAACAAGCGTATCAAGCAGGTTTAAATAGTGTTCATACGGATGCAGTTGCCAAGGCCTTAAGCAATTATAGTGTGAATAAAGTCCTCGAAATACATCCCCCATCTATTGCAGCTGAGGAGCATCTGCTGCCACGACAAACTAGAGTAGTTTTGGCTCAACTACCCTCGGGATATTGCAGTCGCCTAAATTCTTATTGGGCGGAAATCGACCGCGTCGTGCAAGACATCTGCCCAGTATGTGGCATGGGCCCGCACGACACAAAACACCTTTTCAACTGCCCTGCCAAACCTACTCATCTAACTCCAGTGGATCTGTGGTTACATGCCATCGAAGCAGCCACTTTCCTGGAACTGGAGATAGACCCAGAGCCAGATTGAACAGAAGAACGAACATACAAACATAATAACAAACACTGTTACAACAACAACAACTGGTATCATATAAAAAGGCTGTTTTTCGATGGGTAAAATCTATTGGTCTTCGGCGGGATGATCATATTCTTCTATGTAAAGATCTATTGATCTTCTACTGAAAGATCTACTGATCTTCTATAGGAAGGTTTATTGGTCTTTATGGTAAGATCTGCTGCTCATCATTGGGAAGACCTAATGCTCTGCATAATGCTCGTTCGTATATCTTTTCAATTATCTGTTCTAGATTCGAAAATTCTGCAATTCTTTGATTCGAATTGAGGCGGCTGCATCGTCCGGATCTTAATTAAGCTAAAACCATTCGTGTTTGTCTTGGGGTGGTCTACGAGAAAGGCATTCACACTGTATCTTTGTATTGCCTGCACAACTGCACCAGTTTGAATACTAACCTGCGTGACAGACTCGTTGACCTAGAGGTTCTCGTTTGTACCTTAAGACATCTCTATCTCTTGACGTGTAACACTGTTGTGGTT
Organism: Musca autumnalis; assembly: GCF_047663935.1. Taxonomy (NCBI): domain Eukaryota; kingdom Metazoa; phylum Arthropoda; class Insecta; order Diptera; family Muscidae; genus Musca; species Musca autumnalis. The sequence goes on from NW_027411644.1 coordinate 62,125,618, forward strand.
GTGTGGGCAATTGTTTCTTTTTATGGGGAGGAGTAGAACCTCTAGGATTTTCACTACTGGCGATAGGAAGGTAATCGCCCTATAAAATTCGCCTCTGTTGGCATACTTGCCTGGCGTCAGTAGCAGCGCCACCCTGTCAACATTCCAAGGTTTTTGTAAAATATAGGTGGCTAACGATAGAATGAGGAAACCTGTCAAATACACAACTCCGGGTTCACCCAGTTGCTTATTGCTCATTGTAAATTGTGGTGGTACTTCCCCGGCTGTAAAAGCTCTTATACGGCGTGGCGCTACTCTTTGCCCTGTCACTCTCGGGGAGCTCAATAAATTACCGGTTAAAATAACACCCGTTAACCATTGCCCACAATTTACTCAATCCTTTACAAATGTTGCATTGCTTCAGGTGGTTGAGCCACTATTTCCGTTTCAAGTTAATTTCCCTAGTTCTTGGGTCTTCAGGGTTCGTACGAAGAAGCTCATCATGCTCAGTTGCTAGTCCCATCGCTTCTGCTGGCAAATTTTGTGGACATTGAAATCACACAGCACCAGTTAGAACCTTAAGTATGGATCACTAGAGTCAAGCTCAAGCGAGATAGGTCTGTACTGGACAGACTGTTGTATATGTCCTATTTCTCTTCTACTTGTACGATCCTCCACCGAAAAATTGAAGAGTACAGGTGACGGTAAACTTTGGCTGACTTCCGAAACGTTAGTTGCTTTGTAGTCGTACATGAAACTAGGGGTTCTTAGATCGAGTTCCATACTGGAGTAATTTTATGAAGTTGCAGTAGTGGGGAACTCGATCTAAGAATCCCTAGTTTCATGCATGACTACAAAGCAAATGACATGTACCGCGAGAGCCATCCCAATCACCATCTGCTGGCCACCGATACGATACACCCAGACATATCAGGAAGGATATTCGTGCTCTAGAGACGGAGGTCCAGCAATATAGGAGAGAACTCCTCGATCAACAGGCATATCAGGTAGGTTTGAACAACATTCACACGGACACAGTTGCCAAGACCATAAGCAATTATTGTGTGAATGCAGTCATCGGAGTACATCCCCCATCTGTCGCAGCTGAAAAGCGTCAGCTGCCACGACAAACCAGAGTAGTTTTGGCTCGATATTGCAGTCGCCTAAATTCCTATTGGGCGGGAATTGACCGCACCGTACAAGACATCTGCCCAGTATGCGGCATGGGCCCGCACGATACTATGCACCTATTCAACTGCCCCGCCAAACCTACTCATCTAAATCCAGTGGATCTGTGGTTACATCCCATCGAAGTAGCCACTTTCCTGGAACTGGAGATAGACACAGAGCCAGATTGAACAGGAGAACGAACATACAAACATAATAATAAAACACTGTTACAACAACAACAAAGCAACTGACATTACGGAAGTCAGCCTTTTTTCGTGGATCGCGGCAATGGCAATGGGCGGATATGGCAAACGGAACAGCAAACTCGGGTCTCTTCTCTTTCCCGACACGGACCAAAAGAGCACGGAGAAGGAATACCGAATATATTGCTGCTCCCTTGGTAATAAAAGTACACAAACTCATAATTGTTGAGATGACGGAGAGCCGGCCGCCATAACGCTCGATACAAAGTAAGTCCCATATCATTGAGCTAATACGAATTCATGTGCCCTCATTTACATATATGGGAATGACCTAAAAGTATTCTATACGAAAACCAACAGGTCGTTGGAAAGGCCTAAATGTATCTCTTCTATTAAAAAATTAGCCTTTTGTAAGGAAGGCCATTGTATTCTTTGTGCTCTTCTTTTAGTTTATGTTGACTTCTATTTTCAAGTTATTACTCCATGTAGTTCGGCCTTTGTGTGCTGATTTTAATGACACAAACATTTTCGAGGGGGATGTCCACAATTTTCGAGGCATATATATATATACAGTGAGTCAATTAAGTATTTTGCCTCTTTAGAAAATTGAAAAATTTTCAATAAATTCGTTTGAAACCATCAAATTAGTGGTAAAAAAGTCGAATACTTATGTGTAGTATGTTTGTGGGTAGTTTAGTATCCAATATCTGCAAGAAACGCAGCGAAAGGCTTAATGGTCTTCTAGATATTGACCAAAATCTATAACAACATAAAATATTTTACCTCAAAAAAGTATTTTGCCTTTTACATATTTTTTGAGAAAAACACATTTTTGTTACACTCTAAAGATTTTTATTGTAACCGTTGGAGATTATGACATTATGCAACTGTTTCGGCACCAGTTCTACCACCTTGCGACATGTTTACTTACTTACTTACTTAGCTGGCCCATTACAGAACATTTGTTCTATAGGCCGAACTAAGAAGAGATCTCCATTCCTCTCTATTTGTTGCTTTGCACTCTGGAATACCGCGCCTTTTCATCTCATCATCCACTTGTTTGCGCCATCTATTCCTTGGCCTGCCAATTCTGCGTGCACCGCCATGTGGCATGTATTCATACGCCTTTTTAGCGGGATCATCATCGCTCATTCTTTTGATATGGCCTAGCCAACGCAATCGCTGCTTCTCGATACGTTTAACAATATTCATGTCGTTGTATAGCAGATACAGCTCGTGGTTCATGCGACGTCGATATTCACCGTCAACGCAGATTGGTCCGTAGATCTTTCGAAGAATTTTTCTCTCAAACACACCAAGCACTGCCATGTCTGCTTGCGCAAGTACCCAGGCTTCGGAGCCATACATCAGCACGGGTAGTATCAGTGTTTTGTAGAGCGTTATTTTTGTTTGACGAGATGTGGCTTTGTTTTTAAACTGCTTACTTAATCCAAAGTAGCATCTGTTGGCCAATACAATTCTACTTTTTATTTCACAACTGATGTCGTTTGTTGTGTTGACGGAGGTGCCGAGGTAGACGAAGTCTTTTACTACCTCAATATTATAGGAACCAACTTCCACAGTCGGTCCGAGCTCAATGGACGCATTGCGCGTCGACACCATTAACTTGGTCTTCTCATCCGATGCAAATATATTTAAATACCTTCGCCACTAAACCGCACCATTTTTAAAATCCAATTTTATAACTTCAGAGGTCTTGGCAAGGGATGATTGTTTCCCTATATTTTCCAATTATTTTCTAATGTTTTATTTGCTACAAAACCGTCAATATCTCCGGATTTTGGAAACTGGTGGGCAATTTATGCAAGACATTGGTTCCGAGATTAGTATTGAAGACACGATTCATTTTTGGAAGCAGTCAGGAGTGATCTTCGCGATTTTTTAAATATTTTTTTGTCTCTGTTCTTAATTTTCCTAGTTCCAAACTATAATTTCTTTCACTATTCGTGATGCGTCTTAGCTTTTTATTTATTTTTTACGCTATTGTTAGGATTTGAAGGTAGCGGCGAATCATTTTTCACTGATTTTCTTAGAGATTAATGTCGGTAATGACCAAAATTAATAAAACATATTGTCAAATAAATTAATGTAGGAAAATTGGAGAAAATAACCGCGTAAACATGTCGCAAGGTGGTAGAACTGGTGCCGAAACAGTTGCATAATGTCATAATCTCCAACGGTTACAATAAAAATCTTTAGAGTGTAACAAAAATGTGTTTTTCTCAAAAAATATGTAAAAGGCAAAATACTTTTTTGAGGTAAAATATTTTATGTTGTTATAGATTTTGGTCAATATCTAGAAGACCATTAAGCCTTTCGCTGCGTTTCTTGCAGATATTGGATACTAAACTACCCACAAACATACTACACATAAATGTTCGACTTTTTGACCACAAATTTGATGGTTTCAAACGAATTTATTGAAAATTTTTCAATTTTCTAAAGAGGCAAAATACTTAATTGACTCACTGTATATAGTTTTACAATGTAAATATATTTTGACCAGATTTATTTATATTTCCCGCTGAAGGCAGTTCTTCTCATTTTCATCACAATATGTTGCTTCCCTGATTATATGTCACATATTAAAATTCAGGGAATTACCCATGGGACTGCCAATAATTCGCAATGGAAATAAAAGGTTATTCTTTATGAATTCTATTAATATAATTATGAGAAGGATTCCAGACATCGAATTCTGGAGTCGTGCACGGAATTATTGAGGTCTTCGAATTATCCTCATATCGCTTCATTCATCTAATATCTACATCTACTTGTTAGGACAAACTTCAATTGTTTATAAAATTGTTTTTATTATTCTCTAAACTAAATAATAAACAAGAAGAAAAAAACTTACATACTATCACATTACACACAACTACTGCCATTCACTATCGGAATCATATTCTTCCCAATCTAAATCTTTATCCACGGGCAGGTTGCGCTTTTCCAAATAAACATTAAATTGTTCTTTGACATTCATAAATTGTTTAATTTTCATACGGAATTGTTTCCAGGTCCATTGATCATGATTACGACGATCCGTAACCATGGCTTTGTAATTGAATTTATATTTATCCAAGAAATAGGAAAGATGGCTTACGACACCTTTGGGTAATCTAAAGAAACAAAGTAGAAGCATAGAATTACAAATAAAATCTTGTAAATAAAAATATTTGTGTAACTTGCCTAAATTTAGATTCTGCCTTTTGTTTTGCCATTTCTTCCATTTCACTGACAACATGCCCACGTTTTGGCACCGGTTTGGTATCCTCCTCGGTGAGTTCTTCTTCTTCAAAACCATTTACAATTTTAGTGATTTTCAAACGATCATTTTTGAAATTTGGTATGGGCACTGTTTTATTGGGATCTACACACAAACCCATTTCACTGAAATTTGTTCCAGGTCGCTTTCTGTCTTCCCACAGCTTTTTAAAGGCAGGACTGGAACAATTGGAATTACAAGACAAGCCAACACAAATGTTTGTTTACTTACTCTTTTATTTTACCAGTGGATGACCGGGTTTTATTCAAAGTTTTTCTATTTACATTGTAGCGATAACGTTTCTGTCTATGATTTCTACGAATTTTCATTGTAAAACTGTTGTTTTATTGAATTTTTTAGTAATTATTTTAATAAATTATCCAGCGTTTAAATCTACGGGCAACAAAGTGTTTACACGTGCTACGAAGAGAGCACTTTGAATCAAATGTCAAATTGTTTACGGCTCTCTCTCATTAATAACAGTGTTGCCTACTCGCAGAGTATGGTGTACCTAAACAACGGCGTAAAAAGTATGGCAAATGACAAAATTGTTTTTAAGGGTTTGTTTTAACTTTTTTTGGACTTTTAAACCGATTATTTGGTTGAAAAGTAGATTTTTTATTTATTTATTTCACCAAATAAAAAAATGCTCAGAAATTATTTTATTTTTATCAGAAAAATAGGCACGAAATGTTCAACATTGCGCGTCTTAAATACTTTCGACGTTTTTTTATGGAATGTGGGTTAGCCACACTTTCACCTAGTGTGAAAACAAGGCCAAGTACAGGTAGATACATCGTGAAACAAAAGAATAAGGTGTAACAGCAAATCCCAAACGTCAAAATCGTTCTCAATAACACATTACTGTGAATTATTCACGATAATGCATTTTGACAACTAGTGTGATGATCAGCTGTTTTCCCGTTATACCTGTATTATTGTGCCACGAAAGAAACAAAAGATCTTGGCATGGTGGAATAATGAGGTGTAACGCCAAAAACAGATGATCTTCATACCAGTTGTCAAAATGTGTTATTGTGAATAAAATCACGTACAAAATGTAAACAAGCAATTCACAGTAATGCATGATTGTGAGCAAATTTGACGTTTGACATGATTTGATGTAACACCTTCCACCATGGATCTTGTTAATGTTAGAATTCAATCAAATTCGATCAGCTGATGCATCTACCTTGGTAATTGTACAATTGATTTATGATGTACGTATGTCATGTATGTTATTAGTTAGTTAAGGGCTGTTTACACCATCTATCAATGTCATATGAGCTGTCATTTCTTTCACCCATTCGACATTCTCTATGTTTGTCAAAATTGACGTCATCCATACAACTTTCAATTTGTGCGTTCATACCTACAAGTGTTATTTTCGTATGACATAACCTATAAATATAAAAACAGCTGTTTTTGTCATTGTTTACATTTATTGTTGAGTTACAAATTTGCGCAAATTTTTAATTTTGGTTGAAGGAAAATGAATATCTAGCATGTTTGTTGTGGTAGAATAGGTTTTTGGGGTTATAGAGGCATTCATGTTTTGCCACAAAGCAATAATTTCCAACACTGCTCCTTTCGACCAATCGATCTAAAAATAACATTATAAACACCCTTTATTTACTTTTCTAAATACTTAAATATACATAACTTTCCATTTTCTTTTTTAAAAGATATTGTTTTTCAATTTTTTTTTTTGAGAATGCCAGAAAACAGCTGATAAATTTATGTTTACATACGAGAATGCCGTATCAAATAGAGCGCTCCCTAAATGAAAAAATTACATATGAGTTGCCAAATCATTTTGATAGATGAAAATTTTCATAGTGGTCACACTATAGGTGTGTTCGTTTACTCAACAATTTGTACAAATTTGTACAAGTCCAGTAACTTCTTGTAATCGACTAAGGTCTTTTGCATTGTACTGTAGAGTAAACGAACAACATCCAGTAACAATTTGTACAAATTTTGAGTAAACGAACACACATTATGTGTACAACATTCGCAGGTAGAAAATTTGACATCTCATACGACATTGATAGATGGTGTAAACAACCCTTTAGTGGACTCGTTGAAAAGTTGTTTGTATTATTGCGGAAAAGGATATTGTTTGTTATAAGGACAATAAGGCTTGCTACAATGCGCGATATACAAATATTGGATCCCAGAAACTTGGTCAAGAACCGAGAAATCCTCTATAGACTTATAATAAGGTAAGGCAATCATGAATGTCTTTTGGAAGCTAGGAATTACTAACAGTCCTCATTATCTTTTCTTCCAGTCAACTTATGTACGATGGCCTGGAGAAATTTGCCATGGAATTGTCCATGTTGGTAAAGGCTGATGAATGTACGCCTAGTGAACGTCTTTTACACGTTATGATTGCTGGTATGCAGGCGATGTCGGATAAAGAACCTGCACCCAAGGATGATGTTTTGCCTTGTATCGATTTAGAATTTGAACCTGACGCAGCTGCAATGGCGCCCGAGCCAGCATCGTACGAAACAGCATATGTTACCTCTCACAAGGCTTCATGTCGTGCTGGGGCCTTCAGTCATGATGGTACTTTAGTGGCAACGGGCAGTCAAGATGCCAGTATAAAAATTCTCGATGTAGAACGTATGTTGGCCAAGTCGGCTCCGGATGAACTGGATACTGGACGTGAACAACAAGGACATCCCGTTATACGTACCCTTTATGATCATACAGATGAAGTGGCATATTTGGAATTTCATCCCAAAGAACATATTCTGGCCTCGGGTTCAAGAGATGGTACGGTGAAGTTATTCGACATAGCCAAACCATCGGTTAAGAAGGCGCATAAAGTTTTTACGGATTGTGAACCGGTGACATGTTTATGTTTCCATCCATCTGGTGATTATATGGCAATTGGTACGGAGCATTCTCTGTTACGGCTTTATGATGTACATACGGCCCAATGTTTTGTCAGTGCTATTGGGTCGCAGCATCACAATGGTTCGGTAACATGTGTGGCGTTTGCTCCCACGGCCAAGCTTTATGCCAGTGGAAGTATTGATGGTTCCATTAAAATATGGGATGGAGTTAGTGGTCGCTGCATTAATACAATTGCAGATGCTCATGATGGAGCTGAAATATTTTCCATACAATTTACCCGAAATGGAAAGGTAAGTAGTTTTGACCTGCCAATCATGATTTATTTATAAAAAAAACTTTTCTTTTAGTACCTTCTTTCTTCGGGTAAAAATTCCTTGGTATATCTTTGGGAATTGTGTACAAGTCGTCCCATCCAAACATATACCGGTGCCGGTACTACGGGCAAACAGGAACACAATACCCAAGCCGTTTTCAATCACACCGAAGATTATGTTCTATTTCCGGACGAAGCTACCACTTCATTGTGTTCATGGAATTCTCGTAATGGTAGCCGTTTAAATTTGATGTCATTGGGTCACAATGGTCCCGTTCGTTTTATAACACACTCTCCCAATGCCCCAGCATTCTTAACATGTTCAGATGATTTCCGTGCAAGATTTTGGTATAGACGTACAACAAATCAATAGTTTCCAAGTCAAATCCTCCATGTGTAGTAATGACAAAGATATTTGAATGTAGTTTATAAGGCAAATTTCATATAAATAAGAAGTAGAAATTAAACAAAATATAATATCCTTGTGAAGAATAATAACAAAAATTTAAATTGGAAATATTCAGGAAGGCAGGCCAAAGGAAATCTTTATTTTTATACAAACCGAATAGGGAGTCCATAGGAGTCTATAGATGATGAGCTTAAGGGAATCTTTAAAGACGAGCTTGAGGGAGTCTTTATGGACGAGTTTAAGGGAGTCTTTATAGACGAGCTTAGGGGACTCTTTATAGACGAGCTTAAGGGAGTCTTTATAGACGAGCTTAAGGGAGTCTTTATAGACGAGCATAAGGGAGTCTTTATAGAAGAGCTTAAGGGAGTCTTTTTGGGGGAGGTTAAGGGAGTTTATATAGAAGAGCTTAAGGGAGTCTTTTTACACGAGCTTAGGGAGTCTTTATAGACGAGCTTAAGGGAGACTTTATAGAAGAGCTTAAGGGAGTCTTTATAGAAGAGCTTAAGGGAGTCTTTATAGACGAGCTTAGGGAGTTTTTATAGACGAGCCCAAGTGAGTCTTTATAGACGAGCTTAGGGAGTCTTTAGACGAGCTTAAGGGGTCTTTATGGACGAGCTTAAGGGAGTCTTTATAGACGATTTTATTGGAGTCTTTATAGACGATTTTATTGGAGTCTTTTTAGACGAGCTTAAGGGAGTCTTTATAGACGAGCTTAAGGGAGTCTTTATAGACGAGCTTAAGGGAGTCTTTATAGACGAGCTTAAGGGAGTCTTTATAGACGAGCTTAAGGGAGTCTTTATAGACGAGCTTAAGGGAGTCTTTGTAGAAGAGCTTAAGGGTGTCTTTTTAGACGAGCTTAAGGGAGTCTTTATAGACGAGCTTAAGGGAGTCTTTATAGACGAGCTTAGGGGAGTCTTTATAGAAGAGCTTAGGGGAGTCTTTATAGACGAGCTTAGGGAAGTCTTTATAGACGAGCTTAAGGGAGTCTTTATAGAGGAGCTTTATAGACGAGCTTAGGGAGTCTTTAGACGAACTTAAGGGCTCTTTATGGACGAGCTTAAGGGAGTCTTTATAGACGATTTTATTGGAGTCTTTATAGACGAGCTTAAGGGAGTCTTTATAGACGAGCTTAAGGGCGTCTTTATAGACGAGCTTACGGGGGTCTTTATAGACGATTTTTTTTGGAGTCTTTATAGACGATTTTATTGGAATCTTTATAGACGAGCTTAAGGGAGTCTTTATAGACGAGTTTATGGAGTCTTTATAGACGAGCTTAAGGGAGTCTTTATAGACGAGCTTAAGGGAGTCTTTATATACGAGCTTAAGGGAGTCATTATAGACGAGCTTAGGGGAGTCTTTATAGACGAGCTTAGGGGAGTCTTTATAGACGAGCTTAGGGAAGTCTTTATAGACGAGCTTAAGGGAGTCTTTATAGAGGAGCTTTATAGACGAGCTTAGGGAGTCTTTAGACGAACTTAAGGGCTCTTTATGGACGAGCTTAAGGGAGTCTTTATAGACGATTTTATTGGAGTCTTTATAGAAGAGCTTAAGGGAATCTTTATAGACGAGCTTAAGGGCGTCTTTATAGACGAGCTTAAGGGGGTCTTTATAGACGATTTTTTTGGAGTCTTTATAGACGAGCTTAAGGGAGTCTTTATAGACGAGTTTATGGAGTCTTTATAGACGAGCTTAAGGAGTCTTTATAGACGAGCTTAAGGGAGTCTTTATAGACGAGCTTAAGGGAGTCTTTATAGACGAGCTTCAGGGAGTCTTTATAGACGAGCTTAAGGGAGTCTTTATAAACGAGCTTAAGGTAGTCTTTATAGACGAGCTTAAGGGAGTCTTTATAGACGAGCTTAAGGGAGTCTTTATAGACGAGCTTAAAGGGTCTTTATAGACGATTTTATTGGAGTCTTTATAGACGATTTTATTGGAATCTTTATAGACGAGCTTAAGGGAGTCTTTATAGACGATTTTATGGAGTCTTTATAGACGAGCTTAAGGGAGTCTTTATAGACGAGCTTAAGGGAGTCTTTATAGACGAGCTTAAGGGAGTCTTTACAGACGAGCTTAGGGGAGTCTTTATAGACGAGCTTAAGGGAGTCTTTATAGACGAGCTTAAGGGAGTCTTTATAGATGAGCTTAAGGGAGTCTTTATAGACGAGCTTAAGGGAGTCTTTATAGACGAGCTTAAGGGAGTCTTTATAGACGAGCTTAAGGTAGTCTTTATAGACGAGCTTAAGGGAGTCTTTATAGACGAGCTTAAGGGAGTCTTTGTAGACGAGCTTAAGGGAGTCTTTATAGACGAGCTTAGGGAGTATTTATAGACGAGCTTAAGGGCGTCTTTATAGACGAGCTTAAGGGAGTCTTTATAGACGAGCTTAAGGGAGTCCTTATAGACGAGCTTAAGGAGTCTTTAGACGAACTTGAGGGAGTCTTCATAAACGAGCTTAATGGAGTCTTCATAAACGAGCTTAAGGGATTCTTTATAGACGAACTTAAGGGAGTCTTTATGGACGAGCTTAAGGTAGTCTTTATAGACGAGCTTAAGGGAGTCTTTATAGACGAGCTTAGGGGAGCCTTTATAGACGAGCTTAAGGAAGGAAGTCTTTATAGATGGGCTTATAGGAGTCTTTATAGACGAGCTTAAGGGAGTCTTTATAGACGAACTTAAGGGAGTCTTTATAGACGAACTTAAGGGAGTCTTTATAGAAGAGATTAATGGGCCGATTCCGTACAGCGAGGCGAGTCGTGTCGCGTTGCCAGTTGCAATTTTTCCATTACGTATGGCAAAAGTCGCACGACGACGTCAAATTTTGTCGCCGTAATGTTCATTTTCCGGCGACAACAAATTAGCTGTTCATTGTTACTAACGAATAAAAAAAAATAAAAAAAAAAATAAAAATAACTTGTTATCGACGATTATTTTCTATCGCTGTACGTAGTGCATTTTTTAAATTTTGTCACAGAGACGATAGACGACGCGACATGACTCGCCTCGCTGTACGGAATCGGCCCATAAGGGAGTCTTTATAGACGAGCTTAAGGAAGTCTTTATAGACGAGCTTAAGGGAGTCTTTATATTATCCTATTCGTAGCCGTGTTCGTGTTCCAATGTTCGTCATCAGGTCATGGTAGGACAATATAAGGTATAATATAAGTCTATGTTCTCAGTCACAGAACTCTCCAAACTCGCTCTCTTTTACTGGAAAATTTTGTTATCGAATAGGATTCAGTAAAAATAAGTACGAATTTGTACAAATTGTTGGGTTATCGTACAGACCTATAGTTCATCTAATTTTGATACCCATATACATATTTATGAGACCACGTTTGTGGTTTTCTGGTTATAATAGATCTTCTGTGTGGTTAATGACTCGAAGATCGTTTAATAGATTATGAACGGATGACTTAAAAGGGTTATAGAAAATCGTTTCACATTCAATTGCAAATGGTCCGCACGTAAAGATAGATCTCATTGGCCTGGTAGACGATAATTTCATAGAAATTTTAATTATTAATTCACATTTCACAATTTCATTCATTCCGTTAAACAATGAAGCCAATTCTCGAAGTCTTGTTTTCTAAACACAACTACCCGGCAAGTGATCAAGAAAAACAGAAGCCACAAGAGCAAAAGAAAACCCTACGACAAGGTCTAAAAGAAATCTACTATGAATATTGTACAAATACCTCGGTACATTGTATTCAATATTTGGGAACACATCGTCCATGGAAAGAAATTATTTTCTGGTTAACCATATTCGCTATATCATTTTATTGTTGTTCCGAAACTATAACAAAGATATATCAAAAATGGAATGATACTCCAGTTATTGTGACTTTTTCGGAACATTCAACACCTGTGTCAGATATACCATTTCCAGCCATAACCATTTGTCCAGAAATAAGAAGAAGGGCAAACAAAAATGGTCGGTATTTGAGAGTTATTTGCATGGCAACAGGAAGGAAGAGTCTTATTAATATTCTTTCTTCTTTTTTTTTTGTTTTTACAGGTCCAAGCTATGGCGCGTTTTTGTCGAATATAACAAATGGTATGGAAATTTCAAAGAGTCTAACAAAAACTGAACGTGAAGAATTGCTGACTCTATTACAAACCTGTAACAAAGATGTGTATTCCAGTGAGATTCCCAGGCTATTCAATGGATCTCTAGATTATATTCAAATAATAAATAACATGGCATTGGGATTCGAGGAACAGACTGTGGCTTGTAAATGGTTTGGCATCAGTGACATTTGCCGGGATTTACTAACGAATACCTATACCGATGATGGCCTTTGCTATACCTTTAATGGTTTCAATGGCACCGATTTGTATCGTGAAAATACCGTACAATATAAACTATTGGGTCTTGAGAATATTATCGATCAATCAACTCTTCAACGTATAAATCGTAGCTTAAATTGGTCCATGGAACATGGCTATCCAAATGACGCTCCACTCAAAACTTATCCCGCCCGAGTTATAAGTGCCAATACACGGACATCTTTTGAGGCAACACTGCGTATACCAGGCGGACACAGTGATCACAGTTGTAGTGGTGGAACCGATGGTTATAAAATTGTTCTACACACCCCATCCGATGTACCAATGTTGTCCAAACGTTTTGTACGCATTTCACCGCACAAGGAGGTTGTAATCACTGTAAAACCCATACTGTTGACCACATCCGATGGTGTTGCCAATTATTCGCCGGAAAAGCGTGAATGTTATATGGATGGCGAAAGATATTTGCGATTCTTTAAGGTCTATAGTGCCCGCAACTGTGAAATGGAATGCCTTACCAACTATACCCTCAAGGAATGTGGTTGTGTAAAATTCTCCATGCCTCGCAGTGCCGATATGCCCATTTGTGCTGAGGATAAAATCAGTTGTTATGTACAGGCCGAAGATCGAATGCTATTGGAACATTTCGGCAGCAGTGATAAGGATCCATGCAACTGTATGCCATCGTGTACCTCGTTGGACTATGATGTTGAAATATCACAATCGGAGTTTAATGAAGAACAAATTTTTGCAGCATTTAAAATTAAAGATGCCGTTGGGGCAAAATGGTCTCGTTTAACTGTCCATTTTAAGGATAATGAATTTATAACTTCCAAGCGTTCCGAGTTGTATGGATTCACGGATTTTTTGGCAAATTGTGGTGGCGTTTTGGGTCTGTTTATGGGTATTTCCATATTGAGCTTTATCGAATGGTTGTATCATTTCACTTTGCGTCTGTGGTCGAATATGAGAATGAATCATGTTTGAGTCATTGAGATTGTAAAGTACCACCCGTTCAATTTCTGCCTTCATTTAATTATTTGCAATATTTGTATTATATTTTATTATTAATAACAACCTGCGTCACAACATTTATTCGCCATATGTATGTATATCCAATACTTTGAGAACATATACAGTCGGCATTTCGAAAACCTATGCTAAATGACGATAATGTTATAAAGAAACCAGTAAGGAAAGGATTAAAGGCGGTATATATATTGGGAGTTATACCGAAATCTGAACCGATTCCAAAAAAATATGGCACACTTATTTCTGGATCAAATTCCGTCACACATTCCAAATTTCATCGAAATCGGACATATATAGCGTGTTTTGGCGTAAAATCGGCCGAAAATATATATGGGAGCTATATCCAAATCTAAACCGATTTCGATATAATTTGGCACATTTATTTCTAGACCGAATTCAGTCATACATTCCAAATTTTATCGAAATCGGAAATATATAACGTGTTTGGTGCAGAAAATACTTGAAATCGGCCGAAAATATATATGGGAGCTATATCCAAATCTTAACCGATTTCGATATAATTTGGCACATTTATTTCTAGACCGAATTCAGTCACACATTCCAAATTTGGTACAGCAAATACGGAAAATCGGCCGAAAATATATATGGGAGCTTTATCCAAATCTGAAACGAATTTCACCAAAAGCAATAGCGTTCTTCCTATGGCTAAAAAATTATATTCCCCAATTTTCAGCTGAATCGGACAATAATTGCGAACTGTATGTTGCGAACATAAATACATGGACAGACGGGCGGGCATGCATAATTCGACTCAGAAAGTTAAAATATGTACATACATACATACATACATATATCCCCAAAAGGAACTATGGGTCTATTTTGTTTCCTTATGTATGTTACATACAAATGCACAAATACATAATACCCTCTATTTTTTTGTTAATAATTGTTTTCGCTAATTGAGAAACAATGGAAATTTGCGAATTTTTTAAATAAAATGATAAAAAATATGAAATTAAATATGATTTGGTTAATAAAAATATTTTTATTAAGTGTGTTGGAGAGCTTTAAAGTGACACGTTTCCAAAAAATACAATTCCACTTGCAAAAGTAAAAGTGGTTTCGAAAAAATTTCGTTTTTCTTTTTCTGAAGGAGCTAAATACGCAAGGTATATTCATATAAGGTAAATGCATGAATTACAAAAACAACATTGTTGTTGTTGAAAATTAATTGTCAAAGAAAAATATTGAATAATAGGGTCGTTCCAAAAATTTGTTCAGGAAAAGCATAAATACATTTTGAAAATCCTCTAAAATAAAACAAATTTTAATCAAAATGTAAATATAAAGCATACAGAACTGTCGTAGGTCATTGTTATTACACGTTTACGGTGAAAAGAAGAATTTTATGGTAGCACATTTTGAAGTTTAAAATTTCATGAGTAGACCCTATTACATTTTGAAAACTAAATTTACAAAAAAAGTAAGAATACAGCTGATTGTCACTTCTACCTTGTATAAATATGCCTTGTAAATACGGAATTAATTCCACTTTCGATCGGAATGTTTCTGTCACATGCCTGTATATTAGAGTGGGGCGATTTGAACACCATCACGGGCGCCTGGAGTTTCTGAATCTTGGGATTGTTCTGAGCAAAAAAGTCAACTAGACCCTATGTCTACGGTGAAAATCGAGCCCCCGGATTTTGACTTGAAGTTTTTTTTCAAGGATTTTTGGATATTTTGGCATATAACAACTAAACCACTGAGATTTTCGATCCAACACAAAGACAACAATTGTAGCCAAGACTATAATTAAGAACTTTCTAGTACATCGCAAAAGCATTGGAACTCTCCTTCAGGTAGTTATGCCCTCGAGAAGATGAATATTTTTCGGAAAATATCGATAAATGACACTGTGCTACAAAATGGGACTCAAAGTCAGTGTGTGGAAAATTCCTTGTGGAGATGAAAGCTCTTAGTGAGTGTACTAAGAACCCAAAAGGAAATTTTCACCATAGGTCAAGTTTCCAAGATAATTTTGGGCCCTTAATTTGTGAGAGAATAACTTTATATCTCTGTTAAGCGTTATTGTAGCTTCATTTTGAGATTACATGTCTTCAGTCAAATCGAATGGTGAACCTTTTTGTAAAATATTTCATTCCTCTAACTCAATTCCTTCTATGTTCTTTTCGTCCTTTATTTTTTGAACCGTAGTAAAAGTACCAAGACGATGATACCACAGATCCAATCCCACAAGATGGTATAGAATGTATACCGCCCGGCCAAGATGAGGTAAAAACAGCAATCAACCGGCTGAAGAATAATAAAGCAGCAGGAGCCGATGGCTTACAAGCCGAGCTGTTTAAAACCGGAGGCGACGCGCTGATAAGGTGAATGCATCAGCTAGTTAGCACCATCTGGCAGGAAGAACGCGTACCCGACGATTGGAACCTGAGCATTCTATGTCCCGTCCACAAGAAAGGAGATAAGACTGTATGCTCCAACTATAGGGGCATAAGTCTTCTCCCTATTGCCTATAAGATAGTGTCAGGGATATTGTGCGAACGACTAAAGCCAATGGTCAACGAAATAATTGGACCAATGTGGCTTTAGACCTGGCAAGTCCACCATTGACCAGATATTTACCCTGCGGCAAATCCTAGAGAAGACCCAAGAGATGCAGATCGACACATTTCACCTTTTTGTCGATTATAAAGCAGCATTCGACAGTCCCCTCCGATCAAAGGTATTCCACGCAATGTCTGAATTTGGTATCCCCGCAAAGCTCATCCGGCTTTGTAAGATGTTAAAAAAAGAAGTTAAAATTGGAAAGAACATCTCCGAAGAATTTTGTACCAAAAGAGGTTTCAGACAAGGAGACAGCCTTTCGTGTGACCTATTCAACATTTTGCTGGAAAAGGTAATACGAGATGCAAATGTCAAAAGAAATGGCACAATTTACACCAATACCCACATGTTACTTGCCTATGCTGATGACATAGACATCATGGGACGATCAGTAGAGGAAGTAACTGATACCTTTAGGAAGGACGAAGCAGAATCTGCGAAAGTGGGTCTGGCGGTAAACGGCGAAAAGACCAAATTGATGGTGTCGACACGCAAAGCGTCCATAGAGCTCGGACCAACTGAGGTAGTTAAAGACTTCGTCTACCTCGGCACTGCCATAAACACAACAAACAACATCAGTTGTGAAATAAGGAGAAGAATTGTATTGGCCAACAGATGCTACTATGGTCTAAGTAAGCAATTTAAAAACAAAGCCACATCTCGTCAAACAAAAATAACACTATACAAAACGCTGATACTACCCGTGCGCAAGCAGATAAGGCAGTGCTTGGTGTGTTTGAGAGGAAAATTCTTCGAAAGATCTACGGGCCGATTTGCGTTAACGGTGAATATCGACGTCGTATGAACCACGAGCTATATAAGCTATACAAAGACATGCATATAGTTAAACGTATCGAGATGCAACGATTGCGTTGGCTAGGCCATATCATGAGAATGAGCGACGACGAACCCGCTACAAAGGCGTATGAATACATGCCACATGGCGATGCACGCAGAATCGGCAGGCCTAAGCTTCGATGGAGCATACAAGTGGATGAAGAAATGAAAAGGCGTGGTATTCCAAAAAGTCAAGCGAAAAACAGAGGAATGGAGATCTTTTCTTAGTTCGGTCTATGGAACAAATGTTCTGTAATGGGCCAACTAAGTAAGTAAGTAAGTAAAAGTACCATAAGACGAGATTTTACAGCATCCAAATATTCTGCAAAAATGTTGTTCAGAAGATTTTAGGTACGGTTCTCATTGATGACCATTCGATATTTCCCCGTTTTCATGGTCCTTTTTGACATTTACCCGGTTTTTGTTCAGAAAACTATGTTTTGTTTTTATGTATATTCGTTATTGGTCTGTGGTGCTTCTGAAATACTTACCATAAATAGCTCTTGTAATGACGAACACGTTAATAACAAATTTTATTGGAGGATAGATCCGGTTATCTAAATTTTTGAACCGGATATTCTGATATTAAAACCGATTAATGAACCGGTTTTAAGTAACCACGTTTTTTGATTACCTCCTATAGAACGGTACCACCCGTTTATATAGCCTCCGTAGAACAGTTCCTCCCGATTTTAGGGGTTTTCAGGGTTTTAGCCGAATTATTCTACAGAAATTTAGTATTTAGTCTTCTATGAGGCTATAATATCCTTTCCCCTCAATTCGTTAATTTGTTTTGATATAGCCACCGACGTATAGGATAAGTACCAGTGTTCGAAATTTCGAACAGTCAACTTTTCACATATGTAAAGTCACGCTTAGCCCAGTCAATATAGATTTGCGTATAAGGGGGAAATAGCAAAAATTCCCACAAAGCTGAATTTTGGTGGAAAGCTGGGTTTAGCCATTAGAAGCAACATCCTAAAAGTTCCATGTTGTAACAGGTTGGCTGCAACCGTATGTTTTTCCTTGTAGATAGAATGTAGATTCTCGAATAGATTTGCTTGTGTGCTAGTGTGTTAGGTGTGGAGTGGGTGCCCAAAAAAATTTTTTTACCGAGGCTCTGATATTAGATTCTTTTAAGAGGTTTTCCAAAGTTTGTTCAGAAAATTTACGGAATTCTCAAAATTTCCCTCAGAAATTGAAGCGATCTTCAGCAAGATTTCGTTTAAGAATTTCTGCACACTTTCGTGCGCTTGTTTTCGAAAATGTTGCGAGTAATCTGCACATACTCTAATGGGAAATTTTGATTCGTTTCTCTCTCTCTCTCTGGAACAAAATTGTCGAACATTCGTCGAGAGTTGATTTAAAGGCAAGGGAGAGATTTTTTGTGCCTCCACGATATTGCTTGTTTTTTAGTTATTTTGCAGCTGTTAAGTGAATAAGACGTAACGGAACAAGTTATTTTGTGATGAAATTGGCACATGTTTTACAATAAATGAAAGTGTAAGATTGTATACACATTTTCTAAAACGTTGTTTATAATATTGTTATTTCTATTTTAGATACAGTCTGTCGCAAAAATTAGTATACACCGTTGAAACCAAAATGTATTAGCGATAAATATCACTATAACTTATTGAAATCAACGAACAATTAGTTTTATTTGATAGACAAGAAGGTTGTCTTCCGTAATAACAAATAAAAGTGCGCAATATTTGCATACATTAGCAAATGTACGGTTCGAATCCCAAAAATACCAAAATTTATGTCGCAAAAGTTAGTATACAACGGAGAATCCTCGTGGAACTGTGTAAAAAATTCTTGATATTTTTGAACAAAAAGAAACTAAATCTGTACTTAAGCTCATAAAGAGTATATTAATTGGTTTTAATGGCAGTTATAGTACTTATAGTGATAAGTCCAAAGTACACTGGATGGTAAAATCCACAAAAATTGGTCATCTAGAAATACAACAACTGTAGCGACAAAATTCCGGGTGTTATGTCCTGGTTATGAATTCTAAAGCAATGAAATGCTCAGAAAAGCTCTAAAGTTTCAATATGGGGTGATTTTGATCGAGTTTCGACTTGCCTTGTTTGAACAAACGGGAATGTCTTGAAGGAAACCCACACTTTTGAGGCCATTGTCCTTCTAAAACATGTGATAATCCTTAATCCTTACACATAAGGAATTTCCTTTTGAGTTAATTTTCTCACAAATGTCCCCCCTTTTCGTATTCCCACCAAAGTAAATAGTAGGAGAACCTCAAGTTCTGGTGTAAGCCCTACAGTGATACTCCACCACCACAGAAGCATATGATAGCTAATTTAAAATTTTAATACAGTGTTATAACGCATGGATTGTGCAAAAACTTTCTGAAAAACTGTGTTCGCTTCACTTAGGACCAAAATACAACTAAATGGATCAGTTAGAAGTAGTTCATTAGACATTAGACACTATGGACACGAGAAGCATGTCCGATACTGCTAAAAGGCCGGTAGGACAGTATAACTGTAGGGCTACAACAGATCTTGAGGTTCTCCTACTATTTACTTTTGGTGGGAATACGAAAAGGGGCAACATTTGTGAGAAAATTAACTCAAAAGGAAAGTCCTTATGTGTAAGGATTAAGGATTATCACATGTTTTAGAAGGACAATGGCCTCAAAAGTATGGGTTTCCTTCAAGAAATTCCCGTTTTTTCAAACAAGACGAGTCGAAACTCCATCAAAATCACCCCATATTGAAACTTTAGAGCTTTTCTGAGCATTTCATTGCTTTAGAATTCATAACCAGGACATAACACCCGTAATTTTGTCGCTACAGTTGTTGTATTTCTAGATGACCAATTTTTGTGGATTTTACGATCCAGTGTACGTTGCACTTATCACTATAAGTACTATAACTGCCATTAAAACCAATTAATATACTCTGTATGAGCTTAAGTACAGATTTAGTTTCTTTTTGTTCAAAAATATCAAGAATTTTTTACACAGTTCCACGAGGATTCTCCGTTGTATACTAACTTTTGCGATATAAATTTTGGTATTTTTGGGATTCGAACCGTACATTTGCTAATGTATGCAAATATTGCGCACTTTTATTTGTTATTACGGAAGACAACCTTCTTGTCTATCAAATAAAACTAATTGTTCGTTGATTTCAATAAGTTATAGTGATATTTATCGCTAATACATTTTGGTTTCAACGGTGTATACTAATTTTTGCGACAGACTGTAAATCAAATGGAAAAATTGTTCGCAAGGACTGTGCTTTATGATTTTATAAATGTGCAATTCAGTGGGCAGCAGCGACGAATACTATTTCATCAACATTGTAATAATAAAAAGTTCAACAAATATTTTAAATAAAGTTCCAATTTAATCAATGAGAAATTCGAATCGTATCTAATAAACATTGAGAATTTTGGGAGAAAATATTCAGAATATCTAATAAAACATCAGAATAGTTTCCGATTTACGGAGAAAATATCAAGAATTTTTTAGAATTTGTTCCGAAATTTTTCAGAATCTCGAAACAAATCTCCGAGAAGAATTCTTTTTTCTTCAGATTTTCGAATATTTCTTCAGAGTGTTATCAGAAAATCTTTCGAATTCTAAACGAATTCGTGTAGAAACTAGAATGTTCTTTCCGAATTTCCCTCGACAAAACGTTCCGAATTCTGCGAACCGCTTCACACAAATTCGGACCTGTTTTGCATGCGATTACGGCATCAGAAATGGAAACTTGTGCAGAAAATACATCCGAATTCGGTACGATCTCGGCAAAAATTTTTGGCTGGGATATTGGTTGTGTAGGTGAGGGGTGTGAGTGTGTGGATTTATGTGGTTGTGTTGGCGGGTATGTGTGATGGATATTGTGTATGTTGGATGGAAGTTGGAAGTGTTATAAAATATATCTATTGTTGAACAAGATCATGTCATGGGCTATTGTTATTATTGATTTGGAGGAACTGTGCCACTTCCACCGGTCTCACCCAGAGGTCCACAGGGCGCAAATCTGTGGGCCTCGCTGGGCAAGAAAACAAGTGCGACATATTATGCGGGCTTTGGCAACAATTTGGGCACTGGTCTAGTGTGTCTGGAATAATTCTCGCTCGATAGCGGTTTAGGAATGTACTCCAACCAGATCTGAGCTGGGCTAATGTTATTCCAACGGATCTGGGGAGCTGCTGCTCGCTGTCAGAGATTGCTGGAGGATGTTGGTTTAGGACAACGTTAGGGCTGTACCCATTGACGGCTTCATTAACCGCCCTGGTGTGCAGCTGTTTCAGGCCTTGCGTTATTGACAGTCGGTTGACGTCCGATGGAATGACGTCTTGGATGTCCGAACGAAAGCGTCTGATGTCCTTCCGGATGTGTCGTGGAGGTGAATGCTGCACCAAAATGTGGTGGTTGGGATGACTGGGCAGATGGCAGGTCAGGAGGACTTGTCTCGCCAACAACACATTACGTTGTCTAACTGACAGAATCCTCGTCTCCTCATGTAAATGATCCACCTTCGACATCTGAACACATCCGGTAGCAATCCGCAATGCACTGTTTTGAACCACTTGCAAGTTTTGCCACTGGGTGTCACTGAGAAAGAATGTCCACACTGGGGCAACATAACTTAAGATTGAGCGACTGATGGCCTTATATGTCGCTGTGAGTGTTTCCTTGTCCTTGCCCCAGGAAGTACCTGTGAGTGCCTTCAGTACTTTATTTTTGGCTTGGACTTTTCTTTTGATGTACGTGACATGTTTTGTGAATTTCAGGAGATTATCAAACACAACACCTAGGATCTTCGGGTGTTGGACGGTCGGTATTGTTCTCTCTTCGACCTTGATGTCCAGCTCTCTCCTTAGTTCACGTGTGTCCGAGGTAAAAAGGGTAGCTGTTGATTTGGACGGCAATATAACAAGTTTCCTTTCCTGCATAAATGTGGCGATGGTGGCTATATAGTCATTTATTTTAGCACTTACTTCTTCAATATTGACGCCAGATGCCATTATGGTGCAGTCATCTGCGTAAGAAACCATTTTGACGCCATCGGGTGGTGCAGGAAGCTTCGCAAGGTATAAGTTGAAAAGGAGTGGTGACAAGACTCCCCCTTGCGGTACGCCCATTTTCAGTTTGCGATACTTCGACTTCTTGCCACGAAATTCCACATATGCCTGTCTGCCATTGAGATAATCACCAAGCCAGGGCAATGTTAACTCCATTATGTCACCCATTAGAATCGAGTGATAAACCGTGTCAAATGCTTTTGACAGGTCTAAGGCGGCGATCACAGTCCGCGCTGGTGGTCGATTCTGGTTGAGGCCGTTCGCAATATGTGTTGTTATATCATTTAGTGCAGTCGTGGTGCTATGCGCTTTCCGAAACCCGTGTTGGTGATTCGCCAGATGTAGGTGGCTGGAACAAGTTGGTAGAAGTAGCGCTTCCAAAACCTTCGCTATAGGTGACAGAAGGGAGATTGGGCGATTGGACTCTCCTGCGTTAGCCGGTTTTTCAGGTTTAGGAATAACTCTCGCCACTTTCCATATCTCTGGAATAATCAGCTGATTAATGGAGAGACTAAGAAGTTTTGAGAGATATTCCAATGCTACTGGACCATTGTGTTTGAGCATCACAATGTAGATGCCGTCTGGACCATGAGTCTTGGATGGTTTTGCCCTGGAAATAGTGGCTTGAACTTAACAGGGAGTGAAGGACCAGGACTTGTCTCGCGCTGGAGTTTCCTAAATTTTCTAAGGATGGCTCTTCTGGTCCTGTTCTGCTGGATGGGATGAGCAACGAATTGCTGGCAGAACTTGTTTGCGCACTTCTTGGCATCTGTATACTGGATATCGTCGAACGAGATAGCGATGTTACCCTGATTGTTATTTGAGCCGGAAAGACGTTTAATGGTAGACCATGGGTTCAATTCTGTTTCTATGAAAAAGTGAAATGAAAACTTTTATAAAGGAAAATACTGCCAAAGGAAAAAATTATAAAGGAAATATGTACATATTTTTCATTTCAAATTTTCATAGAACAAGAATTCAGTCCCATAACTTGTGAGCGCCAGCGTCACAGTTGTTCAGGTGATTAATCCATTTATTACGACGGTGCTAGTTTACAAGAGAGTTTATCTCTTCCGTCAGAGATGCAATCCTTTGATCATCAGGACATGTTTGAGGCAGATGGTCGCGTTCATCAGCAAGTCGTGCTGCAGCTGTCGGATAACCGGGTCTACATTGTGGAATTCTTCCAGCAGGGATATGGAGCTTTGCCGCCCGAAGAAAACTATTCCTCAGTATATTCTCACCCATGGTATAAGTAAAGAGGTAGATTTAAATGAAAAAAATCTATAGAACCCTTGTTTTTCCTGAATTCCTAATATCACGGTTACACTACAGCTTTTTGCCGGGTTAACCCACTTCATGAGGATTTATTGCTTAATCTGGTCAAATTTGACCAGATTTGCCATACAAAAATTAAATCCTCTCACGACTGGGTTTATTTTAAATCCGGCACAAATCCACCAAATATACAGTGTTGTATTCGGTATTTGTGCAAAAAATCCAACTCTACTCAAAAAGTACCAAAAGTTGCAACTGTTTTTGCAACAGAGTTAGTCGTGTTTTACACGTTTACGATTGGTCGCATGAGATTTTATGGAGTTAATAAATCTAAAGTTATTTGGAAATCATAAAATTATTATTTTTTTTTTTCATTAGACACTTTTTTAACAAAAAGTACGATTGATACCATGATACAAAAATGTATCCCTGTGTGTAAAATATACTAATATGAGCAAAGAGGGGACGATATCTCATACGAGAAATTGTAAAAGTGTAACACACGACTTTATTAGTTATTGTGTATGTATACGTAAACAAACATCAGCTGACAGTTTATATCCTCGAAAAGCTAAGTGTAACCAGCAAAGATTAACCCACTGGATCTATTAAACCCAGTGGGTTAACCTTCAATAGTGTAACCGGGGTATTAGATAAATAAAATGGAACATTTGTTCGCAAGGACTGTGCTTTATGATTTTATAAATGTGCAATTCATTGGGCAGCAGCGACGAATACTATTTCATCAACATTGTAATAATAAAAAGTTCAACAAATATTTTAAATAAAGTTCCAATTTAATCAATGAGAAATTCGAATCGTATCTAATACCCCGTTTATATATAACCGGATTTAACAAACCGACTGGGTTTTAAATGTCAATTCCATTACTTATATTTCAAACAAATCCTCATAAAGGAGGTTAACCCTGCAAAAAGCTCTAATATAAACAGCATATAATAAACATTGAGAATTTTGGGAGAAAATATTCAGAATATCTAATAAAACATCAAAATAGTTTCCGATTTACGGAGAAAATATCTAGAATTTTTTTAGAATTTTTTCCGAAAATTTTCAGAATCTCGAAACAGATCTCCGAAAAGAATTCTTTTTTCTTCAGATTTTCGAATATTTCTTCAGAGTGTTATCAGAAAATCTTTCGAATTCTAAACGAATTCGTGTAGAAACTAGAATGTTCTTTCCGAATTTCCCTCGACAAAACGTTCCAAATTCTGCGAACCGCTTCACACAAATTCGGACCTGTTTTGCATGCGATTACGGCATCAGAAATGGAAACTTGTGCAGAAAATACATCCGAATTCGGTACGATCTCGGCAAAAATTGTTGGCTGGGATATTGGTTGTGTAGGTGAGGGGTGTGAGTGTGTGGATTTATGTGGTTGTGTTGGCGGGTATGTGTGATGGATATTGTGTATGTTGGATGGAAGTTGGAAGTGTTATAAAATATATCTATTGTTGAACAAGATCATGTCATGGGCTATTGTTATTATTGATTTGGAGGAACTGTGCCACTTCCACCGGTCTCACCCAGAGGTCCACAGGGCGCAAATCTGTGGGCCTCGCTGGGCAAGAAAACAAGTGCGACATATTATGCGGGCTTTGGCGACAATATGGGCACTGGTCTAGTGTGCCTGGAATAATTCTCGCTCGATAGCAGTTTAGGAATGTACTCCAACCAGATCTGAGCTGGGCTAATGTTATTCTGACGGATCTGGGGAGCTGCTGCTCGCTGTCAGAGATTGCTGGAGGATATTGGTTTAGGACAACGTTAGGGCTGTACCCATTGACGGCTTCATTAACCGCCCTGGTGTGCAGCTGTTTCAGGTCTTGCGTTATTGACAGTCGGTTGACGTCCGATGGAATGACGTCTTGGATGTCCGGACGAAAGCGTCTGATGTCCTTCCGGATGTGTCGTGGAGGTGGATCCTGCACCAAAATTTGGTGGTTGGAATGATTGGGCAGATGGCAGGCCAGGAGGAACTGTCTCGCCAACAACACATTATGTTGTCTAACTGACAGAATCCTCGTCTCCTCCACCTTCGACATCTGAACACATCCGGTAGCAATCCGCAATGCACTGTTTTGAACCACTTGCAAGTTTTGCTACTGGGTGTCACTGAGAACGGATGTCCACACTGGGGCAACATAACTTAAGATTGAGCGACTGATGGCCTTATATGTCGCTGTGAGTGTTTCCTTGTCCTTGCCCCAGGAAGTACCTGTGAGTGCCTTCAGTACTTTATTCTTGGCTTGGACTTTTCCTTTGATGTATGTAAGTGACATGTTTCGTGAATTTCAGGAGATTATCAAACACAACACCTAGGATCTTCGGGTGTTGGACGGTCGGTATTGTTCTCTCTTCGACCTTGATGCCCAGCTCTCTCCTTATTTTACGTGTGTCCGAGGTAAAAAGGGTAGCTGTTGAATTGGACGGCGATATAATGAGTTTCCTTTCCTGCATAAATGTGGCGATGGTGGCTATATAGTCATTTATTTTAGCACTTACTTCTTCAATATTGACGGCAGATGCCATGATGGTGCAATCATCTACGTAAGAAACCATTTTGACGCCATCGTGTGGTGCAGGAAGCTTCGCAAGGTATAATTTGAAAAGGAGTGGTGACAAGGCTCCTCCTTGCGGTACGCCCATTTTCAGTTTGCGATACTTCGATTTCTTGCCACGAAATTCCACATATGCCTGTCTGCCATTGAGATGATTACTAAGCCAGCGCTTGGTAATATTGGGCAATGTAGACTCCATTATGTCACCTATCAGAATAGAGTGATCAACCGTGTCAAATGCTTTTGACAGGTCTAAGGCGGCGATCACAGTCCGCGCTGGTGGTCGATTCTGGTTGAGGCCGTTCGCAAAATGGGTTGTTAATCAGCTGATTAATGGAGAGACTAAGAAGTTTTGAGAGATATTCCAATGCTACTGGACCAAGGTGTTTGAGCATCACCATGGAGATGCCGTCTGGACTTTGAGCCTTGGATGGTTTTGCCCTGGAAATAGTGGCTTCAACTTTACAGGGAGTGAAGGAGCAGGGACTTGTCTCGCGCTGCAGTTTACTAAATTTCCTAAGGGTGGCTCTACTGGTCCTGTTCTGCTGGATGGGATGAGCAACAAATTGCTGGCAGAACTTGTTTGCACACTTCTTGGCATATGCATACTGGATATCGTTGAACGAGATAGCGATGTTACCCTGATTGTTATTTGAGCCGGAAAGACGTTTAATGGTAGACCATAACTTGTGAGAGCCAGCGTCACAGTTGTTCAGGCGATTAATCCATTTATTACGACGGTGCTGGCTTACAAGAGAGTTTATCTCTTCCGTCAGAGATGCAATCCTTTGTTCATCAGGACATGTTTAACGCAGATGGTCGCGTTCATCAGCAACTCGTGCTGCAGCTGTCGGATAACCGGGTCTACATTGTGCAATTCTTCCAGCAGGGATATGGCACTTTGCCGCCCGGAGAATACTATTCCTCAGTGTATTCTCACCCTTTCTGGCATATGAGGGGGGCGGTTGTTGGCTTAGGTCTACTTCAATTGCATTCGTGAAGCCATGCCAGTTGGCTTTGTTATAGTTCACGAATGTGCGCATATCTGGCTCCATAAAGTCGCTTGACTTCTCCACATTGATCACGATCGGGATGTGATCGGAATTTAGGGCCACGTATGTTTGCCAAGATGTTATGGCTATGAGCGACGAACTGACGATCGTAATGTCAGGGGAGCATGTGCAATTGGCCGTTATTCTGGTGGGGAAGTTCTCATTTATTGCTGCGAATTCCGAGTTGTCTATTTCATCGGCTGTGTTGAGCCCGCGGTGGTCTTGGGCGAGGTGTGAGTACCAGGTCTCGTGATGCGCGTTAAAATCACCAATTACCATCCTATTGTCCCCCACCAGAAGGTGTTGGATAGAAGGGTGGTAGCTAACCGCGATGCTGTTTACGGGCGGGATATATACGTTGACAATCTCAAGTGTGGTGCCTCCGGATCGGATTGAAATTATCATGGCCTCCAGGAATTGGCCGTGAGGCAGGGACGGCAGGTGGACTAGCTGATAATGAATATTTCTATTAATTATAAAGGCCAAACCTCCACCGTGATTGCGTTGCCTGTCCTGACGTATAATGATGTAGTTCGCGTGAGAAGTGAGCCTGATATCACTAGTCAGTTTAGTCTCCTGAATAGCAGCAATTAAGATGTTGTTCACATGCATGAAATTGGTGATCTCCACTACCTTATTTCTCAGACCATTACAATTAAGTTGTACGATCTTAAAGGAGTGGAAATTATCAATTTGATGATGTTGCTGCTGCTGATGTTGAGAGGAGGGGCTCTGGCTTTGTGGCAGTTGGTTGTTATCGAACTGGCTGTTGGAGGTTCGTGACGATGAGTTCGAGTTGTTTTGTCCAGAGGTGGAGATGATGGAGTCGGACAGTATGCTGTGCTGAGACGAAGATATTGAAGCACTGGTATGACTGCTGTTGATGGAGATGTTCGGAGAGCTGGAAGAGCTGCTCAGCGTGCTGTTATTGGAGCAGCAATCCGCCACGAAATTCAACGTTAAGTTAACAAAAATATGTTTATCAATAAAAAAATTTGTAACTACTACTACCTCAAAATAGTAATTATCTAATTTGGTCCAAATCTACTGGACTTCGTGGTATAAACCACCATGGTCTTATCGTCTTTTACTGCTACACCAATTTTGTCAGACATTAGGGTGGTCTGTTCTATTCTCACCCGACCAAGTGAAATGTACGCACGCAAAGCGTTTCTGCAACACACATTACACCCAATTTTGGTGAGTTCGACACACTGTAATTTTGATGGCGAGAGCTGAGTGAATTCTTATACTTGGTTTACATTTACGAAATCCACTCGATTTCAACTGTCAATTCCTTTGCGTAGAGTTTTACATTGTTAATGATAAAGTTTAAAAGCTCCAATAAAGCTTTCGAAAGTTCTTTCTTGAAATATGAAAGTTCTGTTTCACGTGAAATACAGAAACGCCTTTGCTTTTACAGGTGAAGTGCATGTGTGATGTGAAATGGATGCATGGTGAATTCCAGAACATGCCCGCCAACATCTATAATTAGTTTCTCTTTGGTTTTAAACGATCCTTTTTCAAGTAAAGCAAAAGATGTGTCATATTTTTTAGTCATTGAATATTTGTTGTTTTTGTTTATTTTTAATATTTTTATATATGTATATAAATTGCATTTTGCATTATCGTTAAATTATAAATAAAACATATGTATGTATATTCATACTGTTATAAACATGATTTAGTTGAGCGTTTATAAATTGCTTTAAGTAGGGCTTTTTTTGTTTTAAAACATAAAGTTATTATTAATTAATTAATGTAGTAATGATGTTGTAAAACTTACAAAATACAATTTAAAACTAATAATTGCTTTTAGTTTTCAAAAAAAAAAGTGGCAGGTAACATAACCTTTCAACCACCTCATTATTATTGCTAATACAGTTTTTGTGCTTTTTTACGTTTCATTTTTGGTCTGTTCCAGAACTGCAAGAATCTATTAATTTTTACAATTTGTTCCGATAACATAAAGGAAAAAATGTTATCGTAGTAAAAAATAGTAGCTTCTTGCAGGTTCTGGAACAGAGCGTTTTTTAGTATAATTATCAATAAGTTTTGTTTTTTTATTGTTGTAAATACTTAAGCCGTTAAACAAATTGAAGGCAAGGGTGGGTGAGTGGTTATTTTGTTTACAATTTGTTTAAAAAAAAAATCCTTTTGTAGGGGTATTTTATTTTGAAAAGTCAATTTGTAGTCTAACACTGGAAGTTCCAAGTTTTATTGTTATTGTTAAGATTTCTTTTCATAAATGTTTTTATTATAATTCTTACTAAATATATTGCTTAATAGGAGTAATATTGTCGGTGAGTTTGTGGTTTAGTCTTATTCATTGTATGTATGTTTTTAAATATATTTTTTATTTGTTTATAAATAATATTTTATTATTTATAATTAATTCCTAGTTGTTTCCCTTTTTTTTTTCTTCATATAATTGCACACATTTTAAATATGTTAAAAACATTTTTCATACACATACTTTTTTTGTTTCTTATTTTTAATAATTTTATTTGAGTTTGAGTATTGAAAATTTATCTTAATATTATATACAATATAATATTTATTCTTTTAATATTTTTAAAAACTAAAAAAGAAAATAATACAGTGTTCTTTTGTTTGTAAAAAATAAAATCACAAAATAAGTTTTTAGAAACAAAGAAAAAAAAAAACGATAGAAATGAATTAAATTTCAATGAAAAAATATCAACATTTTTATGTAGGGCTTGAGTTTTTTATTTGCTTTCTTTTTGAAATGCAATTTTTAAGTAGCTTTTGCTGGAAAAAATTATGAAAAAAAATATTTAAAAATTAAAAAAAACTAAACAAAAAATTAAAGCAAATTGTTACATTTATTAAAAAAAGCGTAGGACGGAGGACACTTGACAACGAAATAAAACAGTAAGTAGAAAACAAAATATATAGAAATCAACAAAACCTAAAAAACACAAGACGAAATAACCGATAAAATCCAATAAAAATCCAATCTGAAGGGGAACATTCAGATGTTATACCAAATCCATTATCGATAGCAATTATCGCTGAGTGGCGTTGACAGTTGCCATAATTACTTTATGTATGGCAACTTGCAACTGAAGTTGCGAATCTCAGTTGACGATGTGGCCACCTATTTTCAGTTGCAGTGAACATTTTCGAAGAAACAAGAAGTAGGCGTTCTTAAATCGAATTCCCCACTACAACAATTTTATGATTTTACTCTACTATGGAAGTCTAGTGTGGACCGGGACAAAGGAAAATAAATTTTTTTTTTAACAGTTGTTGATTGATTGCATCATTAATGAATTTTGTATATCAAAAATATGGTGAAAATAACGACAAAACAACAGTTTAAAATATTAATTGATAAATTGAGTGCAAATCCAATGTGCACATGGGTTCCATCTATACAGCCGACTACACCAGGAATTGACAGGACAGTTGACAACGCAACTCAAGTTTAGTGGCGATGCATAATCGACCCCTTAATATATGAAAAGTTAAAGTGGGTGATCCACCTTCAGCCTTGTCTATAAAGACCACCTTCAACCTCGTCTATAAAGACTCCCTTCATTTCAGCTTGTCTACAAAGATTCGCTTTAGCTTGTCTATAAAGACTCCCTTCAGTTCGTCTATAAAGACTCCCTTCAGTTCCTCTATAAAAACTCTCTTCAGTCCGTCTATTCGTATCTGAAGACGACCATCAGCTCGTCTATAAAGACGACTTTCAGCTCGTCTATAAAGACGACTTTCAGCTCGTCTATAAAGACGACTTTCAGCTCGTCTATAAAGACGACCTTCAGCTCGTCTATAAAGACGTCGACCTTCAACTCGTCTAAAAAGACGACCTTCAGCTCGTCTAAAAAGACGACCTTCAGCTCGTCTATAAAGACGTCGACCTTCAGCTCGTCTATAAAGACTCCCTTCAGCTCGTCTATAAAGACGACCTTAAGCTCGTCTATAAAGACGATCTTCAGCTCGTCTATAAAGACTCCCTTCAGTTCGTCTATAAAGACTCTCTTCAGCCCGTCTATAAAGACTCCCTTCAGTTCGTCTGTAAAGACTCTCTTCAGCTTGTCTATAAAGACGACCTTCAGCTCGTCTATAAAGACTCCCTTCAGTTCGTCTATAAAGACTCCCTTCAGTTCGTCTATAAAGACTCCCTTCAGTTCGTCTATAAAGACTCCCTTCAGTTCGTCTATAAAGACTCCCTTCAGCTCGTCTATAAAGACGACCTTCAGTTCGTCTATAAAGACGACCTTCAGTTCGTCTATAAAGACGACCTTCAGCTCATCTATAAAGACGACCTTCAGCTCATCTATAAAGACGACCTTCAGCTCATCTATAAAGACGACCTTCAGCTCGTCTATAAAGACGACCTTCAGCTCGTCTATAAAGACTCCCTTCAGTTCGTCTATAAAGACTCCCTTCAGTTCGTCTATAAAGACTCCCTTCAGTTCGTCTATAAAGACTCCCTTCAGTTCGTCTATAAAGACTCCCTTCAGTTCGTCTATAAAGACGACCTTCAGTTCGTCTATAAAGACGACCTTCAGCTCATCTATAAAGACGACCTTCAGCTCATCTATAAAGACGACCTTCAGCTCGTCTATAAAGACTCCCTTCAGTTCGTCTATAAAGACTCCCTTCAGTTCGTCTATAAAGACTCCCTTCAGTTCGTCTATAAAGACTCCCTTCAGCTCGTCTATAAAGACTCCCTTCAGTTCGTCTATAAAGACTCCCTTCAGCTCGTCTATAAAGACGACCTTCAGTTCGTCTATAAAGACGACCTTCAGTTCGTCTATAAAGACGACCTTCAGTTCGTCTATAAAGACTCTCTTCAGCCCGTCTATAAAGACTCGTCTGTAAAGACTCTCTTCAGCTTGTCTATAAAGACGACCTTCAGCTCGTCTGTAAAGACGTCGACCTTCAGCTCGTCTATAAAGACTCCCTTCAGTTCGTCTATAAAGACTCCCTTCAGTTCGTCTATAAAGACTCCCTTCAGTTCGTCTATAAAGACTCCCTTCAGTTCGTCTATAAAGACTCCCTTCAGTTCGTCTATAAAGACTCCCTTCAGTTCGTCTATAAAGACTCCCTTCAGCTCGTCTATAAAGACGACCTTCAGCTTGTCTATAAAGACGACCTTAAGCTCGTCTATAAATACGACCTTCAGCTCGTCTCTAAAGACTCCCATTAATTTGTATCTAAAGACGACCTTTAGCTCGTCTATAAAGACGACCTTCAGCTCGTCTATAAAGACAACCTTACGCTTGTCTATAAAGACAACCTTAAGCTTGTCTATAAAGACAACCTTAAGCTTGTCTATAAAGACAACCGTAAGCTTGTCTATAAAGACAACCTTAAGCTTGTCTATAAAGACAACCTTAAGCTTGTCTATAAAGACAACCTTAAGCTTGTCTATAAAGACGACCTTAAGCTTGTGTATAAAGACGACATTAAGCTTGTCTATAAAGACGACCTTAAGCTCGTCTATAAAGACGACCTTTAGTTCGTCTATAAAGACGACCTTGAGCTCGTCTATAAAGACGACCTTAAGCTTGTCTATAAAGACAACCTTAAGCTCGTCTATAAAGACGACCTTGAGCTCGTCTATAAAGACGACCTTCAGCTCGTTTATAAAGACTACCTTCAGCTCGTCTATAAAGACGACCTTCAGCTCCAACCTTAAGCTCGTCTATAAAGACAACCTTAAGCTCGTCTATAAAGACAACCTTAAGCTCGTCTATAAAGACAACCTTAAGCTTGTCTATAAAGACAACCTTAAGCTTGTCTATAAAGACAACCTAAAGCTTGTCTATAAAGACGAATTTCAGCTCGTCTATAAAGACGACCTTCAGTTCGTCTATAAAACGACCTTCAGTTCGTCTATAAAGACGACCTTCAGTTCGTCTATAAAGACGACCTTCAGTTCGTCTATAAAGACGACCTTCAGTTCGTCTATAAAGACGACCTTCAGCCCGTCTATAAAGACAACCTTCAGCTCGTCTATAAAGACAACCTTCAGCTCGTCTATAAAGACAACCTTCAGCTCGTCTATAAAGACGACATTCAGCTCGTCTATAAAGACGACCTTCAGCTCGTCTATAAAGGCGACCTTCAGCTCGTCTATAAAGACGACCTTCAGCTCGTCTATAAAGACGACCTTCAGCTCGTCTATAAAGACGACCTTCAGCTCGTCTATAAAGACGACCTTCAGCTCGTCTATAAAGACGACCTTCAGCTCGTCTATAAAGACGACCTTCAGCTCGTCTATAAAGACGACCTTCAGCTCGTCTATAAAGACGACCTTCAGCTCGTCTATAAAGACGACCTTCAGCTCGTCTATAAATACGACCTTCAGTTCGTCTATAAAGACTCCCTTCAGTTAGTTTATAAAGACTCCCTTCAGTTCGTCTATAAAGACTCCCTTCAGTTCGTCTATAAAGAATCTCTTTAGCCCGTCTATAAAGAATCTCTTCAGCCCGTCTATAAAGACTCCCTTCAGCTCGTCTATAAAGACTCCCTTCAGCCCGTCTATAAAGACTCCCTTCAGTTCGTCTGTAAAGACTTCCTTCAGTTCGTCTATAAAGACTTCCTTCAGTTCGTCTATAAAGACTCACTTCAGTTCGCCTATAAAGACTCGTCTATAAAGAGTCTCTTCAACCCGTCTATAAAGACTCCCTTCAGTTCGTCTATAAAGACGACCTTCAGCTCGTCTATAAAGAGGTCGACCTTCAACTCGTCTATAAAGACGACCTTCAACTCGTCTATAAAGACGACCTTCAACTCGTCTATAAAGACGACCTTCAACTCGTCTATATAGAGACGACCTTCAACTCGTCTATAAAGACGTCGACCTTCAGCTCGTCTATAAAGACGACCTTCAGCTTGTCTGTAAGTACTTCCTTCAGTTCTTCTATAAAGTCTTCCTTGTGGTGGTCTAAAATAGATTTCATTTTGGTAATCTATAGGGACTCACTTCTGGTCGTCTGTAGATTCCCTTCTGTTCCCCTACAAATGCTTCATTTTTCTCTTCATAGAGACTCAATGACCTGATAAAGCTATGGTCTTATTGTTGTTCATAAACACAGTCTACTGATCGATTAAACCAGACGTTCTAATTGCCTATAAAAAAAACTTTACATGACTCCTTCTTGTCTTCACCTTCTTGGTTGTTAATAAAAGTCGTTCTGTGAATAGTTTGGTTATCGCCTATATATTGAAGATATTCCAATAGTTTGTCGTGTGAGGAACTCCAAATGGTCTTTTAAATCTTCTTTATATATAAGTCGATTTGGTAGCCTTCTGTAGATAGAAAATCTTCTGATGACATTCATTCAAGCTGTCTTAATGATCTTCTTCATCGGCATGACAAATACTTTCTTCTCCCTTAAGCTGAAAACCCATTCAACGTCTGGCTAAAGTTTTGTGTCATTTCCGGTAGAAGAATAAAGAAAAATTGTAGTTGTGCTGTGTCGTTTATTCTTCTACCAGCATTGACACAAAACTTTACCCAGACGTTGAATGTGTTTTCAGCTTTAGATTGACACAAAGACTGTAAAAAATTAATTTTTTAAAATAACTTAACCTCAAAAAATTTATAATATTTTTAACATTGTTTGAGAATTGAGACAAGTGAATCACGTTGTTAGAAAAACTTAAGATTGCTATTCACATTATGGCAAATTAATGAAAATTTTGAGAAAAAAAAAATAAAAACAAAAATTACATGGAAAAAAGTTGGCAAAAAATCTAACCTCAAATTTATTTCTTTTTTGTTTTAATAAAAATGGCATTATAATGAAAACAATAACACACTATGTTGTTGTTTTAAATTTTATATAAACAAGTTGAATGTAAAACAATAATCTTGTTTAGAATCAAATGATAGTTTTTGAGGTTAGAAATTCTAAAAATTTAACAAAGTAGTAAAAAATAAAATATTATTATAAAAAAAAATTCAATTAAAAAAATTAAATTAAATTAACATAACTTATTCATTATGTTGTACTCTTACGTTTGAGTAAAAGATTTAGTTGTGCTTTTATGTTGTAAATAAAAGACTTATTGATAAATTAACAAACTTAAGCAAGATTTATTCTGTTTAATTCTGGAAACTGAAAATGCGTTACAATGGTTGATGTGCGTGTTACTACTTGTGGTGTAATACAATGACTGTGTTGTCTGAATGACTGAAAGAGACTGACTGAGTGAGAAAGAGTATAGCATGAGGGTAGCAAGTGTGTGTGTGTGTATGTATAATAACAATGATGCCTAGTTTCTGATTGTTTACAGTAGAACCCTAACATCTCCCTTTTTGAGACTTCTCGGGGGTCCGGGATACTGGCTGTACAGGGTTTCTTCGAGAAGTGATGCGTTGTGGGTGCATAACCGGTGATGATGGTGGAGTTGTGAAATCTTCTTCCATTGGTGGACTAATGTTGAAGTCTTCTAGTAGGATTTGAAGAGGAAGATTATCATTTTGCTCTGCAGGTACATTTTGATCGGTTTCTCTTGCTCGGAGTTGATCTGCGTGAGATCTCACAAGAATTTGTCTCTTATCCACTTGAATGAGAGTGTTGTAGGTAACATTTCCCACTTTGTTGATAATTTCACCTGGAACCCAGTAGCTTTTATTACCTTTGAAGTGTTTAGCGTAGACAAGATCTCCAGTGATGAAATTTCGTTGTTTTGTACCATGTTTCCGGTTGTATTGTTTCTCCATTTGAATGTTTCTCTCTCTGCTCGCTGGTGGAGGCTTTGTTATTAAATCGAAAACTGTTCTCATTTTTCGACCTAGGAATGATTCCGCTGGAGAGAGTTCATTAGGTGAGTTTTTGTTCGGTGTTGAACGATACACTTCTAAGAATGTTTGTAGTGCATTAGATGCCGTCTCCTTTCCCTCTGATTTTTTTAAAGATCGTTTGAGAGTATCGACGAATCTTTCTGCTTGACCATTGGAACTTGGGTGATATCGAACTGTTCGTGTATGTTTGATTCCTCGTTGAGAACACCAATTTTCAAAATCCGCTGAGGAAAATTGTGTTCCATTGTCGGATACGATTTGTAGAGGATTTCCAAACTGTGAACAATAAGTTGTTAGTAACCTTAATGTTGCTGCGGTCGTGGTTGATGAAGTTTCATATATGACGGGATATTTGGAATATGAATCCACTATTACGAGGTAGTAAATGCTTTTTACAGGACCTGCGTAATCTATGTGAACACGTTCGAGAACGCGTGTTGTTGTGGGCCAAGGACAAAGGTTGGTTTTGATGGGACTTTTTGCTGCGAGTTGGCAATTGTTGCATTTCTTGACGTAAGTCTCTATGTCCTTGTCTATGTTTGGCCAATATACGTAGCTGCGTGCGATAGATTTGCTTCTTTCTGTTCCTATGTGTCCGCGATGCAGTTGTTTGAGAATTTGTTTTCTGTAGCATTCGGGTACTATTATGCGCGTATTGAACATAAGACAATCATCTGTTATTGATATTGAATCTTGCCTGTTGAAATATGGAAGAATTGAAGAATCTATGCTGTTTTTGTTTTCTGGCCAGCCGTTGTATACGTAGTTTGAAACTGTTTGTAAGGTTGAATCCTTTTTGGTTGCATCCTGTATCATATTGAAGCTAACTGGCAGTGTTGATACGGCGTCTGTGATGTCATATCTTATGTCGTTTTCTAGGTTGATTGAAGCTATGATGTACTCGTCTGATGGTTTTTCATGTGCGCTTATCAATCTTGACAGAACGTCTGCATGTCCAAAATCCTTTGTATTGGTATACTTTATATCGAAATCGTAGGTGAGAAGGATGAGAGCCCAACGTTGTAACCTGTTCGCGGTGTAGACCGGAATACCTTTTTTGGAACCAAATATGGTGAGCAATGGCTTATGGTCGGTATGTAGGGTGAATTTTCTTCCGAAAATCATTTTGTGGAAACGTTGTACGGCGAAAACTAGTGCTAGTCCTTCTTTTTCGATTTGACTGTAATTTCGCTCCGTTGGAGTAAGTGATCTTGAGACGTGATGAATGGCTTTGACACTGTTGTCTGGGTAAGTATGGTATATTACCGCTCCGATGCCATGTGATGATGCGTCCGCTGCAATGTGAATTGGCAATGCTGGATTGTAATGAGTTAGTAGTAAATCCGATGTTAGAATGCGTTTGAATTCGTTGAGAGATTGTTGACATTCTTTGGTCCAAATGAATTTGTGATCTTTTTTTAAGAGATCATCTAGTGGTTTTCGGATGTTTCTCATGTTGTAGACATACTTTCCATAGTGGTTTATGGAGCCTAGTAAAGATCGTACTTCTGAAATGTTTTCAGGGACCTTCAGGTTCTGTATTGCAAGAATTTTATCTGGATCAGGTCGTATGCCATTTTTATCTATGATTTGACCTAGATACTTTATTGATGGTTTGAAAAATTGACATTTTTCGAATTTGAGTTTGAACCCGTAATCTTGAATTTTCTGTAATAACAAATTAAGATTAGTTTTGTGATCGTGAAGAGATCTACTTGCCAAGACTATGTCGTCTATGTACGCTCGTGCTCCTTGGATGCCTGTGCATAGCTCATCCATGATTCGCTGGAAGGATCCTGGTGCTGATTTTATACCTGGAGTGAGGCGATTAAATCTGTATAACCCTTTGTGAGTATTAATAGTTAGCAAGTCTTTGCTTTGATCGTCGACTTCTACTTGTAGATATGCGTCAGAGAGATCCAAATGACTAAATATCATACAATCGTGACAATCTGAGAGAATTTCTTCAGGAGTGGGCAGAGGATACTGATTTGGTTCAATTGAATTGTTGAGACCCGTGGAATAGTCTGCACAAATTCTAATTTTTCCGTTCCTTCTACTTACGACTATTGGCGCTGCAAATTTTGAAGAATTGACTGGTGTGATGATATTTGCTTTTTCAAGTCTATCTAGCTCTGTTTCTATTTCTGTTCTCACGGCATATGGTACTGGGCGTTTTGCAATGAATGTTTCTTTTGCGTCTGGAAGAAGTTTAACATGCACTTTGGTTTTTGTACAAAGGCCAAGACTGCTGTTGTCGAAAACAGGTTTGAACTTGCTTCTCAGGTTTGATATGTATTCATCGTTTGATATTTGGCGACACCAAGCTGAAATTGGTTTGTCCCAAAGGTTAAAACTTTGTATCCAGTCGATACCCATTATGTTTAAGTTATCGATTTCCGTGACGTAACATTGTAGAGTTAGCGTTTTGTCTGATACCGTTGTGTTGCATTGACACTTTCCGATTAGGCTGATGCTGTTGGAATTCACGTCTGTTGCAGTATCATTTGTTTTGTGTACGTGAGGCTTACCTATGTATTCCCATGTTGATCGTGATATGATTGAAATATCGGATGCTGTGTCGATTTGTAATTTGACTTGTTTCTTGTTTATTTCCACGGTGGTATATTTTCGCAATTGTTGAAATTGGAGTTGCTTTGAAGAGAATACAGCGTTGGCGTTGTATTTTGTTTTGTCCGACTTGACTGCAGTTTTGTCTGTAGTGGACTTGCCTCGTTTTGCGCTTTTGCAAAAGTTATCCTTGTGACCTGTCTGCTGACACTTTGAACATTTATGATTTTTAAATGGACAGTATTTTGAGTAATGCATGTCTCCGCATAACCAGCAGGGCGTTTTAGGAATTTTATGGGAATGCTTGTTGTTGTTCTTGGCGAATTTCTTGACTGCGCATATTGATTGCGATTGATGCTCGATCAATGTATTGTCTGTTTTCAAATCCATGAGTCGTTGAGTTTCATCTACAAGAGTGTCTAGAGTTGTGGAGTCCTTTGCTTCGTCTAGCAATTTGAGTAAACGTAAGCGAATGTCGTTGTCTTTGCTTGATTGTAAACCTAAGACATAGATTAGACACTTGAATTGATCCACTTGCATTTCATTTAGCTTGAAGAGTTCGCACTGTAAGTTAACTCTACCGGCGTATTCCTTATAGTCTTCTCCGTCAAGTTTTTTCATTTGCAAACACTTGTAGCGTTGAGACACTTGAGTTTCTACCTTACCAAATAGTTTGTTAAGTTTCTCCAGGGTGTCTTTGAGACTCATTTCTGTTGGATTCTTTGGAAGAACGTAGTTCCTGAATCTTTCGTGAACACTGTTTGACATCTTTCTCCAGAGTAACGCAACTTTGTCATGATCGTCCAGAGATTGGGCTTCTTTTTCGAAGACATGTTGGTAGCGATTGTACCACGCTTGAAAAATTAATCCGCTTTCCGGTTCATAAACGAAGTCTGTCATGGAATGTGAAAGAGATTCCATCAATGCTGCTTTTGAAGTGCTGGGACTCGTAGCATCTTTGGTGTTTCCAGTACTCTGTGCTTGAAGTAGATTTGTTAATTGTTGCAGTAACTGCGTTTGAAGATTCATAGCCGCTTGCTGTTCAGCTAGTAATTTCACAATGTTCTCGCTTGACATTTTATGTGCAGTTGATTTTTGCGTAGATGAATTGAAATTAAAGAATTTATTTCCTTATTCACCGTCCTCGTCGCCAGTTGTTGTACTCTTACGTTTGAGTAAAAGATTTAGTTGTGCTTTTATGTTGTAAATAAAAGACTTATTGATAAATTAACAAACTTAAGCAAGATTTATTCTGTTTAATTCTGGAAACTGAAAATGCGTTACAATGGTTGATGTGCGTGTTACTACTTGTGGTGTAATACAATGACTGTGTTGTCTGAATGACTGAAAGAGACTGACTGAGTGAGAAAGAGTATAGCATGAGGGTAGCAAGTGTGTGTGTGTGTATGTATAATAACAATGATGCCTAGTTTCTGATTGTTTACAGTAGAACCCTAACACATTACAACATACATACATATTCATATGTGTACGTTTTGTTTATTAAAGTAGATTTTTGTTATTCGGATTTTTTTTCGTTTAGGAAAATTGGACGGATTTGAAATATCAAAAATAAACTTAATTACAAATTCTTATTAAATGAAATCATATTTACTAATATTATATGTATATTCTTTTTTGTTTTTGTAAAAACTAAAACAATTAGCTTAAGTAAATTGTGTGCAAAAAATTATGCGTATTGTTTGTGGGTGGGTGTGGTGGAGTTGTTATGTATCTCCTCCAACCAAGTCTTTTCTTTTTAATTGCTTACAAAATATTTATATGAGTGTGAGTGTGTTTGTTCACACCACTTGTGATGGCAAATTTATCTACTTCACCTCTTCTAATCTTTGTGCATTTAGTTGAGCGTTTGTTGTAGTTGCTGCAGATTTCAGCAAACTTAAGGAAGAAGTTTCGGCTAAGGAAACTGAGGTACCCGAGGGTAATTGATGTAACATTGTTGAGGATGTGGCTGTTGCGGCGGCTGCTGCTGATGATGATGTTGGTGGTGGTGGTGGTGGTGAGGGTGATGGTGAGATTACAATTTCATTTTTAATTTCAATATCTGTGGGTAGCTTCAATTGCTGCGCCAGATTTTCTTTTTCTTGTTGGGCTACATGCTGGAGGAACTCCTCATTGTTGTCACCCGGGTTGGTGTTGTTGTTAATCATAATACTTAAAGCTGGATTGGAAGACTGTAATTGACTTATCAATGGTGGTTGTGATGTATTGGTGTTGGTGATGTTATTCCCAGCAGCATTGGTGTTATTACCAAAATTGGCCTGAATTTCATCAGCAGCTGCGGCACTAATGAGATAATTTAAAGGATTGAAATTTTGTATTTCCTTGGCCATAAACGAGGCATGGGTCATTTTCATGTGATTCTTCATTTTGTCTGGCCTTGAGAACTCCTTGCCACACAGGGGGCAGGGAAAAACCTTACGATGTTTACCCTCATGATAGAGGAAAGCATGTCGCTGGAAACTGTATTTGTTTTTAAATGTCTTTTGCATGTTTTCCTTGGCACATTCGGTACACTGATACACCCCCTCCGTGACACTGGCATAACGGAAAAGATCCAAACCTCGTACCGACATTTCGGTCAATTGTTCAGCCTGATCATCTATGGAGGATTGGGCTTTACGTCTAACACGACGCCGTTGAACTGGTTTGCCATTTTTGCTACGTGGGGTAGAACAATTCTGTCCCATGGCCGATTGGTGATTCATCGAATTGTTATGGGAGCTATCAAAATTTTCATTATTCTCCCCTTGGCCACCACCGCCACCCTCATTACCTGTACTATAATCCAAACCGGCATTTTCATCGGCCAATGTTAACATTTCCGGATCCGATTTATCACTTTGATCCATAAGTAAATCTAAATTATTATCATCTTCCCGCAGCAGCAAGGCATTTTGATGTTGTTGGAAAAAATCTCCACCGGATTTCATAATTGGATTAGCTGCCATGTGTAGAAGAAATTGATGGTGTAAATTATTGGCCGATGGTGGTTGTATGCTGTTGTTGTTGTTTTGAGCAGCTTGACGTTCAGCTGCATTGGCCAATGATTGCAAGGCGGAACAGGCTTCTTGGGTATCCATGTGGGTGGAGGATACCAAATCATTATTGGAGGAGGGAGCAGTTTGTTGATTCAAACTGTTGGCGGTGGTAGTGATGGTGCTGTTGCAATTGTTGTTGCTTGCATTGACACTGGCCAGTGTAACATCAATCAAATCTTTTAAGCCGGCACGTAGCTGCTGCTTTAACAAGGAATTGGGATTTGTTGATGGAGTTGAAGATGTTGCTGCCGCCAACGGTTGGGAAGATGAAGTAATGGTCATTGTCATGTGCTGATTGTCTGACTGCTGTTGCTGCTGTCCTCCTCCTCCTTGTGTTTGATTTGCCAATTCTTGTTGTTGTTGCATAGTATTTTTAAATTTCAATCCCAAAACGGTGGGCAAGTGTACGTTGATATTATCATTGAATTCAATTGCCTGTGGTGGTGGTGCAGAAGATGATGCTGCTGCGGCGGCTCTATTTTGCGGCACTAAGGAAATCATTGATGTATTGCTAGTTACAATATTGTTGTTGGTATTCGTTGGGACAGTGCTGCTGTTGCTGCTTGTAATACCAAAAAGTCTTTGTGACAGTTCTGGGCTACTGGTAATGAGATGCACTGGAAAGGAAAAACAAAATGAATTGTTAATGCAAAGGGAGATAATTTCTTTTCGGGGACTTTGTTGGGGCTTTTTTCTTTATACCAATTTGATGTGTTATCTCTAAAGTAGATATAATGATTTTTATAAATATATATGAAATTTCGACGGTGTGGTGAGTTTCTTGGGAAATTCACCACACCCCCACAATTGCTAGTTTTCGGATATATAAGAATAATGACAAACATTAGAATTGATATTTTTAAATTTCTAACATTTCTATGCTTTCACCTCGGTGTGGTGAGTTTCTTTGGAAATTCACCAAACTCTGAAATTAATATTTTTCAAACCTTTAAGCATTTCTACACACAATATATTTGATAATTTTAAGGTTCCGTGGATTTAACCCTTTGAAATGACCCAGAAAATATAGAATTTTCATCTCCCTTTCAAATAAATAAATTATTTCGGAGGCGACGTTGACTTTATATAAATACATCTTGGCGATATATTTAAAGCAGAATGATTTCCTAACATTTCTGTGCATTTACTTCGGTGTGGTGAGTTTCTTTGGAAATTCACCACACCATAAAATTTACATTTTTCGAATCTCTAAGCATTTCTACACACATTAGCCTTGATATGGCCCATCAACATAAACTATGTTTAGATATAATATAACGTGGAGTAAATCGGTTAATCCGTTCTAGAGCTATCCCACGCTCCTGCCATCTCGACTCAAAATTCTCTGCAACAGCTTCGTACAAATATTTAGACCCAGAGTATATTTGTACGAAATCTGTTGTAGACAATTTGGAGTCGATTTCGCCCCGTTATTTCCACGAGGCTCATTTTTATTGTATCAAAGTGTCTATGGGGTTCAGACCAAACGGCTGAAGCTAGAATCTTGAAATTTTGGTTGAGGGTCAGTCTTGGTCCGAAGGTGTCAGATAAGGCTGGGTTTTTGAAAATTCGAACTAGAACGCAACGAAAGTCGAAAGTCACTAATAGAGTGTAGGATAGATGTACCACAGGGTTTTTAGAAATTCGAAATCGAAGTGTACGAAAAGTACTAAAATGTACTAAACTTGGTACTATTTTGTATTATGTGAACGGATAGAGCTGGAATCTTCAAATTTGAAATGAGAATCAAGAAAGGGAAGTTGGGCTGATACAAGAGGTGGTTTTGGAATTGTATACGAAAAGTACAAAATGGTACTAATTTTGGTACAAATTTTATTTGGATGAACGTATAGAGCTGGAATCCTAAAATTTGGAATTAAGATTACTGTTGGAGTGTAGGTTTGAGATATGGAGGTAGTTTTGGAAATTAGTACTTATGTGTACGAAAAGTACTAAATATTACTAAATTTGGTACAATTTGGATTTGGGCGAATAGAACTGAAATCCTGAAATTTGGAATTAAGATTACTCTTGAAGTGTAGGATTGAGGGAGTTTTGGAAATTCGTACAATGGGTACGAAAAGTACTAAATGGTACTAAATTTGGTACAATTTGGATTTAGGTGAACGGACAGAGCTGGAGTCCTCAAATTTGAAATTTACATTACAGTAGGAGTGTAGGATCGAGGGAGTTAGGAAATTCGAACTTATGTGTACGAAAAGTACTAAATGGTACGATTTGGATTTGGGCGATCAGATAGAGCTGGAATCTTGAAATTTGGATGACTATTGAAGTGAAGGATTAAGGTAGTTTTGGAAATTCTTACTTATGGGTACGAAAAGTACTAAATATGGTAAAAGTTGATTTGGGTCAACGGGTAGAGCTGGAATTCTGAAATTTGGAATTAAGATTATTGTTTTAGTGTAGGGCTGAGGATGTTTGGAAATTCCAACTTGTGTGTACTAAATGACACTAAATTTGGTAAAATTTAGATTTGGTTGAACGGGTAGAGTAGGAATTCTCAAATTTGGAATTAAGATAACTGTTGGAGTGTAGGACTGAGGAAGTTTGGAAATTTTGATTTGGGTGAACAGATAGAGCAGCAATCCTGAGATATGGAATTAAGATTATTGTTGAAGTGAAGGATTGAGGTTGTAGTTTTGGAACATCGTTCTTATGGGTACGAAGAGTACTAAATGGTACTAAGTTTGGTACAATTTGGCATTGCACAAACGAATAGAGCTAGATTTCAGAGATTTTAAATTAAGATTACTGGTTATTTGGTGCTAATGTCAGTGTAGGGTTGAGATATGCTGTCCAATACGACAATTACTATGTGGTACCCAATTTGGTATTGTGTAGCGACAGGTCTGAATACTGTTGTTTTTTTTTCTTTTTTGTTTGTTGCAGTCAGGATGAGTGTTGGTGTGTAATGTTGGTATATGGAAGTGGTTTAAGAAATACGTACCATAAATTTACGAAAAGTACTAAATCGATCCAATGTTGGTATTGGGAACAGAGGTGGAATTCTAAAATGTGTTCTTGGAGTCATTGTTGGTAAAGGGGTAGGAATTTAGAAATAATAAGAGGAGGTTTAGGAAATTCATGCTTATGTATTTATGTGTAAAGTACTAAATAGTTTTACATTTGAACAATAATATAAGGAGTTTTTTTTTTGAAATGCGTACAAGTTCTGAAATGTGGTATAGAGGCCGCTGAGGGCTGAAAAGGTATTGGAAATAACTACTGTAAGGCAACGAAAAGTACTAAAAAGTTCTAAATTTGGTCTTGGGTGTAGGAATAAAACTAGAATTATATATAATTTGAAATACCGTTGTGTACGCTAGCTGTACTAAATAA
The DNA here is from genome assembly GCF_047663935.1 of Musca autumnalis. Taxonomy (NCBI): domain Eukaryota; kingdom Metazoa; phylum Arthropoda; class Insecta; order Diptera; family Muscidae; genus Musca; species Musca autumnalis. Next base: position 62,170,361 of record NW_027411644.1, read on the forward strand.
TACTAAACATTGGAGCACTGATATTGAATGAACAGGTAAAACCAGCGCTCTGAAGTGGAATTCTCACCATTCCAAAAAATAAAAATGTCGTTAATTACCGAAATTATAAGCATTTTAATTTTACCGATTTTTGTCGGTAGCTCGAAAAATTAATTACAGAATTCCCCTATTGACATTTGTTATGAGGATCACTGTTTGGACTAGATCTGAATGGTTATGAAAATGCCCACTTAAAATGTAGGCTATTCCATAGGTAGTGGGCGAATAAGTAGGGCTGAAGCTGTAAAATTTGAGATAAGCTCCTGGGTTTTGGTCTGGTATTCTACCATTGGTTTTATGTGAACCGCCTTCGGTTTCTATCTTTTCAACAAAATTGTTTCTTTATTCTGAACGGTTTAGTAATTTTATTCGGAAAAGTAGACCTATGCTACCTTCTGAGGACATCTTTATTAAAATGCCTCAAAAAATGTGGCACGCTGTTGATGTTTTGGGGTGAGATGCGGCTGTTTTTTTAGAAAATCCGACTAAAGTGATACGAACAGAGCTTAATACTTAGTACAACAAAATGGCCCCGAAAACAGGCTACATATTTTATTGAATTCCAGAAGGACGGCATACCTCCCCTATGCGATATTTTTAAAAACGCTATATTTGCAAAAACTACGAATTTATCGGTTTTAAAATTTACGAATTAATCTACAATCTAGGTACTTCTTTGGGGCCTAAAGACGCCTGTTTTTTTTTTTTAAATGTGTTATATCTCCAATACTACTGGATCGATTTCCATGAAATTTGCTGCAAAAGCTCAAGGTTTGCCGTTGTTATGTATATTTTATGAATTTCGGAGGAGGTTAGGTACTTTCCGCTCGCCTTTCTTTTAAACGCTATATGTATGTATAAGCCAAACTTATGATTATATTGGTTTTAGCATAAATTTTGGGAGGCACTGGGGTTGTTTGTACCCTTGGTACATATTTGGAGCCAAAAATACAGGACCACGCCCACTTTTTTTAAATATGTTATATCTTAAAAACTGATGACCATGCCCACTCTTTTCAATACATTATTTTTCCAAAACTACTGAACAAAATTTCATGCAATTTTTAGAAAATATTCAGGAATATCCCGTGGTCCAAACTGCTATATATTTGTAGACGAATTTCGGGGGCCTATTAATTTATAATCGCTATATTTGTTCAAATTATGAGAGCATCGACCTGCAAATTAATTTTCGAGACAACGGTGGTTGCGCCCCCGATCAAGAAAAAGGATATAAGAAGGAGGGTTGGCGTTTTTTATTTGGGATGACGACTTCTATTTTAATATTTTATTAAAACAACTTTAATTTATTTTTCCCACTAATAAATTAAAGTTGTTTTAATAAAATATTAAAACAACGACTATGGGATTAAGTCTGATTATTTTGAAAAACAAAATAGAAGTCGTGAGGTAGAAAATACCTATTTTTGAATTGTCAAGCATAAAGTCCATAAAAAGTTATCATTAAAACTCATTACGACGGCCAGCAACGCAGACCGGGGTCTGCTAGTAAGAAATAAAATAAATATGTGTTCTCAATTTAATTGGCCTATATGGAAGTTTAGTGTCGAAATTCTTGTCCTATTACATGAGAACTACAAACAGCGAAAACAACTTATTAAGCGGGTGTTCGCCAATTAGGAGAAAACAAACATGTTAAAAGTAGATTTTTTTGATCTGTGCTTTTTTATAGAAATATCAAATATTTTCGTAACAAAATATACCAAAAATAAATAAAATGCGAAGCTACCTGTTTCAAAACGTCAAAAATACGCATTTTTAACGCAGGTTGCATTTTCGAGGAACAATGTGTAAGTGTGCAACTGAAATATTTTGACTAAGTCGTCAGCTCGAAGTATAAAGGTAAGCAAAGAAAAAAGTTCAATGAGAAGTTTTTCCTTAGCAACCTCACACAACTCCGACGAAAGTGTCTGCGAAAACAATTCAAACCTTTTCCACTAGTATGTGTCGTCGAATTTCAACGAATGCACACACCAACGTGCCAGTGTCTTCAATTAGAAACATTGTGGCGTTTTTATTGGGATAGCGTTTGCAATTTTGTTTTTTCAAAATAGTCTGGCTTAATCCCATTGTTGTTGTTTTAATATTTTAAAACAACTAGTTTATTAGTGGAAAAGATTTGGCATTGTTCGCCAAGGGGTAAGATAGGGAATACTATAGATTCGATTCTCGCCACAAAATCTCATCAAAACAAATTAGGGTTTAATATATTCCAAACTAAGATAACAAATTATAAGAACAAATTTATTTTTAACAGTAAAATTTTAGAAAAAAAAATTAAGAACAATTTTTAAAAATTTTGTATTTTTTTGCTGATTATGGAACTGCAAAAATGGAACTGTATTACATTTTCATAACGATGTGGTGAGTTTGAACAAAAAAAATTCACAACACGGGCGCAAGAAAATTCGAGAAAAAACCGAAAACGTTATACATATCTAAACGAATTTTTAAAACAACTTCTCCCAAAAATTATTAGAATTAAAAAAAAAATTGCAGTACAGAAAAAATATTTTTCTTCTATTTTTTGCATGGCATATTTTTCTATAAATCTTGTTTATAGCAAATATGTTTGAAAAACTTTCCCCCTAAAAAAATAAAACCAAAATATGTTGTTTTTTGTGTGTGTTGATTGTTTAATTTTTGTTGTATTTCTCTTTCTCTTTGTAGTAATAAAATTAATTAATTGATTTATTTAAATTATGATTTTTTTTTATAATATATAATAATAATAAATTGTGTTTTGCAGTTTATGTTTTTAATGCTGTACATAAAAATTAATTTATAAAAAATATACAAGTATTATTATTAATAAAAATAATAATAAAAAAATAATTAACATTACTATAATGATAAAACATTAACCATATTGCTGGGGGGATTGGTTGGTTGGTTATTTTTGTTTTTTTTTTCTTGTTTTTTTTTTTTATGTCAATTGTTTTTGTTTTTCTTTCTTTCTTTTTGTTTTGTTTTAAATAATTATGGGGTAATTTATTATAAAAAAATTAGTTCTTTGGCGATATTATTAAGCCTCCGATTTATATATTTTCTTTTTGCAAAAAAAATTATATAAATATTATTATAAAAAAAAACAAATGTTATATTACAAGAGAAAACAAATGTGTTTGAGATGTTGTTGTTAGAAAGAAAGAATTAGAATTGTGGGGAAAAAATAAATAAAATTTATGGAAAAAAATAACCAGCAATTCAATTAATTTACACAATAAAGTGGGGTTATGATAAAATATGTTTTAGATTTTTTTGTTAACTTTTCTTTTATAGATAAAGAGAATTAGCTTCTTGTGAAGGCAACAAGGTAGATATTTTTCATATTCTTGGATGATTTCAACTATGTTTGTTTTGTTTCTTTATACAAATGTAAATTAAACTTAATTTAAAAAATTGTTGAATAAATTTAACTAAGATTTTGATAAGTTTTTTTTGTTTGTTTTAGTTTTAATAATGAAGTACTAGTATCTAGTGGTTGGTGGAACAAGTACACTTTATGAATTGTGGTGGTGGTAAGGCACTCTGTGGTGAATAATAGTTTAGCTATGTTTGTATGTACATATATGTGCATCAAACTAAGCAAAAACCTCCCAAAAAGTGTAGAGTAAAAAATGATTTATAAATTTTATGAAAATACTACATTTTAAATTATAAATATTTATTATAAAAAGAGGGTGGTGTTGGTGGTAGTGCTTATTAAAAATTAAATTATTAACTAAATATCTAAACAAAAAAATAATAAAGATTTAATTGCACACAAACTTATAAGAGAACAAAGTAGGATAGTAGTGAGGAGGGGCAAAGAATTGGGTTTATGTATTTTAAGAATACATACATTATTTTTTAAAGATAATGATATTGTCAATTTCACTTGCAGATCAGTTCTAAAGAAATTGTTTTTAGAAAATTCGAAATTTTCACATAAAGTTAAAGAGTGACAATTTTTTAAAATTGGGAAAAAAGATGAACAGAATTTATAAAACAAAATAATGATAAGGATTCCAGAGATATCCTTTGCAACATTATAACATTAGTAATGGTTTTTTGGAAAAGAAAATTAAAAATAAAAAAAAAATATAACAGAAAATATAAAAAATTAAATTAAAAAATAACAAAAAATTTAAAATTTTTCCCAGAAAAATTACTTTTTTCAAAGTTTCTTTTAAAAAGAAATCTTTAAACCGGGTTGGATTTTGGGGGTGGGGTTTGTTTTAAAGAAACTGTTGCTAATATAATTTTAATTATATTTAGTGGAAATTAAGCAAACTATTTTAATGTATAAATATAAACTTTACATTTTTAAGAGTTTTTCTTTTTTTATATTTTTTTTGGAATATTTTGGAAGCCTTTTTCTGGTTTTGTTAATGAAAGTTACTTGAAATCTATTAAAAGCTAAATATTTTTGAATATTTTCTTTTTTTGCAATATTTTACAAAGTTATAAACAGCAGAAAACCATAAGTTTAAAGCTGTTCTTATATCCTTTATATTCTATATGTGGTGTTGTCCCAGCCTAAAAGTAGTTGTAGGAGTAGCATAACAATATTTTTCTTTTTCTAATTTCCTTATCAAAAAGAAACAAAACATAGTAGATAAAGAAAGGAGGGAGGGAGAACAATAAAAGGTAGGTGGGTGGATGGGGTGAGGAGGGTTTTACTATTTTCATAAAAAGCCAAAACCTTTGCTTAATAATTTGTTTTTGTTTTTTTATACACTTAAACCATAAACTACATAGTAATATAGTAAGCCATATTGTTTCATTGCGCCGCTGCAGCTGCTGCTGTTGGCGTGGGCGTTGATGTTGTCATACCGGCCGGTGGTGAGCTAACCGATGAAGATGATGCCGATGATGATGACAAGCCTCCTGCTGCTGGTGTTGCTGTATTCAGTGACATACCACCACCCATACCCATACTCATACCACTACCCGATTGATTTGATGTTTGAGCATTCAAATCTGGTGGTGTTGGTGTCGATGAGGCGCTCACATTTTGTGAACCCGAACCGGAGATTTGTCCTGGTAATGGTAGGGGATTACCCGCCGCTGCTGCAGCTAAAGCTGTTGTTGGATTTTCAATTTTGTGGATAATTTTAACATGCGCCGTCATATTATCCTTTCGTGTAAACTCTTTGAAACAGAATGGACAGGGATAGACTTTGACATTACGTTTATGGGAGGTTACATAGTGGCGGCAGAAATTACTAATATGGGTATAGACGCGAGAGCACACCTTACAGCGATAGGTGTGTTCACCCTCTTTGATGCAGAAATCACGCACTGATCCCTCACCCTCGCCCTCAATAATGGAATTACAAGATGTATTCAATTTGATTTTGGGTGGTGGAGAATTGACATTTAGACTGCCGGTACTGGCACTGAGGGCCGATTTCATTTTTTGCAATTGGGCGGAATTCATATAGTTGCCAGATAGCATGTCCATGTAGTCGGTTGTATTGGAGAAGGGCTAAAAGAAAGAAGAAAGGAAATTAGTAAAAAAAAAATTATTAAAAAATATGGATTTTTTTAAATAAAAAAGCAAAACTAATTTGGAATCAGGCCGTAAAAGTTCAAAACGTTTTTTTTTTTCTATAAAAAATTCGCCATTTGCACATGTAATTCGAAGAATTTCAGTTGTAATTTGATTATTTCATTTGAAATTCGAAACATTTCACTTGTAATTTGAGATTTCCAATTGAATTTCGAATTATTTCATTTGTAATTTGAGAATTTCATTTGAAATTCGAATTTATTTTGTTTGTAATTTGAATTTTTTCATTTGTAATTCGAATTATTTCATTTGAAATTCGAATTTTTCCATTTGTAATTTGAATTTTTCTATTTGTAAATCGAAGTTTTTCATTTGGAATTTCAAATGAAAAAAATTCAAATTACAAATGGAAAAATTCGAATTACAAATGAAATAATTCGAATTACAAATGAAACAATTCAAATTACAAATGAAATAATTCGAATATCAAATAGAATTCTTAAATTACAAATGAAATAATTCGAATTTGAAATGAAAATCTCAAATTACAAATGAAATAATTCGAAATTCAATTGGAATTCTCAAATTACAAGTGAAATGTTTCGAATTACAACTGGAATTATTCGAATTACATGTGAAAATGGTGTAGTAATTTAAAAAAAAACTTTATTTTGCAATATTTTTCAAATTTGGTATTATTAAGTGAAATTCACCACCGCCAACAATATTTCGTGAGAAATCAAAAAAAAAAAAAAAAAAAAAAAAAAAATGACTATGTACATACTCTTGTAGCTTTCAAAATTTTTCAAAATAAAAAAATCAACTCAAACTTTGGTTTTTGCACAATCAATTTTAAAATTTAAGCAAATTTTGTAATAGAAAATTATTAAAATAAATTAATTTATGGACGGATTGGTGTGATTTAGAGCTTTGTAAATATTTGTTGTCACCCTTATAAAAATGTGATTTTTTGACATCTAAATCTCGGTGTGGTGAGTTTTGGAAAAAATTCACCACACCTCAAGCTTTGCAGAAATGAAAGTTTGAGATCTTCAATTAGTCAAATAAAATGTTAATTTTATTAAAATAAGCCTTTAGGCGTTTTGAAATGAATATTTGCCATTGAAAATTGAATATTTTTAATTACTCTTGAATTGAGAGGAACATTTTCTATGTAATTTTTAAGTTTGTTTGAGAAATTCTATCGTTGAATAATTGATAGAATATCGAAAATATTATTTTTTTCTGTCATAAATTGAATGTGGTGAATTTTTTTTTAATTTCACCACACCTAACATTTGGCAGCATTTAACAATTTTTCTGTAATTTTACAATTAAAACTAATTATTTTCATCTCAAACGTAATTTTTCGATAATTTCGAACGACTAAAAATATTTTTTTGATTGAATATTTTGAAAATAAAAATAAATTTTGGATCACATTTTTTTAAATCTGAATATTTTCGAAATAAACTAATAATGTTTAACGAATTATGTCCTTTTGATAGCCTAAGGAGAATAGAATTTTTTCCTGCCATAAAATGGGCGTTGTGATATTTTCATGAAATTCACCACACCTCAAATATTGCTATAATTATCGAATTTCCTATAGTACGAGGAAAACGAAATATTTTCGACTCAAACCTCATTGTTTCAGGTTTTCCAACCATTAAAAATATTTGAATTGATTATTTTGAAGAAAAAAAAAAATAAATCTAGGAATTAATTCTTTTAAAAATTCTGAATATAGTTGAAATAAATAAAGTTCAAAGAAACTATGTGCTTTTGATAGCCTAAGGAGAATAGAATTTTTTCTTGCCATAAAATGGGTGTGGTGAAATTTTCAAGAAATTCACCATACCTCAAATATTTGTAAATTTAGCAAATTGCATGTAGTTTTACAGGAAAAAGTTTATACTTTTGCCTCGACACTCATTTTCCCGATGATTACGAACTATGAAAATATATTAATTAAATATTTTGAGAAATAAATTCAATCATAGAGTTAAATATTTGAAAAAATCTGAATATGTTTGAAATAAACAAATAAAGTTCAAAGAAACTATGTGCTTTTGATAGCCTAAGCAGAATAGAATTTTTTCCTGCCATAAAACGAGTGTGGTAAAATTTTCAAGAAATTCACCACACCTCAAATATTGGTTAACTTAGCAAATTGCTTGTAGTTTACAAGAAAAAGTTTATACATTTGCCTCGACACTCATTTTCCCGATGATTACGAGTTATGAAAAATAATTGAATTAAATATTTTGAGAAAAATTTCAATCTTGGAACTAATTATTTAAAAAAAATCGGAATATGGTTGAAAAAAACAAATAAAGCTAAAAGAAACAATGTGCTTTTGATAGCCTGACGAGAATAGAATTTTTTCCTACTAAAAAATGAGTGTGGGGAAATTTTCAAGAAATTCACCACACCTAATTTTTTTCTTAAATTGGAAGAAAACTTGTTATTTAACAAGAAAAAGGAGTTATTTTCACTCCAAACCTTAAAGGGATTGTTCTAAAGCCCATTCCAAAAATTAGTTTGCCTTTAAAAAAAAAAAAAATTATTAAAAATTAAAAAAAAAACTTACCTTAACATCAACACCATTTTGCTTCAACTTAACACGCTTGTTAATCTTTGGCTTGACAGGTTTAACTAATGGTGCCAATTTTGGTATGCTAACCATTGAATTTAACAAACCACCTGGCATACCAGCCATTTGTAAACCACCAGCCGCTGCAGCAGCTGCCTCGGCCAATTGTTGTTGATGTTTCTGTTGGGCGGCTAAGAGAAATGCTTGCTGGCGGGCCTGTTGCGACATATTCGATATGTTATTCTCTTGTGAATCATTGGCATTTGGATCGAATTTAAATTCAACAGGTTCATCGTATTCATCCAACATTAATTGAGGTTCCATATATGATGTGTCCATGGGTTCATCATTTTCGCTGTCGTTGCCATCTGAAATAAATACGCAATAAATGAATAATGTTCTTCAAGGGGGGGAGGGGTGCAAGGGGAGGGGAAGTGGTGAAAATGTACAATGCGTTTGCGAAAAAATAGACATTACAAATATTACGAAAAAAGAAAGTTTGCAGTGTTATATTTGTTGTTGTTTTCTTTTTCTTAATTTACATTTTTGGTGTTATATGAATACCCAAATCATTGTAACGGTAGTACTGCATCTAAAATTTTTGTGATCGGAAAAGCTATAGGGATTTCAAGCCATTTCTTTGTGTATAATACGGCGCTGTTATAAAGAGTGTTTGTTTTGTTGTTTTTTTTAACTTAAAATCTAAGAAATATTTTTTTTTTGGTTAGATTATATAAAAACGAAATTTTGGTTTAAAGATTTTCGAAAATGGTATCTAATTTTTTTTTTTTTTTGGTTTATACGATTATTACGTCGGCCATAAATCCCTAAAAGCTCATACCGATTTATTTTCAAGATTTTTATTTGAGTTTCAGTTTAAAACAAATCTTTCTATTTTTCGTTATTTGCAAGTTGTTCTCTTTTTTTCTTTGCTAAACGGCATCATACGTTTCCAACAAACTTTATTTCGAACTCACCTGCCGACGTTAAACGTATGTCTGTCTGTTTCTGTTTTTTTTTTTTTACCGAAATTCGAAAATCACTAAACACTTTTCTTCGTCACTTGAACACTTACAAAAAATTCAAACATTAAACTCAACAAATAGCTGTTGAACTGTTTTTTTTTTATTAAAACGAAATCCCTTTTTAGCTTTTCCGATTTTTTGGCGTTCTATTCTAAACAACGCGTTATTGTATAAATTAAGCTAGGTTAGTTGTTTGTTTTTTATGGTGCATCTTTTTTTCCTTCTTTGCCAATAAAAAAAAAGATATGAATAATGTTCAGGAGTTTTAATGAGAATTATGTACAACAAAGAGAATCTTTCGATTTTATTTATTTGTTTTTATTTTACAAACAAAAAATGCAGGTGATTGTTTATTCTTTTGCAAATGAATATGAAATTTGATGCCCAAAATAATTGTATTTAGAAAAATAAGGAAAATGGTGACTTACCGGAAGTGCTGTTATCATCGTTTTGTTGATGGCGTTCCTGTTGCATTTGAGCTTTCTTTGAGGGTGAGAGTGAGTCGCGACTTTCCTGCAAAAATAAGTAAAAAAAAATGAGTATTAAAAATTATGTCACACCCAAAAAAAAAAAAAAAAATTGAATTTAAAAAAATGTTAACAAATATTTAAATTCTTTTTTTAGGGAATATTTATCAAAATTAATGCCTTTATAGGGAAGATGTAATGATGTGGAAATTTTTAAACATTTTTCTCGTAATCCTTATAAAAAATTTGATTTTTTGATACATAAATCTCGGTGTGGTGAGTTTTGGAAAAATCCACCACATCTTAAATTTTGCAGAAATGGAAATTTAAAGCTCTTCTATTACGCAAAGAATATGTTAATTTAATTAAATGTGCCTTTTTAGGGGGTTTTGAGTTGAATATTTTCCTTTGAAAATTATGCAAAATATGAAGAAAATTAAGTTATGCTTAAATTAAGTTTTTTTTTATATAATTTAAAATTTTTCGAATTGAATTGAAAAGAAATATTGGATTTTTGTTTTAGAAAAACAATATCTTAAAGATTTTAAGGCATATTTTTTTCATTTTAGAGTTCATCCGTAATTTTAAGGCTTTTTAAGCATTTTGAGGTGAATATTTTCAATTGAAAAACATTTAAAAAATACAAAAATTCTTTCTAAAATATGCCTGAATTAAGAAAAAATTTTCTATAGAATTTTCAAGGTGTGGTGAGTTTTTTTAGAATTTCACCACACTAAATTTTTTGGCGAATTGAAACGATAAGTTGTTCTTTTGATTAGAAAAAATATTATTTTTAAGTTTTAAGACGTATTTGGGAAATTTTGATGATGTTTTTTAAAGTTTGTGATAAGTTTTGAAAATTCAAAATATTTTTTAAGATATTCGGACATTTTACTTCCATTTAAAGATTTTTTTATATAATTTTAAATTTTTCGAATTGAAATTTAAAAGAAATATTGGATGTTTGTTTTAAATATCTTGAAGTTTTTAAGGCATGTTTCTTCTTTTTTAGACTTCATCCGTTAATTTGAAGGCTTTTTAAGCATTTTAAGGTTAATATTTTCCATTGAAAAACATTCAATAAATACAAAAATGGTTTCTAAAATATGCCTGAATTAAGAAACAATTTTCTATAGAATTTTCAAGGTGCGGTGAGTTTTTTTAAAAATTCACCATACTTAAATTTTTGGCGAATTGAAAACAAAAGTTGTTCTTTTGATTAGAAAAACTATTATTTTAAAGTTTTAAGACATATTTGGGAAATTTTTGATGATTTTTTTAAAGTTTGTGACAAATTTTGAAAATTTAAAAATCTTTTTTAAGATATTCGGATATGTTACTTACATTTAAAGATTTTTTTTATATAATTTTAAATTTTTTCGAATTGAAATTGAAAAGAAATATTGGATTTTTGTTTTAGAAAAACAATATCTTAAAGTTTTTAAGTCATATTTTCTTCATTTTTAGAGTTCATCCGTAATTTTAAGGCTTTTTAAGCATTTTGAGGTGAATATTTTCCATTGAAAAACATTCGAAAAATACAAAAATAATAAAATATAATTTGTTGTATACAATTTTCAAGGTGTGGTGAGTTTTTTGGAAATTCACCACACTTACATTTTTGGCGAATTGAAACGATAAGTTGTTCTTTTGATTAGAAAAAATATTATTTTTAAGTTTTAAGACATATTTTGGCAATTTTTGATGACTTTTTAAAAGTTTGTGACTAGTTTTGCAAATTCAAAATCTTTTTTAAGATATTCGCAAATTTTACTTACATTTAAAGATTTTTTTTATATAATTTTAAATTTTTCGAATTGAAAAGAAATATTGGATTTTTGTTTTAGGAAAACAATATCTTGAAGTTTTTAAGGCATATTTTCTTCATTTTTAGAGTTCATCCGTAACTTTAAGGCTTTTTAAGCATTTTGAGGTGAATATTTTCCATAGAAAAACATTCAAAAAATACAAAAATTCTTTCTAAAATATGCCTGAACTAAGAAAATTTGTTCTATACAATTTTCAAGGTGTGGTGAGTTTTTTTTTTTTTGAGAAATTCACCACACTTAAATTTTTTGGCGAGTTGAAAGGAAAAGTTCTTCTTTTGATTAGAAAATTATAATATTGAAGTTTTAAGACATATTTATGTAATTTTTAAGGAATTTTTTAAAGTTTGCAACAAGTTTTGAAAATTAAAATCTTTTTTCGTTTTTAAGCATTTTGAAAAAATACAAAAATTCTTTCTAAAATATGCCTGAATTAAGAAAAAATTGTCTATACAATTTTCAAGGTGTGGTGAGTTTTTTTTTTGAGAAATTCACCACACCTAAATTTTTGGCGAATTGAAACGATAAGTTGTTCTTTTGATTAGAAAAAATATTATTTTAAAGTTTTAAGACATATTTAGGTTATTTTTGATGCCTTTTTAAAAGTTTGTGACAAGTTTTGAAAATTCAAAATCTTTTTTAAGATATTCGGAAATGTTACTTACATTTAAATCATCATTATTGCCGGAATCCCTTTGATTATCATCTGAAGCATCTTCATTGCCGGAATAGGAATCATTGCACATTTTACCATCACCACCCGCCATTTCACCATCAAATTCATCATAGTCAGCATCATCACTGCCCGATAACCGACGTGGCTTGCCACGTTTACGTTTGGGCATTGAGGCCAGGGCCAATGTTAAAAGGGATTCTTGTTGTTGCTGCTGCTGTTGTTGTTGGTTTCTTGGTTTCTGTTGTTGTTGACCAGTTACACTGGCAATTTGAGGCGTTGATGAGTCTAAATCACGTTTACGTTTGGGCATTGATGCCAATGCCAAAGTTAGCAGTGATTCTTGTTGACTTTTTTGTTGTTGCTGCTGATTACCAGCTGGTGTTAGGGGGGAACCACCATTATTTTGATGGGTTTTATGACGTTGCTGTTGTTGTTGTTGCTGCTGTTGCACAACATACGGTTGTATGCGTTGCAATTGTGGTGGCTGGGGTGTGGGTTCATTGTTGGAGGGTTTATCATCATTGACTTCTGTCAAACCCTTAATGCGCAGACTTTCGGCTACACGCAAAAATGCTGTTAAACGTTCCTGATCAACAGAAACTTCACCACGATACATAAAATCCAACAGCGATTTCATATCAGCATAGGGAACATCCTTTAAAATGACAATTGGATGTTTTTCCGGGTGATTTAGGAAGAGGGCATTAAAATAGGGACTGCAGGCGGATAAAACCATCTGAAAGAGAAAATGAAAGGGCATGTTAGTTGGTCCATTGGAGAGGAATTATGTTAAAAATCTTCTACATACCTTGTGTGCTTTGAGATATTGACCGTCAACGGCCAATGTAACATCCGTAAATGTTTCGGCATGCAGTAGCTGATCGAAAACTGATAATAAATTACTTTGGTGGTTGTTCCATCGCAAACAAAATCTCTGTGAAGCCATCTTCATTTGGAAGCCGTTGTGTTTGTTTTCAGCAAAACCAGGTTAACGAAAAATCGATGCGGGGGAATTTCAGGAAATAAACTTATTTGCCTAGGATTTTCAAAATCCTTCAGTTATTTTTGTCTTTTTTGAGGATAACAATTTTTTGTTTTATTTTGTATGACAGAGTTCCTTGTTTAAAACATTTTAGTTAGGAAAAACTCCTGTAAAGAGAGAGAGAGAAAGAAAAATGTCGAATTAGTTTCAAAATGTTAAGATTTTTTTTCGTGGTTGCTTCCTTGAATGCGTTATCTAAATTTAGCCTGGTATTGCCTAATAGTAGCTGCCAGTATTGGTGGCGTCGGTATTTGTATAGATTATAAAGACACCTCTTCATCAACCTCCCCCCTTTTTCGCCGTCACCACCAACACCACCTTTTTCCACTTGGATAAAAATAAAAATCAAAACGTAAAGGCGCAACCAACAGCAGCAAAAAGAGATTTTAAAACAGCAACAACAATAACCGAAAAAAAACAAATGTGAAATTTCTTTTAGTCTTAAATCTACTTTCACGGATATTTTTCAGCTTCTTCTTCTTCTTTGGCTGAATGTTTTCGAGGAGATAATAAACAAAACAAAAATTCTCTTATTCTTCATCCAATGCGGATGATGATGAAACACGAATGTTTTTTTTTCTGTTTCCCCCCAAATAACTAAAAATAGACAAAGGATCTTCGTCGTTCGTTGTACAAACAAAAATTGAAATAAAATTTGGTTTTTGGCTTTTGACTTCATCAAAGAATGCCTGAGAGAGAGCGAGAGGAAGAGAATGGCAAATGTGGCCATAGTTGTTGGTGATGGAGACTTGACAACATAAAAACCACACGCTTTTTCTGATTTCTCATCGTGTCTAGGAGCAATAGCAGTCAACAGCCAGCAATCAGCTAAGGAATCTCATGCTTATAGAAAAAAAAAAAAAAAAAAAAGAAACTAATTTCATTGGACCGCAAACTATACAGCCAGCCAGCCAACAACAAGGAAAATGCCTTTGGAATTTCCATCTACACAAAAGCGCACTACAAAACCACAATGGAATAGGAAAGAACAGAAAATGTGTTGATATACAAACATACATTAATATGTATGAATGTGGGTATATACATACATATACTAAACAACCAATCAAGCAAACTATTGCCACGACATAAGGAAGTGATCCAGGCAACAATTTTTGTATGTGGGAAGTGTCCAGCCCCAATAGGCAAAGGATTACAAACCTACAAGAAATGAGGTGCTATACGAAAATATAGTCAGTTTTATATTACAATTCTTAAAAAATAATTTTTTGTTAAGAATTTTTTTTTAAAACATTTTTTAATTTTAAATTAAAATGTTTAATAATTCAGATTTTGGTAATAAAATATTACGAAAAAAAAATATTTATACCTATTCACCACACTGAAATTTTCAAGGCAATCAAAAGAGGGAATCCTGTAATATGCGAAAGCATAGTTTATTTAATGTGAAAATTCTTAAAAATAAAACTTTTGTTAAGAATTTTGAAAAAGAAATTTAATTTTAAATTAAAATGTTTAATAATTAACATTTTGGTGATAAAATCTTACGAAAAAAAATAATTTAATCTATAAGAGTATTTTCTATGGAATCCATACATTTTTAAAAATTTTTCTATACACTTTTTAGAGCGTTGTGAGTTTTATATGTAATTCACCACACTGAAATTTTCAAGGATATCGAAAGAGGGAATCCTGTAATATGCGAAAACATAGTTTATTTTATGTTAAAATTCTCAAAAATATAACTTTTGTTAAGAATTTTGAAAAAAAAAAAACATTTTTAATTTTAAATTAAAATGTTTAATACTTCACAGTTCGGTAATAAAATCTTACGAAAAAAAAATTATTTAATCTATAAGAGTATTTTCTATGAAATCCTTAAATTTTTAAGAATTTTTCTATACACTTTTTAGGGTGTGGTGAGTTTTATGTGCAATTCACCACAATAGCAATTTCCTGGAAATCAATATAGGTTGTTACAGTTTACAAGAAAACATTGTTTATTTAAAATAAAAACACTTAAATAACCAATTTATGTTAAGGCTTTTGAATAAAACATTTGTGATTTTAAACAAAACTTTTCAAAAATGTCCTTTTATGGTATAAAATGTTATCAAAAAAATGAAACAGAATTTTTTATGTAATCCTTAAACTTTCACTAATTTTTCAATGCACTTTTTAGGGTTTGGTGAGTTTTTTTATGAAATTTACCACACCAACATTTTCATGAAAAACAAGAAAGAAATGAATGCTTTATAAGAAAAAAATGGTTGATTTTTAATGAACATTTCTGAAAATCCAATTTCAATTAAAAATCAAAATTTTTGATTTTAATTAAAAGTTTTTAACATTAAAATTGCAAGGAAAAAATATTTAACCTGTAAGAGTAGTTTTTATGTAATATTTAAATTTTTACTAATTTTTCTATGCATTCTTTAGGGTGTGGTGAGTTTTCTATGAAATTCACCACACCAAAATTTTCATGGAAATCAATAAAGGGAATTTTGTTTTATACGAAATTAAATTTCTGTTAAGAATTTGACGAAATTTGTTATATATTTTTGCCTTATTAAGGCGAATTAATTCTCATTCTAGTTGAGCTGTTTTGATTTAAATAAAAATCTTAAGGAAAAACATTATTTAAATTAAAAGAGTATTTTTTTATGTAATCCTTAAAATTTGTACTAATTTTTCTACGCTCTTTTCAAGGTGTGGTGAGTTTCTTATTAAATTCACCACACCAAAATTTTTATAAAAATTGATAGAGAAAATTGTTTTATAATACAAGACTGTTGATTTGAAATATAAATGCTTAGAAAACCTCTTTTTTGTAATAATAATTACGAAAAAATCAACTAAACATTAAAAGAATATTTTTCATGTAATCCTTGAATTTAAACGACATTTTCGGTGCACTTTCCTTGGTTTGGTGAGTTTCTGATTAATTTCACCACACCGAAATTTTCATGGAAATCAATAGAGAAAAATGTGTTTTATACGATTAAATTGTTGATTTGAAATAAAAATGCTTGAAAGCCATTTTCCAATTAAAAAAAAAAAACTATTTAATTTTAAATTAAAATTCTTTAAAATCAAAATTTTGTTAAGAATAAAGGCGAGAAAAAAAATTATGATCAAAAATGTTAAGAAAAAAAATTGTTTAAAAAACTAAAAATATATTTTTAATGTAATCCTTGACTTTTGTTTACCAAATTTTCGTGTTTATGGTGGGTTGAGTTTTTTTTATAAAATTCTCGACACCGAAATTTTTATAAAAATTGATAGAGGAAATTGTGTTTTCTAAGACAAGATTGTTGATTTGAAATAACAATGTTTAGAGAAAAACTCTGTTTTGTAAAAATAATAACGAAAAAAGTGTTTAGAAACTATCTTTTTTGTAAAAAAAAAAATACGAAAATAACGACTAAACACGAAAAGAATATTTTTCATGTAATCCTTGAATTTAAACGACATTTTCGGTGCACTTTCCTTGGTGTGGTGAGTTTCTGATTAATTTCACCACACCGAAATTTTCATGGAAATCAATAGAGAAAAATGTGTTTTATACGATTATATCATTGATTTGAATTAAAAGTGTTTAAAAGCCTTTTTCCAATGAAGAAAACTATTTAATTTTAAATTAAAATTCTTTAAAATCAAAATTCTGTAAAAAATTTTGGCAAAAAATTATCAAAAAGGTTAAGAAAAAAATTGTTTAACCTGAAAGAATATTTTTTATGTAATCCTTGACTTTTGTTTATCAAATTTTCGTGTTTATGGTGTGTTGAGTTTTTTTATAAAATTCACCACACCGAAATTTTTATAAAAATTGATATAGTAAATTGTGTTTTATAATACAAGACTGTTGATTTAAAATATATATGCTTAGAAAACCTCTTTTGTTGTAAAAATAATTACGAAAAAATCGACTAAACATGAAAAAAATTCTTAGAAAACCTCGTTTTTGTAAAAATAATTACGAAAAAATCGACTAAACTTGAAAAGAATATTTTTCATGTAATCCATGAATTTAAACGGCATTTTCGGTGCACTTTCCAAGGTGTGGTGAGTTTTTAATGAAATTCACCACACCGAAATTTTCATGGAAATCAATAAAGATATTTACGTTTTATAAGAAAACATTGATAATTTTATAAAAATAAAACCAAAAACAGAACAAAAAGTATAAAATATCCCCGAAAAAATATTTTTTGTCCTTCCTCTGCCATTTTCTGAGTCTTAAATCCCATCCCTTGCCATAAATACATTTAAGCGTAGATTATATGTAGGTATGCCACACAGCATATCCTACTTTTCAAAAATTAATGAATAATAAACAACTTTCAAACTTTGTCTCATATACAACAACAACACTAACAACAAACAAACTTTTTTAGAGAATAAGGCATTGCCTTGTAACAATGTAACAAGTGTTTGTTTGATTCTAAAGGTGGCATTTGAAAAGAAAAAACAAAAACAACCGGTTTTTTCGAAACGAAATAAATTAACAAACATTTTATAGTTAGGTATTTTTTTATTTATTCATAAGGGTTACAACAGGAAATCGAGCTACAACTAGAGGAGAGACAAGGAAAACGTAGAAGAAAAAAACAACAACTAAAACCTCAAAAAAAAAAATTACATTCAAAACGGAAATAGATAAAAAACACAGCGAGATAATGACCAAAAACACAATATTTTAAGTGAAAAAACACAAACAACAACAAAGCCAGAGAACCCATACTACAGTAACAACAACAAAGGAGAATAAACATTAAAATGATCAACAAGTCAGCAGCAAGCCAGTAAGAGGGAAAAAAGCCGTATGGAAAACCAAGGCTCACAACACACCCATCCTAAAATCCACAAAAAAAGAAAAACATTTTAAACAGATCACGTCACAGATGAATGCATCCCCACAACCAACCAAACAAACGAGCACACACAACACAACAACAACAATCAAATACTGTTAGATATACTGAAAATGGCCTCCCCCCCTCCCCCCATCACATTAGTAAATACCATAATTCTCTTTTCAAATGTCCTCGCCATATAGAAAAAAACTACATATTGTGAAACGCAATAACAACAAAGCTGGGCTTTTTATTATACCCCCACATGTACACACTACACAGGCAATTGGGCAAACACACATGAGGCCACCCAATGTAAAGTCAAGCTTAATGGGGAGAGGTCGAGAGATACATAAAGGGCTTAGATTTCCCCATTCTGTTTTTTTTTTTTCCTAAAGTACAGCCTAAAAACAACATTAGATGTAAAATTGTACTATGATACACAACGCAACATATGGGGGAAGGAGATCACTGATTTATGTAGTGGTGTTTGTATGTATGCCAAAGCCACACAATGGGGACGGACGGCTTCGAGACTTGGCATGTCTTCCCAGCAAACCAAATGTCGGATGTCCGACATATCGGAACAATTTCGGAAACAAAATCGTTCAGATTTCGTATCGATTTCTATACGATTTTTCGTAGGGGAATTCGTTCAGATTTCGTTCCGATATGTCGGAAACAAATTTCCCTTCGCACAACAACCACCTTTTGTATATATCTAACAAGCAACATTTTAGTTTGTTGTCGAAAAACAAAATTGTTGGTTATAAAATTCGCATATACATTTTTTAAATATTTTAAATATAAATGCAACATATAATAATTCAAGCTAGTGCTGATAGACTCAACATATTCGTACACAAAGTTTGCATTGTTCTACTATAAGTACAAAATGATAACAACAGTGAAAATCATTACATATCTTTGAAATTATAATCTTCCAATAAAAAACATAACAAAGCAAATTTATCAATAAAAAAGAGGCATTAGAGAAAAATTTTTTCCTTCAATAATCATACGAAATTATCCCAAAATCGTTCAGAAATCTTTACGAAAGTTCGGAAGTTACCTCAGATTTTCATACGACATTATTCCGAAATCGTTCAGAAATCTGTACGAAAATTCGGAGGAAAAAATTCGAATTCCGAATTTCCCAAGGATTTTCTTCCGATTTCGTAGCGAATTCTGATCGAAATCGATCCGATTTCGCTCCGACATTTCGTTCCGAAATTATGTCAACCACTTCATACAACTTTCGTTAAGATATCGTTACGATTTCGGATCAGATATCGGACGTAACGTCCGAATTTTGTTCCGATTTCGTTACGATATCGGTACGATTGGTTTGCTGGGTTTTCAGTGTGCACACGAACAAAACATTACGAAACTCAAAAAGGCGTAACATTTGTCCATGTTCCACGTTTCAAAAACACGCACACACACTTGCGCACAGTAGTGTATGTGAAAGGCCCCACAGGAAAAGTCAGAAAAAAAGAAAACACGACAAAAAACGAGGAATTAATGAGAAATTAAGCATCAATGAGAGGAGAGGTCTCAAGAAAATTTCCAATTGTAAAATGTACGAAGGAAAGAAAATGAAATAGAGAGGGAAAGAGTGAGAATTGGTATACGAAACAATACCGCGATCGTTGTTGTAATAGAACGTAACGAACAAAGTATAAACAAGAAATTCTATGAATTAAATTACAACATAATGATGTTGTTGCTGTTGTTCATCGTATTGGGCCCCATTCGTCCGGGTTTACTCAATGAAGAAGATTTTGGGAGACACAGTGATACGAAAAATAGGGTTATTAAAGGAATAGTTGTGTTTGTAAAAATCCACTGAACATGAGAAAAATCTTGATTGTAGGTTATGATGGAGAGAGAGAGAGTTTACTGAACAAAATTGTAACGTTGCTGTTATAGAACAAACGAATTAACGAAAAATTCTATGAAAATTCATGTTTCTCCTTTGATCCCCACATATGATGAAAACACATCGACACAAAATAGGGTTATTAAAAGATCAGTTCTCTTTGTTAAACTCTATTGATTTCTCTTTTAACAAAACTCTCCAATATGAACAAAAACATTTTGGAGGGCAGTACAAACAAAATAAAAATACCATCGTAATGCAAATCGAGTGGAATTTAAAAAAATAATAAAAATGCTAGAAAATTTGGGGTCAAAGGCGTTATTTAAATGGAAAATTAAAGGAAATGTGAAATAAATACCCACATATGAACAGGAAAGGAGAATAATGGCAATTTTTAAAAACAAATAAATTAATTAAAATAATAATTAAAAATTAAAAATAATTAAAAATTATAATAAACAAACAAAAATAATAAACAAACAAAAATAAGTCAATAAAGATAACAAAAAATTTTAAATAATTTAAAAACATATTTTTTTTTTAATTTTTGGATTGTCCCAATTTTATTAAAAAAAAGAGAAATTTGACGTTAGATTACAAGAATATATATTTTTCAATTAAATTGTACCTAATTGCAAACACTTTTTTAAATAAAAATGAAAGTGTCGTCCCACTTTTTGGTTAATTTAATTTTTTTTTTGTTTTCATAATTTTTTCTATAAAATTGTAATTCCAAATAATTTTTTTAAATAAAAATTAAAGTGTCGTCCCCCTTTTTTGGTAATTTCTTTATTTTTAATATTTTTCTAAACACATTCTAATTTTTGTCCGCTTTAATTTTAATAAAAAAATTAAATTTCCCCTTAAAAATATTGTTATAGCAAATTATTTGTTTTCTTTTGTTATTTTTTTGTTTTTATATATTTTTTGGCTTAGATGTCGTTTAGGGGCACCTCTTGGATCGGGCTGAAATTTTTACAGTAGATAGCCCTTGGTATCCTGAATACAACGATATATAATTTTCCGGGCGGGAGTGAAAAACTTCCCGAGATATGGGTCTTGACATTTTACAATTCTAACGTGGGTAATATGGGCATCGTTTTAAAGCTTATGGAGAGTACTTTTATGCACGCGACCTATTTTTACACCTGTTTATAGGAGAATGTATTAAATTTCTGTTCAAAGCCGGCTACTTAGGAAACTTTAAATTTACAAAAAAGTTTTGTTTGCGTAGCCCCCTTTTGTCATTGTCCATAGGAGAAAGTCTTAAATCCCCGGCCGAAGGCCGTCTACTTAAGAACACTTTCAATTTGAAAGAGAGTTTTGATCGCGTAGCCCACTTTTGTCCCTGTCCATAGGAGAAAGTCTTAAGAACACTTTCAATTTAAGAGTTTTGATCGCATAGCCCACATTTGTCCCTGTCCGAAATGTCAAGACCCATATCTCGGGAAGTATGGACTTGCCCCCGGAAAATTATATATCGTTGGAATCAGAGTCCCAAGGGCTACCTATGGTAAAAATTTCGGACCGATCCGAGAGATGCCCCTAAATGACACTTGTTCCAAATTAAATTTCCCAATGAAAATATTGTAATGTCCAATAAATTTTTTTGTTTTTGTTATTTTTGTTTTTATATATTTCTTAAATAAAATTAGCAGCGTTGTCAATTTGATTTTGTTAATTTCATAAATTTGAAAATTGTTCATCAATTTGAAATTTTTCATTATTAAAAAATAAATTTCCCATTAAAAATATTGCAATATCAAATTAATTTTTTTATTTTTGATTTTTGTAAATTTGTTTTTCAATAAAATTGGCAGTGTTTTCAATTTTATTTTGAACAATTTAGAAATTACCAAAAGTATAAAAAAAAAAAAAAAAAAAAAACAAATTAACAAAAAAGTTGGATGACACTTCCATTTTTATTAACAAAAAATTATTTGCATTACAATTTAATTGAAAAAAAATATATATAAAGAACAAACAAAACAATAATAATTAAAAAAAAAAAACAAAAACAATAATAAAAAATTGATTTGAATTTAAAGAAATATGAAAATTAAAGGGAACAAAAAATGAAACCTTTTTTTAAAAAAAAAACTTTTTGAAAAAAAATTAAAAAATACAAAAACAAAAAAACTTACATTAACAAAAAAGTGGGACGACACTTCAATTTTTATTAACAAAAAATTATTTGCAACTACAATTTAATTGAAAAAATTATAAAGAACAAACAAAGCAATAATAATTATAAAACAAACAAAAAAAAATAATAAAAATAAAAAATTGATTTGTTTGAACGCAAAATGAAAATTAAAGAGAACAAAAATGAAATCTTTTTTGATTTTTTTTTGAAAAAAATTATAAAAAAAAAAACAAAAAATTAACAAAAAAGTGGGATGACACTTTCATTTTGATTAAAAAAAATATTTGCAATTACAATTTAATTGAAAAAATTAAAAAAAAAAACAAGCAAAACAATAAATAAAAAATAATTATAAAAACAAAAATATTTGCGATTACAATTTAATTGAAAAAATTATAAAAAAACAAGCAAAACAATGAATAAAAAATAATTATAAAAAAAAATGATTTGAAAGGAAGATGAAAATTAAAGGAAAAAGAAATTGAAATCTTTTTTGAAAAAAAAAAACAACATATTGGGACAACCCTATTATATTTATTAAAAAATACCTATTTAAGATGAAAGTTTTTAAAGGAAAATTTCAATAAAACTGCCAAAATGAGAATGGAAAATTAAAAAGAAAATATAAAATAGAGCAGTATAGGATTCAGTAACTTTTGAACAACTTTACTAGGTAACTGTTTATTTTAAAACAGTAAATTTTTAAGAAGTTTTTAATACATATTACAAATTATAAAAATTATTATTATCAAAATAAAATTTGTTGAAACTAAAATGAAAAATAAAATACTAGCCGAAAACACTAACTGTTTATCAAAATAAAATTTGTTGAAACTAAAATTAGAAATTAAATACTAGCCGAAAACTCTAGGAAGGTATTTATTGTAATAAGCCGGAAAAGCCCTATATACATTTTTGAAAAAAAAAAAAAAAATGGCATAAGTTGAGTTTACCAACTAAGCTCGGTTCGGGATGAAATGTCTTTTCGCATATAGATCTCGTTTCCCTGATCACAAATATATACAACATTTGTTGCGGAAGTCCATACTTCCCGAGATATGGGCCTCCGAAATTGCGGAAATTCCCCTGTTAAAGGCCGGCTATTTATCTCGGGAAGTATGTAGGTACTTCCCCCGGAAAAGTTATATATCGTTGTGATCAGGGTCCCAAGGACTA
Source organism: Musca autumnalis (assembly GCF_047663935.1). Taxonomy (NCBI): domain Eukaryota; kingdom Metazoa; phylum Arthropoda; class Insecta; order Diptera; family Muscidae; genus Musca; species Musca autumnalis. The sequence goes on from NW_027411644.1 coordinate 62,193,571, forward strand.
CCTATTGTGAAAATTTCAACCCGATCCGAGAGGTGCCACTAAACGATACTTAAGCCGTAAAATATAAAGCCTATTGGAAAAATAGAGCCAAGAAAACCAGGAAACAAATGCAAAATGTTAATAAACTTGAAGTTTTTCTAATTATGAATTCTGAATATTCTAACGATATTTGAATAAAATGTACTTTAGCCGTATTGAGATACAAATAAAAATAATGAAAATTGGCTATACAACAGCCATCTGGCAATATTCGGATTTCCATGCGACCTTCCGATTTTTCTGAAATTTTTATTTCTCATATCTTACAAAAATATGAGCTTTTCCCACAAAAAACGTAGGTAATTGTTATCCGGGCTACGATATCTATCTTTGGTAAAAAATATCAAGACAATCGGAGTGGAAGTGCTAAAGTTAAGCCATTTTTCAACACATTTTTCATGGCCACAACACCCTAATATTCTAATATTGTGTAAAGACACATTTTTTAATTTTAATTGATGTGGTAAAAATGTCAAGCCTTTGGAGAAGTTTCGCTAAAGTTAATCCAAATATTTTTCATAAACATCTTTTTTCATGATCATACCACCCTAATGTTGTGTAAATACACATGTTTTCAATTGATTTCACCTAATTTTTTTATGTGACAGTAATCAATCAAATCACTCTCTCTCTCTCTCTCTCAGAAGAAGTTATTGGCTCTCCTTGGTAACATTTTCTTACTGGAGAAAATTAGTTTCATTTAAAGAATTGTCACTTGTTGCTGTTTTTTTTTTTTTTTTTGTAATTTTTCTTAATAGAAAATTACTTTTTAAAAGAAAATTGGGCATTAATTGAATACTCTCTCTCCCAGCTGGTACAATTTGTTACGAAAATTGGAACAACTCTAGTTTAGTAAAAACTTTCAGATTTTTTTGAAATTTTTTCCAGAGGTAGATATTGTTGCGCTGATTATGGGAATGTATAATTTTCTTGGGGGACGGATCCGGTTACCCGGTTATTGGACCCGAAAGTTCGGGTACAAACCCGGGTTAGACCCGGTTCTACTGAACCTATTGCTACAAAATGGGTATCATTGGAAAGGTTAGTTTCAGGTGGTCAGGTGATATAACCCAAAAACTTGTTTTTTGGACCAGGATTTTTCCATAAAACCCTCAAAAAGTCGGAAAGAAAATTATACATTTCCGTGATCAGCGCAACAATATCTAACTCCGGAAAAAATTTTTCAGAAAAATCGTTTTTACTAAACTTTAAGCCCGAAAATTGTTATTTTTTAATTTTAAAACCATTTTTGCTGCTGTTGTATTCACGAATAGTTTTGATAATTTAACAAAAATAATAATAACACTCTGTTCCAGAACTGCAAGAATCAACAATTTATGAATATTTTTATTATTTTTTTGTTTTCATTTATATATTTGGAATTAAATTTAAAATTATTTCAACACATCACTGCACAATTGGTGTTTTGAAAATGTTAATCAAGAGGCCCTTAAAACACAAAAATGTTTTTTTTTTCTCTTTGTGTTCTTATGTTTATATTTATTTTTTCGTGTTTCAGGTTTTATTTTGTATTTTTTTATTAATATATATTTTTTAAATTTATTTATTTATTTATTGTAACTAGGTATAATTTTTTATTTTAATTTTTTAAATTTTATTTTTCCAACTAACATTTTTTGTGAATTTTTTATTTTTAAATATCCAATATTGCTTTTTTTATTTGTCTTTTCCAGTGTTTTTAGTTTAAACTTTTATTTTTATTAATTTTTTTTTCATATTTTATTAAATATTTATTTTTTCCGAATTTTCCTATTTTTTATTTTTCCAACTACAATTTTTCTTAAAATTTTTATTTTTAAGTATCCATTTTTATTGTTTTTTTTATTTTTTCAGCTTTTTTGATTTGTTTTTTTTCGGTTTTTTTTTAGTTTAAACTTTTATTTTTATTAATTTTTTCATATTTTATTAAATATTTATTTTTTCCGAATTTTCCTATTTTTTCAAATTAAATTTTCTGTTTTTAAGTTTTTTGATTTTCAATATTTTTAATTTATTTATTTTTTATTTCATTTTATGTTTTTTATTTTATTTATTTTTTATTTTTTCAGACTTTTCTATATTTTTTATTCAATTAAATTTTCCAGTTTTTAGTTTAGTTTTAAAGTTTTTTTAATTTGTTATTTACTTGTTACATATTTTATTGATTATCACACTTTAATTTATTTTTGTTTTTCTTTTTTCCTTTTTAATTCAAGTTTTTCTTATTTTCTTTCTCTTCGTTTATCACAATTTTATTTGTTTATATTTTTAATAATAATTTTCTAATTTTCCCTTTATTACTATTAATTTTATTTCTATGTTTTATTTTCATTCTCTGTGTCATTTTTGTTATTTCATTACAATTTTTCTCAATCAAAAGAGCTTTTTTTCTTATTTTGAAATGCATTGCAAACACATGCAGCACTGATCAAACCACGGCACGATACTCTCATACAACAAAAACACTCACTGAACTAACAAAATATTGTCCAACAAAAACAAATCAAATGGATGCATAGTTGTTGCTTTTCTTACATTTTTTGGGGGGTATGTAATAAATTGTTTTTATTATTTCTTCTTGTTGTTGTTGCTATTATTATTATTGTGTAAGGTGGACACTATACTACTCAACATCACTCACACACGACAACGGACGAACAACGAATGGATGGATGTGTAAGAGTCAGAGATAGATGGCCACAACACGATACGACAACGGCAGGCAGGCACGTCCTTTCAGTCACGAGTAACAACAGCGAATGTACGGTAATGCGTAAAGAAAAAACTATTTTAAACTCAGTGTGAGTGAGTGGTGGTGTGAGTCCTGAGAGGAGTCAAGCAATCAAGCAAACCACACGACGACGTTGCTAGGTTACTACGAGGCTTGCTGGCATACAACAACGTCAGCAGAGCCAGCAACAGAGGCAGAACAGCATTGAAACCCTTATTGTTGGCAAATCATATGGGGGGAATTTCAAGTGAGAGAGAGTGACTGTGAAGGAGAATAACAGGTCTCAATGAATAAACAATTCTCCAAAAAACAAATGATTGTGTGTGCATGGCAAATCATATGGGGCCAAAATAAAAGAGCCACACACACATTGGGTGAGCCAGAAAGAGAGAGGGAGTATATTTTTTCTACTTAATGAAAAATAATTCTCCCCAATGGTTAGTTGGTGTGTTGTTGGCGCTCAGTGTTATTATTTTCTTTTGTTTTTTTTTTCTTCTTATTTCAGACTGTTGAATGAGAGGCCCCCATCATATCGAAAAAAAGAGTGCCAAGTCCCTGAGAGTTAGAGTAGTAGGGGTATTTTTATTTAATTTCGAGGAGAGATTCATATAATTTATATTGTGGGGCCATCCTCCGTTGTTTTAGATCACTTAATGACGTTACAGTTTTTTATTTTTTCATTTAATTTTTCACTTAAGGGGTGGGGAGTGGTTGGGTGACATTTTCATGGGCCAGATTTTCAGTCTTTTTTCCCTTTTAAAAATTCTCCAAAAAAAGGAATTCAAAAATAAAATTCAACTTTGCACTTTGAGTTTTCACTTGCAATAGTTTTTTTCTTATTTCTCATTAATTAAATAAATTTATACAATTATTTTTCAGGGAGCTTACTTTTTTCAATTTTGCCACTTCATTTCACAAAATTATATCCATGGAAAGTGAAAAATTGTTTTGTTTTTTTGGAAATACACTTGTTTTTTTTAGACACTTTAAAACAGATTTTTCTTTTGTAAAAATTCTTAAGTTTGGTTTTTGGTGTATAGAATTTGTTTTCGTTTCGTTTTAATTTTCTTTTTTATTTTTAGGATCCGTACGAACTCTCCTTTACGACACCACTACCATGACTGACAATCCTCTTTGCTCCTCATTGATCGCTTAGGCCAAACACAAATCCGTTGAGCTGTGTAGTAGTTCTTCGTTGGTTGGTTGTGTGTTTGCCTTCGTCGTAAACGTCTCGTAGTCAGAGTCAAGTCGCGTCGTGGATGGATGTCGGTCGTTGTTTGTTGTTGTTGCCATCGGCAACCAAATAACATTAGTGTTTTTGTTGTTGCTGTTTTATTCCTACTTAGTTAGGCTGCCAGCAAAGCAGCCCCAATGTGAAGCACACACAACCACCACCTTTTTTAATAACTTTTATTGGCGCAGCGTCGGCAGTGCAGTCGCGGCGTTTGTCCTCTACTAACATTGTTGACTCCTAATAAGTAAATCCTCTTAAAAGCAACAACAACAGCTAAAAAGCAACCACCATCATCCAACCCACAACCAACCACTCAGTAATGTTTCTACTTTATTTTTCTTCTTCTTCTTCCATAAAGGGGATATTCCAATTTCACATAATAATATTTTTGTGATTTCTAAATCCATGTCATGTAGTGGTGTGTGTATGGTGGTATTTTATTATTGTAGTGTGTGTGTTGTTGTTGTTTGTCATGTGGTCTCCTTTTCCTTTTACGTAAAAAGAAACACACGACGACAAGCAGCAGCAAGACAATGCTTGGCTACTCTCAGCAGCCACTCTGTTAAAAAAAAACTAGGGTGGGAGAGAGCGAAAGAGAGCAACTCTACACTTAAGCTCTCGTGTTTTTTTCTGATCATTCTCAAAAACACGACGACGATCACCACCATTCTAATTGGCATGGCAAACAAGGAAATTTGGAGAGTTAGAGGGAGAGCGAGAGAATGTGTATTATTTTGTTATTGTTATTAGGGTAGTAGAATTCTCTGCAACAGGTTTTTTCTTTTGTTTTCGAGGGAAATCTAATTAGGGTTTCAACTAACAAAATAAACGAAGAATGAAATAGAAACTAAAAATCAGACTGGGTCTTTAAACTAAAATTAATGATGGGAAGAATTTGCTGCTGCTGCTGCTATTCATTCCGACTTGTTTATTTCTAATGCCATTTTAACTGTAAATGCCATTAGAAATGTAAATATAATTATGGAGATGAAGAAATGTGTAGATTGAAATGAACTTCCTAGATTGAGTTTGGAAACATAGGAATTTAAATGATACTGAAGCGCCTTGCCTTTTTCTGTTTTGGCCGTAGTAATTAAGTAAAGTGTAGATACAGTACGAAAAATAGGTCTGTACGATAACTTTCCCAACAATAATTACTCAGCAAGATTCAGCAACTTCTCTCAGTGAATTTTACTCTGTCAGGCAAGAAAAATTGCAGCATTTTGTCAGAACTTGCAAGAAAGTCAGCTGTTTCCGAAAATGTATGAAAATTGTTTTTGTTACTTTAAATATTTTAAACCAAATGGGTGACGTAGGGGATGGGAGATACCAAGGAACGGTCCTGACAGGTTTTAACATGGCAAAGCCCAGGATTTATCTTGGTCCCTCTTTCATCTCAAGTGGACACTGACCTCCCCGTGGTGTCACCTGGGGAACTGCCTTTAACACCCGTTAAAGGTAGTAAGCTAACATGTGCCGCGCGTTCACCCATAAGAACGTTAATAACTTGGGTTTGGGCGTCGGGTTAGTAACCCTCCCCTAGAAAAAAAGCAGCCTACTATGAAAAAACGAAAGAAAAGAAAAACAACCCCCTCTAAAGTTGACGAACCCCGCAAACGTTTTAAGGACCATGATCACTGAATCTGCACCTGGAATGTTCGCACTATTTATAGAGAAGGTGCAGTCTTCGCATTGGCAGATGTACTTGAAAAGTACAAGGCCGACATTGCCGACATTACTGTCATACAGGAAATACTATGGATTGGGAAAGGCATCACAACAACACCTAAAGGTGACGCACTGTATTATAGCTGTACTTAGTCGGAGACTAAAACATCTGGTATCCAGCTTCACCCCAGTGAATGAAAGACTTGCTGCAATTCGAATAAAACCTAAATTCTTCAACAACACCTTTATTTGCGCTCATGCCCCCACTGAAAAAAGGACGAACAGACCAAAGATATATTTTACGAGCGCTTAGAAGAAACATATGACCGTTGCCCTGCCCATGACATTAAAATCATTCTAGGCGATTTTAATACCAAAATTGGAAAAATATCTTTGGCCCAACAGTCGGAAAAATCAGTCTCCACAGTGAGACATCTAACAATGGTATGACGCTGATAGACTTCGCAGCGGCAAAAAACATGGTAGTTAGCAGTACCAGATTTAATCATCTCGATATTCATAAGGGCACCTGGCTGTCTCCAGATCAAAGAACAAGTAATCAAATTGATCATGTTGTGATAGATGGAAGACATGCATCAAGCGTGTTGGATGTACGATCGTTCCGAGGTGCAAACATAGACTCGGACCACTACCTTGTTGCAGCAAAAGTATGTACCGGATTAAACATAGCAAACAAAGTGCGAACAGACACAACACGGAAGTTGGCTGCAAACACAACAGATAGCCACAGCATATTCCAATCAACTAGCCCGATTGCTTAATGAGAGCACACCTTGTCCCGATAACATAACAACACAATGGCAAAATATTGCCCACTCTATGCAAACAGCCGCAAAATCCATACTTGTATACCAAAGACCTCAACCAAGGAATCCATGGTATGATCAGGAGCAGGGGAAGGCATTGTGACTCACAAGAGAGCCCATGTGCTCTAAGTGAGCGTAAATTTGTTATCGCTCACAGCCTCTACACGCTAACACGTTGTGAACAACAACAAATTTACGCTCATTGAGAGCACAAGAGAGACCCAAAAATGTTCTCTGCCTCACTCTGATCAGGAGTGTCGTGCTGCTACCGAAGAGAAAAATGCGGCATATAGGGCACTGATGGGCAGAAATGCTCTGCCTCACACACAAAAGTGTAAAAAAATACATGAGTCTCTCGCAATTTGCCCACCATTGATATAGGGCTACTTTACAGTCCGTAGCAACGCGTAGCGCACGAGAAAGGTATCGAAAAGGAGAGAGGAGAAACGTCTTTTCTGCAGGAAAAAGAGAGAGATGGAAAAGCGGGAGTGTAAAAAAATCGAGATGTACAGGAGCCAGAATGAAGTCCGAAAATTCTACCAAAAAGTGAAGCATCAAACAGATGGCTTTGGTACAGGCACCTCCTCCTGTAGATACCAGCAGGGTAATTTGGTAACTGATACAGATAGTGTGCTCAGGATATGGAAAGAGCATTTTTTAAACCTGTTGGTATCCAGCGAAGACGACGAAGATACCACAGATCCAATCAAAACCAAGATGAGGTAAAGACAGCAATAAACCGGCTGAAGAATAATAAGGCAGCAGGAGCCGATGGCTTACCAGCCGATCTATTCAAAACCGGAGGCAGGAAGAACGAGTACCCGACGATTGGAACCTGAGTATCCTGTGCCCCATCCATAGGAAAGGAGATAAGACTGTATGCTCTAACTATAGGGGCATAAGTCTACTCCCGATTGCCTACAAGATCGTGTCAGGGATATTGTGCGAACGACTAAAGCCTATGGTCAACGAGATAATTGGGCCATACCAATCCGGCTTTAGACCTGGCAAGTCCACCATTGACCAGATATTTACTCTGCGGCAAATCCTGGATAAGACCCAAGACATGCAGATCGACACCTATCACGTTTTTGTCGATTATAAAGCAGCCTTCGACAGCCCACTACGTTCAAAGGTATTCCAGGCCATGTCTAAATTTGGTATCCCCGCAAAACTCATTCGGGTTTGTAAAATGACTTTAACTGACACGAGATTCTCAGTTAAAATAGGAAAGAGCCTCTCCGAAGAATTTTGTACCAAAATAGGTTTTAGGCAAGGAGACAGCCTCTCGTGTGATCTCTTCAACATCCTGCTGGAAAAGGTTATTCGAGAGGCAAACGTCAAAAGAAGTGGCACAATCTACAGCAATAGCCACATGTTACTTGCTTATGCTGATGACATAGACATCATGGGACGATCAGTAAAAGAAGTAACAGATACATTTATGAAGGTCGAAGGAGAATCTGCTAAAGTGGGTCTGGCGGTAAACGGCGGGAAGACTAAGTTGATGGTGTCGATGCGCAATGCGTTGACGTTGGTTCCTATAATTTTGAGGTAGGAAAAGGCTTCGTCCACCTCGGCACCGCCGTAAACAAAACTAACGACATCAGTTGTGAAATAAAAAGAATAATTGTATTGGCTAACATATGTTACTTTGGCTTAAGTAAGCAGTTTAAAAACAAAGCCACATCTCGTCAAACAAAAATAACGCTTTACAAAACACTGGTACTACCCGTGCTGATGTATGGTTCCGAAGCCTGGCTACTTGCGCAAGCAGATGCTTGATGTTTTTGAGAGAAAACTTCTTCGAAAGATCTACGGACCAATCTGCGTTGATGGTGAATATCGACGTCGCATGAACCACGAGCTGAATCTGATATACAACGACATCAATATATTTAAATGTATTGAGATGCAACGATTGCGTTGGCTAGGCCATATCATAAGAATGAGCGATGATGAACCCGCTAAAAAGGCGTATAAATATGAGCCGCTTGGCGGTGTACACAGAATTGGCAGGCCAAAGAATAGATGGCGCAAACAAGTGGATGAAGAGATGACAAGGCGCGGTATTCCAGAAGGAGAAGCAATAGACAGAGAGAAATGGAGATCTTTTCTTAGTTCGGCCTATAGAACAAATGTTCTGTAATGGGCAAGCTAAGTAAGTAAGTAGGACCTGAAAGGGTCTTCTTTTATCCCTAGAAGACGTGAAGAGGTTTTCTTCTCTAAATAGAGACCTGAAGAAGTCTTCTTTCATCCACAGAAGGTCTGAATAAGCCTTCTTTTAGCCCTGAGAAGATCTTCTTCTAACCATATAAGACCTGAAGAGGTCTTCCTTTGTCGATAGAAGATCCGAAAAGGTCTTCTTTTATCCATAGAATACCTGAAGTGGACATCTTTTATCCATAACAGACCTGAAGAGGTCTCCTGAATATGCCTTTTGCCTGCAGAAGTCTTCTTTTTATCCACAGAAGGCCTCTTTTGTCCATAGAAAACCTAAAAATGTCTTCCTTTATCCATAGAAGACCTGAAGAGGTCTTCTTTTACCGTTAGAAGATCTGAATAGGTCTTCTTTTATCCATAGATGACCTGACTAATTTTATCCATTGAAGACCTGAAAGTGTCTTTTTTTATCCCTAGAAGACTTGAAGAGGTTTTCTTCTCTACACAGAAGACCTGAAGAAGTCTTCTTTCATCCGCAGAAGGTCTGAAGAGGTCTTCATTTATACGTAGAAGGCCTGAAGAGGTCTTCTATTATCATCCAAGACCTTATGAGGACTTCTTTTATCTATAGAAGATCTAAACAGGTCTACCTTTTTCCATAGACGACCTGAAGAAGTCTTCTTTTTATCCATAGATGACCTGTAGAAGACTTCTTTTTTAAAAAATGCTTTCTTTTATCTTTTTTATCCATAAAAGATCTGAAAAGGCCGTCCTTTATCCCTGGCCTGATGAGGTCTTCTTTAATACATAGAAGACTCGGTCTTTTTCCATAAAAGACCTGAAGGGTCTTCTTTTTGTCCGTAGAACACTTGAAGAAGTCTTATTTTATCCATAGAATACTTGAGGAGGTGTCTTTTTATTCATATAAGGCCTGAACAGGTCTTCTCTTTTAACATAGACGACCTAAAAAAGTCATCTTTTATCCATAGATGACCTGAGGAGCCCTTCTTTTTTCAATAGAAGACCTAAAATTTTTTTGTTTTATCTTCTTTTACCCTAAAAGATCTAAATAGGTCTTCCTTTATCCCCAGAAGATCTGAATAGGTCTTATTTTATTCATAGAAGACCTGAAGAGGTATTTTTTTTATATAGAAGACCGAAAGAGGTCTCTTTTTATCCATAGAAGACCTGAAGATGTCTTCTTTTATTCACAAAAGAAATGAAGGGGACTTATTTTATCCATAAAAGATCTGAATACTCCGTCTGTTACCTATAGAAGACTTCCACAGGGGACCTGAAGAAGTCTTCTCTTATCCTAAAGAAGTCTTATTTTATCCACAGAAGGCATGAATGCGCTTCTTTTATCCATAGAACCCCTGAAGAAGACTTCCTTTATCCTCAGAAGGCCTGAATAGATCTTTTTTTATCCATAGATGACCTTACTAATTTTATCCATTGAAGACCTGAAAGGGTCTTCTTTTATCCCTAGAACACTTGAAAAGGTTTTCTTCTCTACATAGAAGACCTGAAGAAGTCTTCTTTCATCCACAGAAGGTCTAAATAATCCTTCTTTTATCCATAGAAGCCATGAGGAGATCTTATTTTAACCATATAAGACCTGAAGAGGTCTTCCTTTGCCGATAGAAAATCCGAAAATGTCTTCTTTTATCCATAGAATACCTGAAGTGGACATCTTTTATCCATAAAAGACCTGAAGAGGTCTCCTGAATATGCCTTTTTAATCAATTAAGGCCTGAAAAAGTCTTCTTTTTATCCACAGAGGACCTGAATAGGTCGTCTTTTATCCATAGAAAACCTGAAGAAATCTTCCTTTATCCACAGAAGGCCTCTTTTGTCCATAGAAAACCTGAAAATGTCTTCCTTTATCCATAGAAGACCTGAAGAGGTCTTATTTTACCGTTAGAAGATCTGAATAGGTCTTGTTTTATCCATAGATGGATGACCTGACTAATTTTATACATTGAAGACCTGAAAGGGTCTTCTTTTATCCCTAGAAGACTTGAAGAGGTTTTCTTCTCTACACAGAAGACCTGTAGATATCTTCTTTCATCCACAGAAGGCCTGAATAAGCTTTCTTTTATCCATAGAAGACCTGAGAAGATCTTCTTTTAACCATATAAGACCTGAAGAGGTCTTATTTTGCCGATAACAGATCCGAATAGGTCTTATTTTATCCATAGCCTTGAAGAGGTCTCTTGAATATGTCTTTTTAATCAATTAAGACCTGAAGAAGTCTTCCTTTATCCACAGAGGACCTGAATAGGCCGCCTTTTATCCATAGAAAACCTGAAGAAGTCTTCCTTTATCCACAGAAGGCCTCAATAGGCTTTCTTTTATCCTAGAAAACCTGAAAATGTCTTCCCTTATCTATAGAAGACCTGAAGAAGCCTTCTTCTACCGTTAGAAGAACTGAATAGGTCTTATTTTATCCATAGAAGACATGAAGTGGGCATTTTTATCCATAGAAGTCCTGAAGAGGGACTTATTTTATCCATAAAATACCCGAGGAGGTATTGGAAATATCTAATGTTGGGGATATCGATAGTTTGCTCTAAGTGTGGACCGGGACTAAGCAGACATATCACTTAAAATAATTTTTGAGAAAAAAGGTCAAAAAGTCAGAACCTGTAGAACACGATTTCAAACCCACATATAATGCATAGAAATTCCCTGAAAATCGCCCCTTATCCCCAATAATCAAATTCCTGCACCCCATCAACAACTCTTTCTTTTTGGTTAGTTGCCTAGGAAAAGAACCGTGAGTAATTAAGTTTTTCTCTCCACAAAAACTCTACACTTGTTTAAGTTAATAATAATGAGAAATTAAGCCGTTATGTGGTGGTTATTTTCCCTCTCTCTCTTGTACACACTCTCTGTTAGTAATAAAAACTCTCTGTTAGTAATAAAAATGACCTGTTTGTTAGTTTCCTATTTCCTTTATAAAGAAACGAAAGAAATAAAAAACAGCAACAAAATACGTTTAGAAAGCTGGGTAAGGAAAAGAAAAAAAAAAACATGTGGCAAAAGGGGTAAGTGGTGGTGGCGATGCTGCTGCTGACGTGGATAAGAAATAAAAAACAAACAAATTGAAAGGAGAGCTTTGTGGAATGGAGAGTTGAAATGAGTGAGAGGATTTCAAATCTGGTGGGTTGTTTTTAAAGAAGGGGAAAGAAATAAAAGGATAAGTTGCTGTTGTTTTTGTTTAGAAAACAAATCAGGGTTGTTTTTAGGGGTTATTAATTGGCAATTTTTTTATAAAGCCAGGGATGTTTTGTTATTTTTTAAATGTGTTTATGAAAAAAGGAGGAGTTTTGTTGTTGGTTAGTTAACAAATTTGGGGTGTTTTCAGGCCACTCCTTTTTCTGTTAGTTTTTCACAAATTCAGAAAAATAAAATAAATAAAATGTTAACATTTGAAACCCACCTTAAAATTGCCAAGTCTAGTCTTCATTTCCATCTACCACCTACCTACCTCTTCCTCCTTACTTTTTTATGTTTGTTTCAAATTCCACTTCTAATGAATGTGGGTATCTATCTACTCTATCTGTTTTCTATGTTTCGTTTCCTACTCACATTGCCATGTTTGTCTAGCATTTCATTATCCCCACCTTAGAATTATTTTTTTTTATGGACAAAACCAACAACAACAAAATGTTGTTTGAAGCGGTTACGCTCCCTTGCTGTTGTGGTTGGGTTGATTGTGTGATCGTCGTGTCGAGTTTTTTGCTTTCTCTGCCCACCCCACCACCATCCGTCAATGAGGCAAAAGGCTGGCGGGCAAGTAAGTTAGTCATAGTCAAGAGCTTAAAACGATCCTCTAGCTAAGTGTTTGGGGGAAAAAAGCTTTTGTCATTGAATGTCTGTCTGCCTTTCCTTTGCGCAGCACAGCAAGCAAAGATCACACATACACACGCATATTTTAGTGCAAAGTCATTATTGTTTTTTCTAATGCCCCCACATTTGAGAGCTCAGCAGCAATCGTCGCAGTTGCTCGCTCACTTACTCGCCTACATACGAACACTCATCAAGAAGCTTAGACAGCAGCAACAAAAATGTGAACTACAGGTCCATAAATAGTGGAGAGATACACTTGCGTTAATGATCGCCACACTGGGACACAAAGGGTAAGCAACAGCTTGAATGGATGAAGGGTGGGGAGTTACAACACAGGGGTGGAGGACAAATAAAGTGTTTCAAAACCTTCAACGACCCTACCTACGAACATTAGAAAAATATGATCTACCTACTGCCTGCCAAACATAGGAGAGAGGGAGCTAACCTTAGCGGCTCTTGAAACGGATGGTTGAATGCCGATAGAAAAACAAGAGTACACTCTGAAAACCCCCATATACTAACCCACACACACCCAGCTAAACAACAATAGACCTCTAGAATGGCATAGATATCCGTGCGCGTTCGTTCACACAAACCAACGATCGATCGAGCGGGCCAACAACCATCATTCCGTCAGTCAAGTTAAGCTAGCGGACGAGGGTACCAACTATCCGTCCATAATCATTGAAACGTAACGTCTATGTTTGTGTGGAGTCATTTCGAATAATAACAATAGAAAACAACAACAATACACTCATAAAGTAGACCTCCTCTATAAAACCTGACGTTGGCAGAGGGCAGCGACGTTGTAAACATTAACGTTGTCCTACAATAAAAAAGGCAGCTACAGGCTTCAACAACAACAACAACGGATCCATAGGTATTTCGTGGATGGTGGATACTCGACGAATTCGTTGGTTCGTTTCTCTACTCCCTCTCTCTCTCTCTCTTGTCAACGATCATCAACAACTGATCATAATAATGAACTAGAAAACAAGCTAGGCAAACAACCACAACAACCAGCAACTTGGATCGTGGTGATGATGATGACGACGACCAAGTCCACGATTGAAAACAAACCACACGAGAAATGAACAAAACGAAACAAAAAAATTCCGTTTGTGCCTTGTTGTTTGCCTTGCCCTATTGCGTGATTCTTGTTCATTTTCAATAGAGTCGCACAGGCAGGCAGGCACACACTTGATCGTGCACACACACATCCATGCATGGATACTTGCCATGGCAATAACAACAATTTTCCAGTCGTTGGGGATCACCCAAAAGAGAATAAACAAAACCAAAAAAAAAAGAGAATGAGAGTGTGCTCCACTATAATTTGTTTGAGAGCCCCCCCTATTAGTGGAGAGTTGTGCTCTAAAAACTGAAGAGACTAGTATGTAACTGTGTTCTTTTGTTGTTGTCACCAGAGCTGGGTACAGGTGAAATTGCAGCCTGTTTTCATTTAAAACAATGTTCGGCAAAAAGGGGCACACGTGCCCTTGATGAGAATAACAACAGAACAACCACCTCTCAGTCTTCGTTCAGAAGTCAAAGAAGAAGGTTCTGTTGTCGGTTGTTTCAATGATTTTTAATTTTAGCAATGCATTAACGCACACGCTGTTTGTGGAGAGAGCGAGAGAGAGTCGTATGCGTGAGGCCGCAAACAATGCATTTGTATTGGTGCCGATACCTGATTTAAAATGTGCCGTTGTGTTGTTGTTGTTGGTGGTGCCTTTTTGGCTGATGTCATGGAATTTGTATTGAATTTTAATTGGCCATATCTGTAACTCCTTAAGTTAAAAATTGCAGTGATTCATAATTTCGAGGAAAGAAATGCGCAAAGCAAAGCAGGAGGTGGGTGACAACTGGATATGCAAAATAAATGACCTCATTTTAAATGATGGGGGTTTTTTCCTTCAATACGAAGTTGATTTGTTTTGGGAAGATAAACTAAAAAGGGTGGGAGGATCGGGAAATTTTAACAATAACCAAGTAAAAAGACGAGTTTGACCGGCCCGAACTTGTTATGTATACATTTCACCACGAGTTGTATTGAAGCAAAATGGAATAAGTTTACTTTATAAAAGTACTAAGCTACTCCTCCGCCACGGTGTCACAAGCAAAACATTTCCCTGCATTAAAAACTTTCCGAAAAAAACTTTTGTATTCACATTTCGAAAATTTGACAAAGAACTCACGAAATACAAAACAAGGTCGGTGCATTTGTACCGACGAGAAAACCACGTTGCAAATGGCGCCCGAGTAGGGCGCCGCACTGCGGAAAACCCGAAACCACCGCCAACGACGACGAATCGAGTCACAAATGCGATAAGAAGTTAAAAGGAGAATCATTGGATTGGATTTATTTGTTGAGCAAGGAGCATCTCGTAGAGCAGTGTCAGGCGGCAGCAATGCCGACGGTAGGTTAAACAGTCGGGTACTTGAGGAAGCATTTGTCAGACCTCATGAGGAAGAAGCGGCAGGAGACCTGCACCAAAAATTTTCTTTGGGAGTTAGAAAACGAATTGAGTGCCGAGGAAAGAACTGATATGATAAAGGAATACTTGACCGTTCCAGAACCTCCCGGAGAGAGGCGTGCGACTCCGAAACCATAAATATTGTGTAGCGCTGGAACCTGAAATACACTGGCGAAGAAAACTTGGTGGAGTTTCTAGAAAGGCTTAAGGAATTGGCCGAGTGCTATAGAGTACCACACGACAGTTTAATTTCCACCGTACCCATCATCCTAGAGGTTAATGCTTTGATGTGGTACAGGGTGAAGAAAAATGATATCAAGTCTTGGATCACTTTTCGAGGGGAAACCGAGAAGTTCTTTTTATTGAAGCGACATCTAGCTCATTTATAACACTCCTACAACCGCTGGCAAGATAACCGAGAAAAGGCGAAGGAGTTTATCCTGAAGATGTTGACCTTAGCGATACAACACCCCACCCTCCGAGAAATGGATCAAATGGATGGAAGAAAAATGATTCAAGTCTTGGATCACTATTCGAGGGGAAGCCGAGAAGTTCTTTTTATCGAAGCGACATCTAGCTCATTTAGAACACTCCTTCTGCAACCGCCGGCAAGATAACCGAGAAAAGGCGAAGGAGTTTTTCCTTGACCATGGCGAAACAACACCACACCCTCCGAGAAATGGATCACCTCGACCGAATCTATGATGGTCTCCGCCCCGAATATCGCCACAACATACGCAGATGTGATTTCCAGATCTTGGACGAACTAATGTCACTCACGGACTACTTCGAGTTCTTAAAAAGGGAAGAACATCGTGCCGAACGTCCACATACCTCCCACATGCTTTCTCATCGAGCTGAAAGTTATCACCGTTCAACTCACTGCTGGCGGTGTAAACAGAAAGGACACACTCGATTTTAATGCAGAGGCAGGTGGAAGATCTTCTGCTCGTATAGCGGCAAGGAGGATATACTGACAAGGAACTGTCAATACCTGGACGATGCGAACGACGACGTCGTCAGGGACAATAACCTCTATAGGCCAGTAAGTCAGCAACATCTTCAGAGCACAGACGACTCCAATGGCTATAAACCAAGAATCAACATCTACGCCGAGAAAACAAACGTCGACGGAAGTAAGCGTCAACCATAACGTAATCGAAATCATCCAACAAACGATTGCCTTCGATTTCAAACGAGGAACTCAAAGCGACGGGTAAACATACAGCCATATCACAGAGGACCGAAGTGCTGCCTGTTGAATCTATACATATTAACGAAAATCTCCGCCAAAATATGGGGACCAAGCAGAAACGGAAGTCAAAATTTAGAAGGAAGAAGCAACCTGAATTCTGATGCAAGTCTCCCTTTGGTATACGAAATATACCTTTCCAAAGCAATATACACTACATCATTACTACCCACCCGTTGTGGTATACGATGTAATGCAAGGGAGAATTGCATTCCAGTGTAACTTTACAACAATCATTGTAAATACTTACGACTAATAATTCGCATTTACTTCATACTCCATGACACAGAAGTATTTCAGAAATTATTGACAATGGTGAGCTTACTACTGTAGGGGGTTAGCTACACGGGTCGGAACAAAAGACTGTTCTAAATCCGCCAACTTACACTTCGGTGCTAAAGCGTTGGGAATACTTTTTGAGGACTATCCATTAAGTTGTGATGGCTAATACATACACAGGTCTTTCGAGTCAGCTGTTCCACAGAGCCTTCGGGTCAGCTCTTACACTGGGCCTTCCGGTCAGCGGTTCCACAGAGCCTTCGGGTCAACTGTTCCACTGGGCCTTAAAGTAAACCTCTTAATGTTTTCCATGGGTATAAGAAGACTTATTCAGGCCTCCTATGGAAAGAAGAAGACCTCATCAGGTATTTTATGGATAAAGGGAGACTCTTTCAGGTTTTATGGGTAAAATGAGACCTCATCTGACGTACTATTGATATAAAAAAACGCTATGTTCGACTGGGCGTTCGGAGTCCATCAAAAAAGGAGATCCCTTATCAATGAGCAAACATTGAATTAGGCTGCACTAAGTCTACATTTAACACTTGGGAGATGTTAGGGAGATATATTGTATACTAAAGTACCATTTTATGGGTCCTTGGACATTAGAGGTCCAATATTAAAGCTTTTCTGTCTATACAGGTATTTTGTACCAAACATCCCCGGCGGGGCAAGGGAGACTTCTCTCATATCAATGAGTGCACCCTGATTCATATTAGCGCAATGATTAAAGACGGATACCCATCCAATATTGTCCTGTACTGGTCTTTGTTACGTGTTTCAGGGTGATAGCTAATAAATCCTTATAGCCACGGATTTTCTTGGGACTTGCAAATGGCTTTAGTGTATTTGGATGGCTTTTGTTGAAACATCTATCGGTATTTAGGTTTTTCCTCTTTTATTTGAGAAAAAAATAGATAGGGAGATCTTAGGTTTAGATGGTTATAGAAAGCAGATTTGAATTGGACAGCCAAATGTTTCTAAAGCCGGCGACTCGTTGGAAATTGTCCAGTTCTGGTCTTTTGGACTTGCTTCAGGGCGATTATGAGCCTTATAATCGTGGTATGCAAAAGGAAGGTTCTCCTCTATGATTCCCTATTGATATCGCTCCGGCATTATAGGGTAGCCCTATGTATTTTTACGTTATCGGGACGAGGAGTGATTTCATCATGGGGGCCCAGCAAGCAGGTTGAAACTGAGTTTGGCAGAAATATTGAGCTGTACAGAAAGTTATCGTGCTCCGACAAGCCAGACAGACGGTAAAGGCTAAATCGACTCGAAATTGTATGAAGCGTATTTGATTAAACCATATATGGGGTCTAAAAACTACAATTTCTACGAGGCACATTTCAGATCGTATCAATGTGTATGAATATACCCTATTTATATGATCTTTCTCTCTCATTTTATCGACTCGGTACTAATTCCTAATCCCTGTATTTTACATTACCCTTAGCTGCAAAGGAATCACATTATTACTCCCAGCTCTGTCCTAATGTTCTTTTTGGAGATTTCCCTCATGAAAATGTATGAGCGGGTTACTAGTTCTCAAAGGAGATGTACTCTTTTCAAATGAAGAACTCACGGTGTCGAAGTGAAGTTGGAGGCGAAAGGGACGCCTACATTTCTAATGACATTTTAACTTTTTGATGTTGTTGTTAAATAATTTTAACTTTATTAGAGACTCGATCGTTGCTGTTTTGAAGTAGTTTGCGGTTGTAATTGGTTGTAATTGTTGCTGCTGCCGATCGGTTGCTTCTGGCTTATTTTGATTTGTGTGGAGCTTAGAATAATTTTACGTTCTGCCACCATTAGCACAAGCAGCAACAGGCAGCAGCGGTTCTAACCACAACACCAACCAACCAACAACAAGTTACATGAATTATATGAGTACCGGTAGATAACTTTATGGATGAGTAAGGGTCTTTGGGAGAGGTGTGAGGCGGTACAGTAAAAAGCTTAGAAACTCTGTAAATAAATACGTGTATTAGTGTGTAAGTATCCCTGTGTTGGTTTGTAAAACTTTAGAGAAGAAACCTACTTTAAAAACAGCCTACGTGCCAAAGGAGGAATCGTCATCGTGATCAGCATCATCATTGTCTTCGCTGCTAACATCGTCATTATCATTGGAAAAGGCAATCTTCAGCTTCATTACCACCAACTTTTTAAAATGATCATTAGCAGCAACAAGTTGTTTGTTCTTGTTGTTGGCGGTTTGACTTGGTGGATCTTTGCTGGATATGCATGTAGCTGAAGAAGAAGATGAAGTGTGAGAATGTCAGATGGATGAATGAATGGCAAGAAACGGAACGTTTTTGAGGAAATTACATCATTTTCAGTTTTCATAAATGTGTTTGCATCTATGTACGGATGTGTGTGTGTGTATCTGCGTGTGGAGATGCCATCATTATTGTTGTAACAACTTGCATATGGATCATAAAATATATGATATTTACATGCATTCTGATAAAGGTAAATACCGACAAGAACTGGCCGAACATAAAGAACACTTAAAGGTTGTATGATATGAAGATTTTTGTAGGTGAATGAAAGACTTCTTCCGGTTTTATAGGGACAGAAGAACTCTTCGGGTCTTCTATCGATAAAGGAAGACCCCTTCAGTTCATCTACAGATAAAAAGGCATCTCCGGGTATTCTACGGTTAAAAGAAGACCTCCTCAGGCTTTCTATGGATAAAAGAAGGTCTATTCAGTTCTACTATTGATAAAAGAAGACCTCTATAGGTATTTTATGGATAAAAGAAGATCCTTCAAGTCTTCTATGTATAAAAGAGGACCCCCCTTCAGGTCTTCTAGGGATAAATGAAGATCTCTTCAGGTCTTCTATGGATAAAAACAAGACCTCTTCAGGCCTTCTATAAACAAAGAAAGACCTCTTCACATCTTCTATGGACAAAAGAAGACTTCTTCAGGTTTTATATGGACAAAAGGATCTCTTCAGGTTATTCATGGATTAAAAAAGCCTCTTCAGATCTTATATGGATAATTGAATCCCTCTTTAAGTCTTTTATGGATAAACGAAGACCTCAACAAGCCATCTGTGTAGAAGAAGAGCATCTCCAGAGCTCTTCTATGGATAAAAGAAATCCTCCCCAGGTTTGTAACGTGACAATACTACCACGCACATACATAGTATAATAACACAATACCGGCTACTACCCAATACACTGCACACATACTGAACAGCCATTCAATAGGCAGCAGCCACTACATTACATCTGTCTACCTGTTTGATATTAACACCCAGCAAAAATACTCATTACAAATTGGCCTACTTTCTCATTATTTTAACACGGGCATGTCATAGGGAGTAAGTACTTATTTTTTTGCCACTAAAAAGTACACGCAGAAAAATTTATGTTAGAAATATGTTTGGATCCAAACAAATATATGTTTGGGACCGGTTGCAAACAAATATATGTTTGGATCCAAACATAATATGTTTGGGTCCAAACATATATATGTTTGCAACATTTTGTAACATATCTCAATTTGATATGTTTGGGTAAAACATATTTTTTATGTTAGAACATTTTTTCATGGGTGGAGAGAGGATTTTTGTCAACGAGAGTAATAACAGTGCTCTCGCGGCTGTGGGTATTGTATAATAGAAGACGTAGAAGCGAAGAAGGGGGCTTTGGTGGCATGTATGCGTCAAACTCGTGTGTTTCTTGTTTTGTTGTTGTTAACCAACTTACCTGCCGAAGAAGAAAAGAAGAAATGATATGAATTATATTTTTTTCTTTCTTCAGTGTTTTAGTTGCCTTTGTAGAGTCAAGACGGTAAAGTGAGTGAATAAATCAGTGTTTTGTGTTTTCTTAAAGAAATTGTGCTTTTTAGTAAATTAAATGCCCAATACATTTTATAATTGAATCAATAAGGTAAATGGACATATTTTATTGGACAAGGAAGAAATCGCATTTAATATTGGTAATTACATACATACTTATGTATATTTGAAATATGGCATATCCATATTTATTTATTACATTTCATCATCATTTGATTCCAGATGCCGATTCCCCGCTGATGATTTCAACTATGAGGACAATTTGTTTTATTTCACAACTAAGGAGAAGCGTTCAACTACGTTTCTATATATTTTTCCTTTTTAAACGTGTGACTATTTACAAATTATTTCAATCAGTTTTTCTTTTATTAAAGTGTGTTATGTATTTCTTTGGAATTTTGTATGTACCTATGTGTTTGTTCTTCTTTTGCTTTCCAATAAAAAGCCACAACATTTGTGTGTATACTATAGAGATAGCCAGTGAGTTCTTACTGAGAGCAAGTGAGCACACATTTTAAAGTGCTTTACATAGAATTTTACGCTCCCTTGCTCTCAGTAAGCGCCCACTGGTGCATGTGTTTGTTTTTTTTTTGTGCCTTTTGGGTTTGTATTTTTTGCACCCAAACATATAAAATGTTTGCACCCAAACATAAAATTGTTTCCACCCAAACATATCTTTGTTTGCACCCAAACATATATATCTTTGCACCCAAACATAAATATCTTTGCACCAAACATATATATGTTTGCACCCAAACATATATTTGTTTGCAGACCCAAACATATATTATGTTTGGGACTGTTGCAAACATATATATGTTTGCTGCAAAATATGTTTGGGACATATGTTAGAGAGGCCGTTTTTTTTTTGCGTGTAGATAAATAAGTAGGTACTCCCTGGTTACTTCAAGTCGTAACTAATTATTTAACCCCCAGTTTATGTATTTCGAAACGAAAATGTGTGCGCATGAAACACACCCAAACTTTAGTTTTTGAAAAATATTTCCTTTGCTTTTGCTTCAAAACAAAAAATCAAATTTGAAAAACACACTCAAATTTAGTAGTTTTTCTTACGCATTCATTTTCTTATCGACATACATAAACAGGCCCTAAGTACTTATTTATTTACTTTTAAGTGCCAAAAAATAAGTACTTACTCCCTATGACATGCCCGTGTTAAAATAATGAGAAAGTAGGCCAATTTGTAATGAGTATTTTTGCTGGGCATGTAACGCAACGGAAAATTCAATTCCAGGGCTATTTCGCCGTAACCATTATGACGCGCACTGCGAATAATTCCTATTAACTCTGTACTCCAGGCCACTAACGTATTCCAGAATTGCTTGAGAATAGCGAGCTTACTATTGCAGGGGGTTAGCTACCCGGGTTGGAACAGAAGACTCTTCTAAATCCTCCAACTTACACTTCGGTGCTGAAACGTTGGGAATACTTTATGAGGGCTACCCATTAAGTTGTGGTGCCTGATACATACACAGGACTTTCGAGTCAACTGTTCCACAGGTTCTTCGGGTCAGCTGTTCCACTGGGCCTTCGGGTCAGCAGTTCCACAGGGCCTTCGGGTCAGCAGTTCAACAGGGCCTTCGGGTCAGCTGTTCCACTGGGCCGTCGGGTCAGCTGTTCCACTGGGCCTTCGTGCCAGCAGTTCCACAGGGCATTCGTGTCAGCTGTTCCGTAGTTAAAAAACCAGTAGCGCATGGTAGCAAATATACCATAACACTAGACTAATACCCGAATCCGTCGTGTTTCCGAGCATCAACAGCCGAACGCCGAACCCATCGTGTTCCCGAACATCAACAGCCGAACGCCGAATCCATCGTGTTCCCGAACATCAACAGCCGAACGCCGAATCCATCGTCTTCCCTATCATCTGTAGCCGAATACCGAAAACATCATCTTCCCGATCATCTGCAGCCGAACACCGAAAACATCGTCTTCCCGATCATCTGCAGCCGAACACTGAATTCATCGTCTTCCCGATCTTCTGCAGCCAAACACTGAATTCATCGTATTCCCGATCATCTATAGCCAAACACAAACAACACCGTTTCCCTCGAAGAAGAACCCGCTAATTCAACACGAGCTCCTCAGCTGTCAAACCCCAGCGAGTTTGCAGAATCCTTACGCTCTTGAGGTCTTCTATCAAAAAATGAAGATCTCTTTAGGCCTTCTATGGCTAAAAGAAGACCTTTGAAGTCTCCTATTGATAACAGAAGACCACTTTAGGTTTTATATAAGTGAAAGAAGACCTCTTCAGGCCTTCTATTTATAAAAGAAGACATATTAAGGCCTTCTGTGGATAAAAGAAGACCTTTTCAGGCCTTATATGGATAAAAGGATATTTCTTCAAGTCTTCTATGGACAAAAGAAGACCTCTTGAGGTCTTCTATCAAAAATGAAGAGCCCGTAAAAGAAGATCTCTTCAGGTCTTCTATGGCTAAATATGGCTTCCTCAGATCTTCAATGGAGAGAAAAATACATCTTCAAGTCTTCTATGGACAAAAGACGACCTATTTAGGTCTTCTATTGATAAAAGGAGACCTCTTCAGATCATCTATGGATAAAAGAAGGTCTGTTCTGCCTTTTTCGGTTTCAGGTCTTCTATGCATAAGAAAATACCTCTTCTGGTCTTCTGTGGAGAGAAGAAAACCTCTTCAAGTTTTCTGCGAGTAAAAGATGACCTATTCAGGTCTTCTATGGATAAAAAAATACCGCTTCAGGTCTTTTATGGATAAAAGAAGGCCTATTCAGGTTTTCTGTGGATAATGGAAGACTTCTTCAGGTCTTCTATGGATAAAAGAAGGTCTATTTAGACCTGCTATGGATATAATAAGATCTCTTTAAGTTTTGTTATGGAAAAAAGAAGACCTTTCAAGTCTCCTTTTGATAACAGAAGACCTCTTTAGGTTTTCTATAAGAGAAGACCTCTTCAGGCCTTCTGTGGATAAAAGAAGACCTATTCAGGCCTTATATGGTTAAAAGGATAGTTATTCAAGTCTTCTATGGACAAAAGAAGACTTCTTGAGGTCTTCTACAAAAAAATGAAGAACTCTTTAGGTCTTCTATGGCTAAAAGAAGACCTCTTTAAGTCTTTAGGTTTTCTATAAGTAAGAGAAGACCTCCTCAGGTCGTCTATGGATAAATGAAGACCTCTTCAGGTATTTTGTGGATAAAATATGTCCACTTCAGGCCTTCTATGTATAAAAGAAGACCTCTTAAGATCTTCTATCGGTAAAAAAAGACCTCTTCAGGTCTTCTATGGCTAAATAAGACTTCTTCAGATCTTCAATGGAGAGAAAAATACATCTTCAAGTATTCTATGGAAAAAGACGACCTATTCAGGTCTTCTATGGATAAAAGTAGACCTATTCAGATCATCTATGGATAAAAGAAGACTTATTCTTGCCTTTTGTAGACTTCTTTAGGCCTTCTATGCATAAAAGAAGGCCCATTAAGGCCTTCTTTGGATAAGAAAATACCTCTTCTGATCTTCTGTGGAGAGAAGAAACCCTCTTCAAGTTTTCTGCGAGTAAAAGATGACCTATTCAGGTCAGGTAAAAAGACGTCTTCAGGTCTTTTATGGATAAAAGAAGGCCACTTGCGGTCTTCTGTGGAGGGAAGAAATCCTCTATGGACAAAGGAAGACCTTTGTATGGATAAAACAAGACCTAGTCAGGTCTTTTGTGGATAAACGAAGCCCTATTCAGGCTTTCTGTGGATAATGGAAGACTTCTTCAGGTCTTCTATGGATAAAATGAGGCCTATTCAGGCCTTCTATGGGTTAATAGAAGACCTCTTTAGATCTGATATCGGTAAAAGAAGACCTTCTGAGATCTTCTATACATAAAGGAAGACCTTCCATGGATAAAAGAAGACCTTGTCAGGTCTTCTGTGGATAAAATAAGGCATTTTCAGGCCTTCTGTGGATAATGGAAGACTTCTGCAGGTCTTCCGTGGATAAAAAAGGCCTATTCAGGAGACCTCTTCAGGTCTTTTATAGATAAAAGAAGACCTCTTCGTATCTTCTATCGGTAAAATAAGACCTCTTCAGGCCTTCTATGGTTAAAATAATACTTTTTCAGGGGTTCTATGGATAAAAGAAGACATTTTTAGGCCATCTGTGGATAAAAGAAGAATTCTTCAGGTCTTCTATTGAGGGAAAAAACTTCTTCAAGTCTTCTAGGGATAAAAGACGACCTATTCAGGTCTTCTATGGATAAAACAAGACCTCCTCAGGTATTCTATTCATAAAAGAAAACCTTTTCAGGTCTTCAATGGATTAAAGAAGGCCTCTTCAAAGACTTCTATGGATAAAAGGAGGTTTATTGAGGCCTTCTGTGGATAAAACAAGACTTCTTCAGGTCTTATATGGATAAAAAAGGTCTATTCAGGCCTTCTGTGGATAAAATGAGCCCCTTTAAATCATTTGTGAATAAAAGAAGATCTCTCCATATTTTCTATGGATGAAAGAAGTCCTCTTCAGATCTTTTAGGTATAAAAGAAAGCCTCCTAAGGTCTTCTATTCAAAAAAGAAGGGCTCCTCAGGTCATCTATAAATAAAATATGACCTTTTTAGGTCGTCTATGTTAAAAAAGAAGATCTGTTCAGGCCTTCTATGGATAAAAAGACACCTTTTCCAGTATTCTATGGATATAAGAAGACAATACAAGTGTCCTACGGACAAAAAAAGATCCCTTCAGTAGTGCAATTCTCTAACTCATTTTTTGAGATACCGACAAGTGTCGGTAAAAATAAAATGGTTATAATTTCTGTAATTAACGATGTTTTTCGCTAAGTTAGCTACGAATAAAAAACTGTCGTAAAATTCTACCGATAGCAAGAGTGTTGTCAACTTTTATTTGAACTTTTCATTCATAATTTTGCGATTTAATTTTAACGATTTTTGTCGGTATCTCAAAAATGAGTTAGAGAATCGCACTACAGGTCTTTTATGGAAACAGACCTCATCAGGCCTTCTATGGAAAAAGAAGTCCTCTTGGATAAAAGAAGAAAGAAAAAGGAAGATCTGTTTAGGCCTTCCATGGATAAAAGAAGACTTCTTCAAGTGTTCTACGGACAAAAGAACCCCTTCAGGTCTTCTATGGATAGAAGAAGACCTCTTCACGTCATCTATGGATAAAATAAGGCCACTTTAGTTCTTCTGTATATAATAAAAAACCTCTTCAAGTCCTCTTTGGATAAAAGAAGGCCTTTTCAGGTCTTCTATGGATAAAATAAGACTTTTTCAGGCTTTCTATGTATAAAAGAAGATCTCTTCAGGTCTTTTATTGATAAAAGAAGACCTCTTCAGTTCTTCTATCAATAAAAGACGGCCGTTTCAGGTCTTCTATGGATAAAAGAAGACCTATTTAGTTCTTCTATGGATAAAAGAAGATCTTTTTAGGTCTTTCATAGATAAAAGAAGACATCATCGGGTCTTCTATGGACAAGAGAGGACTTCTGCAGGTTTTCTATGGATAAAAGAAGACCTCTTCATGTCTTCTGTGGATAAGAGAGCGTCTCTTCAGGTTTACTATGGATAACAGAAGGTTTTCTATGGATAAAAGAATATCTACTCAGGTCTTCTATGGCAAAACAAGACCTCTTCAGGCCCCTTTTATGTATAGAGGAAGACCTCTTCGGGCCTTTAAGGAATAAAAGAAGACCTCTTCAGGCCTTTTATGGATAGAAGAAGACCTCTTCAGGTTTTCTATGGGCAAAAGAATACCTCTTGAAGCCTTCTATGTATAAAAGGACATCTACATGTCATCTATGGATAAAAGAAGACCTCTTCAGGCTTTATATGGATAAAAAAGTCTTCTTCAAGTCCTCTATGGACAAAAGAAGACCTTTTCAGACCTTCTATAAATAAAAGAGGACCTTTTCAGGCCTTCTGAAGATAAACCAAGACCTATTCAGGTTTTCTATGGATGAAAAAGGACCTCTTCAGACCTTCTATGAGAAAAAAGAAGTTCTATTCATACCTTCTATGGATAAAGGAAAACCGCTTCAGGCCTTCTATGGACAAAAGAAGGCGTTTTATGGTCTTCTATTATTTTTTTTGGTTTTCTAGGGATAGAATACTTCCTTAGGTCTTCTATGGATGGAAACCCACCTCCAGGTCTTCTATGTATAGAAGACTTCTTTGGTCTGCCATAGAAAAAGACCACTTGAATACTTTTTTAACTCTTCTATGGATAGAAAACTCCTTCAGGTCTTCCATGGAAGACCTCGCCATGTTTTCTATTGATAGGTGATCTCTTCTAGTCTTCATTGGATCATAAAATCCTTGTTGTTTGGAATCTGTTTTTTTAGCAGATATCAAATCATAGTGACTATTGTTGTCAGCTATGTAAGGAAAAAACCAACTACAACAACAACAAAACTCATGGCGTAACTTAAATCGTATAGTTGAATATCATGCATTGAACTACATGGTGTATCATCGGTGTCTAAGTTTACGCATCAAACAAAGCCTGTTTTTCACTGAAACATTCATTCGTTCTTGGCAAATTGTATCTAATACCGACAACCTGATACTCCGCGGGCCACAGACAGATATCTCCATGCATGGTTGGGAATTTTGTTGCTTTTCTATTTGAAGCAGACACTTGTTGTGCGTGTGTGCAGAGAGGGGAGTGAAATGCGATTGGTGCCTTGGATATGCGTGAGTGTTTACCATGAATGCATCATTCAACAAGTATGCCTCTGCTACGAATGGCGGTGCAATTGCCTAACAGTTGGTTTCATGACAGCAGCGGCAGAGTAGTTGTCACCGATATCATCATCAGCAACAGCAGCTTCGCTTTTCTAGCTGCTTGCCTTCTGTTTTGTATTTGAAAACTGTTTGGAGATTAGAAACAGACAACCAGCCTGTGGCCAGTTTCATTGGCCACTCATAATGATGGGGGCGAGATCAATTCTCTGTTAATCTAAAGGCACTAATCAATAATTGACCTCAATTTCGGAAATGCGTTTTTGTGTGGATGACACGCAAGCTTTGTTTTTTTTTCTTCTTCTTCTTCAATTTTGATTGGAAAACTTTCAATTTTTATAAATTTGTAAATCGAAGCCTCTTCGATGAGATGTTTTAAATATCAAATAAAAATTTCCTGTAAGCTTACTTACGTTTTGAAAGCCTTACCTGAAACGAGAGAAAAAAATATATGGTTAGTAAATCGCCAAGAAAAAA
The DNA here is from genome assembly GCF_047663935.1 of Musca autumnalis. Lineage (NCBI taxonomy): Eukaryota > Metazoa > Arthropoda > Insecta > Diptera > Muscidae > Musca > Musca autumnalis. The sequence continues at coordinate 62,221,116 of NW_027411644.1, forward strand.
ATTATACAATTTTATCAATAGGAGACCTTTGCGAAGATGAATCTATAGCAAGTCCACCTATAAGTTGAATACAATGCGAAGTTCTGTTGGCGGTCTCATGGTTGTAGATGCAACTAAAGAGGCCATGTGAGGTTTGCCAGAGAATCCTTATGAGAAACTGCGTTCAGAGCCAAGACCCTTATAAAGCAGGACAAATGTGAACCTTCACCTCTTGATAACAAAACTGAAAGCGCATTTCAGTTTTTCCCAGGTTTTAACAGGATGACAGTATTAATCTAGAAACCATTTCGGCAAGATTTAGCTCCACGTACCAGGTTCCAGAGTACATAATTGAGACCTAAGTTTCGATCTTAATACTGAAATTAGTTGATCTCGACCATTCTGACGTCAGGCGTAGACCGGCAAGCCAGATACTGCTGGACAGGCAAGACATAAGGTCGAGGATGTGTACCTTTGTAAGGGGGCACAGACCAGAGCCCCTTTAAAATTAATTTAAGTGGTTGTTCTAATCATAGAATACATTAAGGAGGTCTTCTGACTATAGAAGACATTAAGGCGGCCTTTTAGCTCTATATGCCCTTTAGATGTTTTCTAACGCTAGAGGATCTTTAAGAGGTCTTCTAACTCTAGAAGAGCTACAAGAGGATCTCAACCATAGAAGACTTTCTAGACGTCTTTTAACCCTAGAGATGTCTTCTATCCTAAGTCCCGTAAGGGGTCTTATAAACCTAGAAGACGTTCAATACGCATTTTAAGTATAGAAGGCTATTAAGGAGGCTATTTAACACTATAAGGACCTTCTAGAGTTCTACTTACCTTAGAAGACCCTTACAAGGTCTTCTAACCCTGGAAGTTCTACAAGTCCTTAAATATGCCTTTTAACTATAGAAGGATATTAAGGAAGCTTTTTAACACTAGAAGGCCCTGAAGAGGTCTTCTAACCCTAGAAGACCCGTAAACTCTGGATAACCCTTTAGGTGTTTTCTAACGCTAGAGGACCCTTAAGAGGTCTTCTAACTCTTTTAAGACGTCTTTTAACCCCAGAAAACCTTTAAGACGTTTTATAACCTTAGAAGTCCTTCGAGATGTATTCTGTCCTAAGTCCCGTAAGAGGTTTTCCAAACCTAGAAGGCCTAAAGGCGCCTTTTAAGTATAGAAGGTGGCTATTTAACACTATAAGGGCCTTCTAGAGGTCTACTTACCCTGGAAGATCCTTACAAGGACTTTTAACCCTGGAAGTCCTACAAGTCCTTAAAGATGTCTTTTACCTATAGAAGGATATTAATGGGGGCTTTTTAAGACTAGAAAGCCCTGAAGAGGTCTTCTCCATAGAGGGCATCAATTCTTCACGCTCCTCTTGGCTAAAGTTTCAACGTTGCTCTTGGTTATGAGTTGATACCTAGCTTTTGCAAGAAGAAGTTTGCGAACAGACTTCGTGATGTCTTCAGATGTCTTCTATCCTAAGTCCGGTAACAGCTATTCTAACCCCAGAAGGCCTTAAAAACGCCTTTTAAGTATAGAAGGCTATTAAGGAGGCTATTTAACACTATAAGGGCCTTCTAGAAGTCTACTTACCCTAGAAGGGACTTACAAGGCCTTTTAACTCTGGAAGTCCTACAAGTCCTTAAAGATGCCATTAAACTATAGAAGGATATTAAGGAGGCTTTTTAACACTAAAAGGCCCTGAAGAGGTCTTCTAACCCTAGATAACCCTTAAAGTCCTTCTAACCCTAGAATACCCTTAAGGCGTCTTCTAGCCCTAGAAGACCCTTAAAAGGCCTTCTCACTCTAGAAAACCGTAAGGAGGTCTTCCAACTCTGGAGTAGGTCATGAGTAGGTTTACTACTTTTAGAAGACGTTTAAGTGAGGGTTCTTACTATAGAAGATAATTAAGGCGGACTTCTAACTCTAGATGACCCCTCAGATGTTTTCTAACGCTAGAGGACCCTTAAGAGGTCTTCTAACCCTAGAGGACCCTTAAGAGGTCTTCTAACCGTAGAAGACCGTTAGGAGGTCTTCTAATCCCAGAAGGGCTTAAAGACGCCTTTTTAAGTATATGAGGCTATTTAACACTATAAGGGCCTTCTAGAGGTCTACTTACCCTAGAAGACCCTTACAAGGGCTTCTAACCCTGGAAGTCCTACAAGCCCTTAAATAAGGAGGCTTTTTAACACTAGAATGTCCTGAAGAGGTCTTCTAACCCTATAATACCCTTGAGGTGTCTTCTAACCCTTTAAGAGGTAATCTAACCCTAGAAGTCCTAAAAGGGGTCCTCAATCCTAGAAGTCCTTCAGGTGGTCATAGAATGAGGTCTCCTAGCTTTAAAAGACCTTAAGACCTAAGATCTTATAAATGTAGAAGAACTTAAGGAGGTCTTTTGACCTTAGAAAACCTTTAGGTTGTTTATACCTAGAAGAACAAAAGGAGGGCTTTGACCCTAGACGACAGGTTTGGAGATTTTCTGACTCTAGAAGACTTTTACGAGGTTTTTTGAGGCTAGAATGCCTTTGAGAGATTTTCTCGATTGCAAGATTTTCTCAATTGCAAAGTTTAGAAGACCTTCAGGTGGTCATAGAATGAGATCTCCTAGGTTTAAAAGACCTTTAGGAGATCTTATAAATGTAGAAGAACTTTAAGACGTCTTTTGACCTTGGAAGACCTGTATGAAGTTTTCTATACCTAGAAGACCTAAAGGAGGACTTTGACCCTAGACCACAGGTTTGCAGGTTTTCTGACCCTAGAAGACCTTTACGAGGTTTTTTGAGCCTAGAATACCTTTAGGATATTTTTTGAGCCTAGAATACCTTTAGGATATTTTTACGATTGCAAGATTTTCTCAATTGCAACGTTTGGAAGAACTTCAGGTGGTCATAGAATGAGGCCTCCTAGCTTTATAAGACCTTAAGGAGATCTTATAAATGTAGAAGAACTTTAGGAGGTCTTTTGACCTTAGAAGACCTTTAGGATGTTTTCTGAACCTAGAAGATCTTTAGGAAGTTTTCTATACCTAGAAGACCTAAAGGAGGACTTAGACCCTAGACGACAGGTTTGGAGATTTTCTGACCCTAAAAGACCTTTACGAGGTTTTTTAAGCCTAGAATGCCTTTAGGAGATTTTCTCGATTGCAAGATTTTCTCAATTGCAAAGTTTAGAAGACCTTCAGGTTGTCATAGAATGAGGTCTCCTAGCTTTAAAAGACCTTAAGGAGATCTAATAAATGTAGAAGACCTTTGAGACGTCTTCTGGGCCTAGGAAACCTTTAGGAGGTCTTGTAACCCTCGTAGTTTCTTAGGAAATATTCTGACCCAAGAAGACCTTTAGGTGGCCTTGTGATCCTAGAAGACCTTTAAGAAGACGTTTTACCCTAGAAGACCCATAAAAGGTCTACTAACCCCTAAGAAGACCTTTTGTCATTAGAAAACGTTTAGGAGGTTTTTGATCCACAAAATACCGTTTGGGACCTTATTTATATCCATAAGAGACTCTTAAGAAGTCTTCTATTTATAGACGACCGTTAGGTGCTCTGCTATCCATAAAAGGCCTTTAGAAGGTCGTCTATGAATAGAAGAGCTTTAGGAGGTCTTCTGTATATAGAAGGCCGTTAGAAGGTCCTCCATCCTTGGAAGACTTTTAGCAGATTGAGGAAGACATCTAATCCTAGAAGACCTTTGAGAGGTCTTCCATCCTTAGAAGGTGTTTAAAACTTCTTCCAACTTAAGAAGACTTTCATGAGAGCTCTTTTGACCTTAGAAGACCTTTAGGGGGTCGTCTGAACATAGCAGACCTTTAGGAAGTTGTCTATACCTAGAATACCAAAAGGAGGACTTTGACCCTAGACGACAGGTTTGGAGGTTTTCTGACCCTAGAAGATATTAATGAGGTTTTTTGAGCCTAGAATACTTTGAGGAGATTTTCTCGTCCTAAAAGACCTTCAGAACATCTTCTAACCTATGAAGACTTTTTTAGCCCTAGAAGACCTGTAGGAGGCCTTCTAACTTTAGAAGGCTTCTAACCTAAGAAAACTGTAAGGAGATTTTCTAACTTTTTAGCCATAGAACACGTGTAGGAAGTCTTCTGACCTTAGAACATTTTTAGGAGGTCTTCTAATCCTAGAAGGCCGTTGTCAGGCTTTCAGCTCTAGAAGACCTTTAGGAGGTCTTCTAAACCTAGAAGATCTTTAGGAGATCCTTTAGGCCTAGAAGATCTTTCGGTGGCCTCCTAAACATAGAATTTTATAAGGAGGCCTGACCCTAGGAAACCATTGAGAGGTCTTCCAGCCCTAGATAAACTTTAGGAGGTCTTGTAACTCTCGAAGTTTCTTAGGATAGCTTCTGACCCAAGAAAATCTTTAGGTGGCCTTGTGATCCTAGGCCTTTAAGAAGACGTGTTAACCTAGAAGACCTATAAAAGGTCTACCAACCCCAGAAGACCTTTTATCAATAGAAATGCTTTAGAAGGTTTTTGATCCACAAAAGACCGTTGGGGACCTTATATCCCTAAAAGACTCTTAAGAAGTCTTCTATCGATAGACGACCCTTAGGGGCTCTGCTATCCATAAATGGCCTTTAGAAGATCGTGTTTCAATAGAAGACCTTTAGGAGGTCTTCTGTATATAGGAGGCCATTGGAAGGTCTTCCATCTATATAAGACTTTTGGCAGGTTGAGGAAGACAACTAACCCTTAGAAGGCGTTTAAAACTTCTTCTAACATTAGAAGACTTTCAAGAGAGGTCTTTTGACCTTAGAAAACCTTTAGGAGGTCTTCTGAACCTAGAAGACCTTTAGGAAGTTGTCTATACCTAGAAGACCAAAAGGGGGTCTTTGACCCTAGACGACAGGTTTGGAGGTCTTATGACCCTAGAAGACCTTTACGAGGTTTTTTGAGCCTAGACCTTCAGAACATCTTCTAACCTAAAAGACCTTCAGAACATCTTTTAACCTAAGAAGATTTTTATGATATTGGGTAAGATTTATAAACCTATAAGACCTATAGAAGGCCTTCTAACCTTAGAAAGCGTTTAAGATTTCTTCTAACCTAAGAAAACATTCAGGAGATGTTCTCACTTTTTAGCCATAGAACACCTGTACGAAGTCTTCTGACCATAGAAAACTTTTAGGAGGTATCCTAATCCTAGAAGACCTTTACAAAGCTTTTTAGTTCTAGAAGACCTTTAGGCCTGACCCTAGAATTCCTTAAAAGTCTCATGCCCCAGGAAGATCTTCTAACCTAGAAGTTTTTATGTGGTCTTCTTACCCAAGAAGAACTTTAGGAGGCCTTTTGATCCCAGAAGACCTTTAAGAGGACGCTGACTCTTAAGAGGTCTTCTAACCTTGGAAGAACTTCTATCAATAGAAGGCCTTTAGGAGGTTTTTGATCCACAGAAGTCCTTTAGGGGTCTGTCTTCTATCCCTAAATTACCCTTAAGAGGTCTTCTACCCATAGGAGGTCTTAAGTCCATAAACGACCCTTAGGTGGTCTGCTATCCATAAAAAGCCCTTTGGTGGTCGTCTATCAATAGAAGACCGTGGTCGAGATCTTCTGTCTATGTAAGGTCCTCCACCTACAAAAGACTTTTAAGAGGTCTTTTAAATATAGGCGACTGTTGGGAAATTCTTCATGTATAGAAGACCTTTGCAAGGTTTCTATCCCCTAAATTACCCTTAAGAAGTCTTCTACCCATAGGAGGTCTTAAGTCCATAAACGACCCTTAGATAGCAGAGCAATCCATAAAAAGCCCTTAGGAGGTCGTCTATCAATAGAAGACCGTGGTCGAGATCTTCTGTCTATAGAAGACCGTTGGAAGGTCCTCCATCTATAGAAGACTTTTAAGAGGTCTTCTAAATATAGGCTACTGTTGGGAAGTTCTTCATGTATAGAAGACCTTTGTAAGGTTTCTAGCCCTAAATTACCCTTAAGAAGTCTTCTACCCATAGGAGGTCTTATATCCATAAACGACCCTTAGGTGGTCTGCTATCCATAAAAAGCCCTTAGGAGGTCGTCTATCAATAGAAGACCGTGGTCGAGATCTTCTGTCTATAGAAGGTCGTTGGAAGGTCCTTCATCTATAGAAGACTTTTAAGAGATCTTCTAAATATAGGCGACTGTTGGGAAGTTTTTCATGTATTTGTAATGTTTTTAGCCCCAGGTCTAAAAGCTATAGAAACTCCTTAGAGTGGAAGAACATTGAAAGGCTTTCATCCTATAGAATAGCTCTAGCAGTTCTTATATCTATTGCAAATAACAATCACCCCTTCAATCCAAAACAAATTCGAATTCTATTGTTCTAACCTAAATTCCGCATGTAATCCTGAATGAAGGCAAAACCCTACAATCCCAACTTCAAGGAAATGTTTTCGACGCCTACCCACTTTTTGGTTTTTGTTGGACAACAAACAAACATAGCAGCACCGGCTGCCTAGAATCCAAAACACCCTTGTCACTAACAGGATTTCGTATCATAAATCGCATTGAACCACTTGCAAAGTTTAGAAAAAGAACCAACAAAAATGTATCAACGACCTGCCATGAAAAGGTTACAACAACCACGGCATAGAAGGAAATAGACGGACTGTGTGTTTTTGCCACTTAAGCCTTTTTTCCAACAACAACACACATCCATCTGTTAATTGAATTAGTGGCTGGCCACTTGGACACAAGGCACCGGCACCGTCGCACAGCCAGGCAGGCACATCACATCGATTGTACTTGAGGCGGCAAGGCGCACAAAACGGGAAGCCTATGTGAGGCTCTTGTGGCAACAGAGCACAAATTGAACAAAAGTCAAAGCTCAATGTCCCCTAAAAAGTGAATAACAACAACCCGACCACACATTTCAACACACAAAGTAGTCACATGTGTGTGTGTTTGTTCCTATTTCCTATTTAAAATGGAATCAGGGGTAAAGCACTTCAAGAAGCAGAAACAGAAAAAAAAAATAGAGAAAAACATGACAAGCCAAAGAAAATCTGCAAAAAGGCTTTATCAGCAGCTACCATGGACAACGACGGACTAGGCACCACACCACGGAAAATAACAAACAAACAAGAGGCACCCTTATAATGCCCTTTCACAAGTCAAAGGCACACAGGCAGTCACTCAGTCATCCGAATCCACAATCACCATCGTCGCCGGCAATCGCTTACAGGCTAACAAAGCATAAAAACAGCAGCAGCAGCATAAGAAAATGGAAAAGCCAAATATCATTCATCCATCCGTTTTGGATGAGAGAGCTCTATGCGACGAAGTAGGGGGACAATGTCCGCATAGTTTTGAGTTGATGATATTTTTACAATAACCGGGAAAGGCAGAATCGCTCAGGCATATCAAGCCAACCTCCATAAACTACATAAATATGAAATTAATTGTCGGCAGAAAGGACAGTTAGGGAGCAAGTGCAAAGGAGACCTCCGAAAGGTTTTCCAAAGGCAGAGATCTCTTAAAGGTCTTCTAAAAATAGAAGTCATACAAGAAGCCTTTTAGAGATAGGAGCCCTCATAAGGGTTTTTAAAAGATAGGAGCCTTCAAAAGGCCTCCTAGAGAAAAAAAGATCTTCCAAAGGTCTTCTAAAGAAAAAGTACCTTCAATGGGACTTTTAGAGATACACTATGCAACACGAAAATTGTTAACCATATTCTGACACCGCAGCGTGATAGAAGACCAAAAATAAGAAGACACGTGTACCGGCGTTTTTCCCTATCACTTCCACTTTCGCGGTTATGCGCCCACAAAGACCTGAGGTCTTCTAAAGAAAAATTACCTTCAATAGGACTATCAGAGATACACTATGCAACACGAAAATTGTTAACCATATTCTGACATCGCAGCTCGATAGAAGACCAAAAATAAAAAGACACTTGTCCCGGCGTTTTTCCCTATCACTTCCACTTTCGCGGCTATGGGCCCCCAAAGACCTGAGGATAAAAAACCTCGCAATTGTATTGCTGTTTGTGCCATTAAGAACCGTTTCTACAGAGTTGGTATGTTCTAGAAAGTTGTTTATTGAGACCTAAGGTACATTTTTATAGGTGGTTGTTTGCTTCAATTCTGATCGGTTTAATATCAGTAGCCTAAAATCCGAGAAAATAACTTATAAGGGAAATTTGACCATGACGATTTTGACCTTAAAGATGAGGTTGAATCGATTTTATGTGTTCACAATTACTATTCTTTAAGACGAGAACTACAACTTTGCTTCCACGAGTAAACCCAAATTATCAGCGGTTTAGGAGGTATGAGTCCCACAAAATGATCGCTTTTGACATCAGTACCTCAGGTCTTCGTGGGCTCATAACCGCGAAAGTTGAAGTGCTAGGAAAAATCGCCGGGACACGTGTCTTCTTATTTTTGGTCTTCTATCACGCTGCGGTGTCAGAATATGGTTAATAAACCATGACTCAAAAAACGACACACAGTGATATAAGACTTTCTGTAGGTAGAGGAGCTCTTAAAAGTCTTCTAAAAATGGAGACTTCCTAAAGGACTTCCAAAGATGAAGAATTCTTAAAGGCCTTTTAGAAATAGAAGAACTGCTAAACACCTTCCGAAAAAGAAGATCTCTTAAAGGACATCTAAAAATAAAAGGTCTTCTAAAGTTAGTATACCTCATAAAGCTATTCTAAAGAAAGGAGACCATCTGAAGGTCTTCTAAAGAGAGAAGACCATCTGAAGTTCTCATAAAGCTAGAAGACCTCCTAAGGGTCGTCTAAAGGGAGAAGACCACCTAAGGGTCTTCTAAAGAGAGAAGTCATCATAAAGGTCTCGTAAAGATAGAAGACCTCCTAGAGGTTTTCTAAATGTAGAAGACCTCTTAAAGGTCTTTTAGAAATGGAAGAACTGTTAAAGACCTTCCGAAAAAGAAGATCTCTTAAAGGACATCTAAAGATAAAAGGTCTTCTAAAGTTAGAATACCTCATAAAGGTCTTCTAAAAACAGGAGACCATCTGAAAATCTTCTAAAGAGAGAAGACTATCTGAAGGTCTCCTAAAGCTAGAATACCTCCTAACTGTCGTCTAAAGGGAAAATACCTCCTAAGGGTCTTCTAAAGAGAGAAGTCATCATAAAGATCTCCTAAAAATAGAAGACCTCCTAGAGGTTTTCTTCTTTTAAAAAAGAAGACCCCTAAAGGAGACCATCTGCAGATCTACTAAAAACTTCCTATGGGGATCCTAAAGGTCTTCCAAAGACAGAAGACTTCATAAGGGTCTATAAAGATAAAGCACCTTCTAAAGGTCTTAAGAATAGACACTTCCTAAAGGTTTTGTAGAGATGGAAGAACAGCTAAGAGTCTTCCAAAAAAGAAGACCTAATAAAGATCTTCTTTGGATGAAAAATCTTTTGAAGGTCCCCTATGGATAGAAGACATATTAAAGGCCTTCCAAGGATTCTTAAATACTTATATGTATAGCATACTTCCTAGAGCTCCTCCATGGATAGCAGATCTTTAAATGGACTAATGTATATATCAGACCTCCTACGGGTCTTATAGGTTAAGCAGAGTTCCTAGAGGTCTTCTAGGGATATCAGACCTCATAAAGATTTTCTGTTGATAGGAGAGCTCATAAAAGTCTTTAATGGATAGCAGACTTTCTAAAGGCCTTATATGGATAAAAGAACTTCTAGAGGTTGATAGGAGACCCCCCAAAAGGTCTTCTATGGATAGCAGACCTCATAAAGGTCTTCTATGGATAGCAGACCTCATAAAGGTCTTCTGTGGATGTCAGACCTCCTAAAGGTCTTCTATATATATCAGATCACCTAAAGGTTTGCTATGGATAGCTTCATAAAGATAGAGACCTCATAAAGGCGTTCTTTGGATAGAAGACCCTAGAAGGATTTTAGGCCTTCTATGGACAGACGACCTCACAAAGGTCTGCTATGGATAGCACACCTCATAAAGGTCTTTAATGAATATCAGACCTCCTAAAAGTCTTCTATGGATTGCAGACCTACTAAAGGTCTTCTATGGATAGAAGACCTCTTAAAGGTAGTTTATGGATATCCGACCACCTAAAGGTCTTCTATGGATATCGGATCTCTAAAAGATTGTCTATAGATATCAGTCCTCCCCAAGATATTCTATGGATAGAAGCTCTCCCATTGGTCTTCTATAGATAGCAGATCTCCCAAAGGTTTTTTATTGATAGAAGACTTCCTAATGGTCTTCTATGGATAACAGACCTCATTAAGGTCTTCTAGAGATATCAGGTCAACTAAAGGTCTCCTATGGATAGATGACCATATAATGGTCATCTATGGATAGAAGATCTCCTAAGGTTCTTCGGTTCTTCTACTGATGGCAGACTCCAAACGGTCTTCTATGTACAGCAGACCTCCTAAAGGTCTTCTATTGAAGGAAGACCTCCTAAATGGTTCTATGGATAGTAGACCTCCTAAAGGCTTCCTTCCCATTGAGAATCTTTATTCGATAGATGACTTCAAAAGCCTTCTTTTGATAGAAGACCCCCTAAAAGCATTCTATATGTAGAAGGTCTCTTAATGGCCTTTTATGGACAGAAGACCTCCTAAAGGTCTTCTATGGATAGCAGACCTCCTAAAGGTCTCCTAGAGATAGCAGGTCAACTAAAGCTCTTCTATAGATAGAAGACCTTCTAATGGTCATCAATGGATAGCAGAACCTCCTAAAGGTATTTTATGGAATGCAGACCTACTAGAGGTCTTCTCTGGATAGAAGACCTCTTAAAGGTAGTTTATGGATATCCGACCACCTAAAGGTCTTCTATGGATATCAGACTTCCTAAAGGTGTTCTATGAATATAGGACCCCCTGAAATTCTTCTATGGATACCGGATCTCTTAAAGATTGTCTAAAGATATCAGTCCTCACCAAGGTCTTCTATGGATAGCAGATCTTCCAATGACCTTCTATGGACATTAGACCTCCTAAAGGTATTCTATGGATATAAACTGTCCCAACGGTCGTCTATGGATAGCAGACCTTCCAAAGGTTTTCTATTGATAGAATACCTCCTAAAGGGCTTCTATGTATAACAGACCTCATTAAGCTTTTTTAGAGATAGCAGGTCAACTAAAGGTATCCTATGAATAGAAGACCATCTAATGGACATCTATGGATAGAATATCTCCTAAGTTTATTCGGTTCTTCTACGGATGGCAGACCTCTTCTATGGATAGCAGACCTCCTAAGGTTTTTTTATTGAAGGAAGACCTCCTAAATGGTTCTAGGGATAGTAGACCTTCTAAAGGCGTCCTTCCCATTGAGGACCTTCTTTCTATGTGTAGAAGGCTTCCTAAAGGCATTTTATGCCAGAAGACCTCCTAAAGGTCTTCTAGAGATAGCAGGTCAACTAAAGGTCTTCTATGGATAGCAGAACCTCCGAAAGGTCTTTTATGGAATGCAGACCTCCTAAAGGTCTTCTCTGGATAGAAGATCCCCTAAGGTTCTTCTACGGAGCGCAGACCTCCAAACGGGTTTTTATGGATTGCAGACCTCCTAAAGGTCTTCTATTGAAAGAAGCCTTTTATGGAAAGGTCGAAAGGTCTTCTAGGATAGAAGACCTCCTAATTTATGGATAGAAGTCCTCCTAAAGGTCTTTTTTCGATAGAAGACATACTATATGCCTCCTTTCCATTGAGGACCTTCTTTCGATAGAAGACCTTCTAAAGACCTTCTTTTGATCGAAAATATTTTATGGACAGAAGACCTATTAAAGGTGCTCTATAGACATAAGACCTACTAATCCGTCGATAGAAGTCCTCCTAAAGGCTCCTTTACATACAAGACCTCATAAATACCTTTTATAGTGGAATACCTCTCAAATGCCTTCTTTCGATAGAAGGTCTCCTATAGGCCTCCTTTTCATACCTTTTATGGATGGAAGACCACTCAAAGGCCTTCTTTCTATAGAAGACCTCCTAAAAGCCTTCTATAGATAGGTGACCTCCTAAAAGTATTTTATGGACAGAAGAACTACTAAAGGTCTTTTATGGACAAAAGACATCCTAATCTGTGGAAAAAAGTCATCCTAAAGGCCGATAGATGACCTCCTTTGCATAGAAAACCTCATAAATACCTTTTATAGATGGAATACCTCTCAAATGCCTTCTTTCGATAGAAGACCTCCTAGAGGTATTTTATGGACAAGGACCTACTAAAGATCTTCTATGGACAGAAGACCTCCAGATCTGTGGAAAAATTCCTCCTAAAAGCTTTCTTTTGATAGAAAACCTCCTAAAGGCATTTTTTAAATAGAAGACCCCCTAAAAGCCTAATATGGGTAGAGGACCTCCTAAAGGCCCTTCATGGACAGAAAATCTTATAAATGTCTTCTATTGCAGATATCCTAAAGGCTTTCTGTGGATAGAAGACCTCCTAAAGTCCTTCTTTCGATAGAAGACCTCCTAAAGGATTTTTTTCGTAAAACACTACATAAAGGTAGCCTTTCCATAGAAGACCTCATAAAGACCTGCTACGGATGGAAGACCTCCTAAAGGTCTTTTATGGATATAGGACCTCTTAAAGGGGTTCTAGGGATAGAAGACCTCCTAAATAGAGGACCTCCTAAAGGTCTTCTGTGGATAGCAGACCTCTTAAGACCTTATGTTGATGGAAGACCTCCTAAATTTCTTCTGTGGATCGAAGGCTTTCTAAAGGCCTTATATTGATAGAAAACCTTATAAAGGCCTTTTTTACCTCCTCTTTAAAATCTTCCTTCAAGACAATCCATTAAAGGTCCTCTTAAAACTCTTCTATTTTCCCCATTTCGATTTCTCTCAATCATTATGTAATGGTGGCCATATTGAACCGATAAACACCCCAGCAAATTCGGCCATTGCTTCAACCACCAAAAAATAAAAGACCTTCGAATTATTCCTGATTTGCGCATGTCTTGGCAATGATATGCGCCTTGCAATAATAATTCTCACAAAAAAAATCTACCCTCCCCAGAGAAGCAGGAGGGAGGACCTTACTCACACACATGCTATCACAAATACAAAAAAATTCTGCCTTCTTAATTTGGTGGGGCAAAGGACAATGGACTCGTAGCAGAGATAAAATTGCTGCTGATTCATGGCTTTCCGCCCAACACCAAACAAAGTCTATACAAAAAAATAATCTTTTGTTTCTCATCCATTGTCCCCATGGACTCCTTTAGCAACAGTTCGTTGTGTTCGCCACTGATAGCGAGGCAAACGAACGAATCGGAGCGTTATCATAACAACAATGAACAGGAAAACACCAGGCGGCGAAATGTGACTCTGGAAATTGAAACGACGTCGATAAACAACTGGCATCCTACAATTACAGTAACAATAACGCCAACAATAACAACAACAGCATCAACGTTAGGTTCCACTGCCGCGCCTGACCGCATTCAGAGTTGTATTTGTTTGGGTGGCATAATAACAATTCTCATTGCAAAGGAATTGTTGCGTTTGGTTTGGGAAGGGAAGTGGTGGCGAGCGGGAGGGGCGAGGAACAAACAAGTACACAATTCATGTGTCTGTTTGCCTACCCAAAAGGAAATGAAAGTTTATTGTAGCCCCCATAGCCAGAGTCATTGTGGTCGGTCACATGCCTGCCTGCCTTTTTCTCGTTGTTGATTTACGAAATTTACGGTGTACGGTTGTGTGAGTGCCTGCCTGGCTGTTGGTGTGCTTTTTATCAGTAATACTAAACCTATACAAACAACAGCAACAACAATGACGACGACAACGCTACGCTGGCAACAACAAGGAATCAGAAAGTACACTGCTGCGCAGTACCGCCCGCCCGACCAAGTGCTATCCGAATGCCTGACTGGTGCCTGACACGGAATTCTGTTTGCCTTGTCTTGCCTGCCTGTTGCTATCGGAAAGGCCTTGTTGAAAAATTTTATAGAAAAAGTTTAAAACAGACGAAGGAAGAAGAAGAAAAAAATGTGCTGTGCAAAGGAATTGAAAAATAAATACCCGAACACACACAAGCACCCGCTCGTTCGCTTTTAAGTATTTTTTTAGGGGAGGCAACAATCAGGAGGTGTACATGCTTATCAATGGGCCAGGGTAGTGGGGTTGTAGTCGGTGGAGCGGAGAATGAGTATGGGGTGGTGTTGTTAATTTTAGCACGGTGAGAGCGAGTAAGCGTTTGGTTGATCGGTGTTTGTTGTGGGGTGTTGAGTTAAGCGATCGTGACAACAACAACTTAAAAAGCTCTTCCTGTGTGTGCGCTCTAGGTACTCGCTCTCTCTTTCTCCCTCACACGCAATAGTCTCTTGATTGGGAAAATTTTTTACTCAGCTACCCCAAACAATGATCGCGAACTGCACAGTGGTCAGAGTAAATGAAAAAGCTATGAAGAATTTTAAATCTTCAAAAATCGCTTAGAACGTCATGAAGGTCTTCTGTGGATAGAAGGCGTCATAAATGACTTTTATGGATAGAAGACATCAAAAAGAGCTTCAATGGATAGAAGACGTCAAAACGGACTTCTACAGATAGAAGACGTCACAAAGGTCTTCTAAGGATAGATGACGTCATAAAGGCGTTCTATGGATAGAAGACGTCATAAAGGTCATCTATGGTTAGAAGACGTCATACAGGTCTTCTATGGATAGAAGGCGTCATAAAGGTATTTTATGGATAGAAGACGTCATAAAGGTCTTCTATTGATAGAAGGTGTCATAAAGGTCTTCTATGGATAGAAGACGTCATAAAGGTCTTTAATGGGTAGAAGACGTGATAAAGGTCTTCTATGGATAGAAGACGTCATAAAGGGTTTTTGGGTAGAAGAAGTCAAAAAGGTCTTCTATGGATAGAAGACGTCGTAAAAGTTTTCTACTGATAGAAGAAGTCATAAATGTATTCTAAGATCGTCTATTGTTAGATGACGTCATTAAAGTCTTTTATGGATAAAAGTCGTCAAAAAGGTCTTCAATGGATAGAAGACGTCATAACGGAGTTCTATGGATAGAAGACGTCGTTAAAGTCTTCTACTGATAGAAGAAGTCATAAAGGTCTTCTATGGATAGAAGACGTCATAAAGGTCTTCTATGGATAGAAGACATCTATTCTATGGATACAAGACGTCATAAAAAAGGTCTTCTATTAATGCATGACGTCATAAAGGCGTTCTATGTATAGAAGACGTCAGAAAGGTCATCTATGGATAGAAGACGTCATAAGGTATTCTATTGTCAAATGACGTCATAAAGTTATTTTATGGATAGAAGACGTAAACAAGGCCTTCAATAGGTAGAAGACGTCATAACGTACTTCTATGGATAGAAGACGTCATAAAGGTCTTCTATGATGAAGACGTCTAAAAAGTCTTCTATGGTTAGAGGACGTCATAAAGATATTTTGTGGGTAGAAGACGTCATAAAGGTCTTCTAGATATAGAAGACGTCATTAAAATCATAATCATAAAGGTCTTCTATAGGTAGAATACGTCATAAAGGTCTTCTATGGATAGAAGATGACATAAAGTTCTTTTATCGGTAGAAGGCGTCATAGAGGTCCTCTATGGACAGAAGACGTCATAAAGGTCTTCTATGGACAGAAGACGTTATAAAGGACTTTTATTGATGGAGAACGTCACAAAATTTTTTATGGGTAGAAGACGTCGTAAAAGTCTTTTATGGAGGGAAGACGTCATAAGGATCTTCTATGGATATAAGACGTCATAAAGGTCATCTATTGATGCAGGACATCACAAAATTTTTCTATGTGAAGGAGACGTCGTAACAGTCTCTCATGGATAGAAAACGTCATAAGGGTTTTCCATGGATACAAGACGTCATAAAGGTCTTCTATGGATAGAAGACGTCATAAAGATATTCTATGGATACAAGACGTCATAAAGGTCTTCTATGAATGCAAGACGTCATAAAGGTATTTTATGGAAACAAGACGTCACAAAGGTCTTCTATGGATAGAAGACGTCATAAATGTCTTCTATGGGTAGAAGACGACATAAGGTCTTCTATTGTTAGATGACGTCATAAAGTTATTTTATGGATAGAAGACGTCAACATGGCCTTCAATGGATAGAAGACGTCATAACGGACTTCTATGGATAGAAGACGTCATAAAGGTTTTTTTGTGGATGAAAGAAGTCACAAAGGTATTCTACCCATAGAATACGTCATAAAGGTCTTCTATGGATAGAAGATGACATAAAAGTCTTCCATTGATAGTAGAAATCATAAAGGCCTTCTATGGGTAGAAGACGTCATAAAGGTCTTCTATATACAGAAGACGTCATAAAGGTCTTCTATTGATGGAGGACGTCACAAAATTCTTCTATGGGTAGAAGATGTCGTAAAGGTCTTTTATGGAGAGAAGACGTCATAAATGTTTTCTATTGACGAAAGACTTCATAAAGGACTTCTGTGGATAGACGACTTCATAAAGGTATTCTATGGGTAGAAGACGTCATAAGGATCTTCTTTGGATAGAAGACATCATAAAGGTCTTCTATTGATGGATGACGTCACAAAATTCTTCTATGGGAAGAAGACGTCGTAAAGGTCTCTCATGGATAGAAGACGTCATAAATGCCACCTGTGTATATAAGACGTCATAAAGGTCTTCTATGGATAGAAGACGTCATAAAGGTCTTCTATGGATAGAGGACGTCAAAGGTATTCTGCGATTTAAAGACGTTATTAAAGTCTTTTATGGATAGAAGAAGTCATAAAGGTATTCTATGGATAGTAGACGTCATAAAGGTATCCTATGGATAGAAGACGTCATAAAGGTATTCTATTTATAGAAGTGCTTCTATGAGGGTCTTCTGTAGATTGAAGAGCTCCTATGAGGGCATTCTGCAGATTGAAGAGCTCCTATGAGGGCATTCTGCAGATTAAATTGGTTTCATGAGGGTCTTCTGTAGATAGTAAACCTCCTTCCATGCCTTGAAATTTATTTTTGCCCTACACTTAAGTTCCGAACCACTGTGTAAAGTTAGCGCAAGAGTGTACTGATAAAAAAGAACAAACCAAAACAAACGCCATATTTTGAGAGAGAGAGAATAACAAATTGTGGGGAAAATGAGAAAAATTCTACCCATATGAAACAGTGCAAAATCACATTTCACTCCAAGGAGTCTCTTTGGTGTGCCATATTTTCCTACGGGTGGAAGTGGGTTGTGAGAGGTAAAAACCCTGAAAGACAATGACAAAGGCAAACAAACAGAAAAAAGTACAGAGAGGATCGTATCGGATCACACATGGATCATTTGTGTTTTTATTTTTTTGCCTTTCCTGTGTAGTGTTAATTCGGAGGAGGAGGGGGTATTTGCGGTTGCTTGGTTTGTTGTTATTGTTGCAGTCTGTTGCTGCTTTTCTATGGCTAGCGTTACGAATTGTGTGGGGGTTGTAGTTGCTGTTTTTTTCTGTTCTTTAAATTGTTTTCAAGGAGGAGGATGTTGGTATAGAGAAAAAATCGCATGATTTCGTTTCCTAAAATACGAAGAAACAAATTTTGTATTTTTAATTTGTTGTTCTTTTTTAGATTTTCACAAATGAGGAGCACCACTAGAGATAATGGGTGCGTGGGGGTGGGGGTAGGAGGAAATGTACCATGTAGGTGATGTGCCAGGAATATGTGGGTGTGTTGTTCCGTGTAAAAATAGATTCTGAAAATGTTGAACAACAAAAAAACTTAAAGAACGCCGAAGGAGAATAGACGTCGTCTAAAAATATAGAATTGAAAAACAATGTAGGTCACTCAAAGATTTCTTCTCTTCGAAAGGATTGTTGATAATTTTTAACATCTGTTTTTGATTTTTCGCTAAATGGCGAGAAAACAAAATCCTGAGAACGGGGAAATGTGATTTTGTGTTGGAAATTAGGAGCGAATTAGCTGGAAATGTGAAATTCGAAGGGTTTGTGGCTGGATACGTTTGACCTAAAGCGATATAGGTATTTTTTTAATGATGACGCCGTGAAGGGGTTTCTATGGAAAAATAGATAAGCGATATCTACTTATCGTCTGTTACGAAGGTCTTCTATAGACAGAAAACTTATATGAGAGTCTTCTAAGAACAAAGAAACTACCTGATCGTCTTCTATAAAAACAGTGTATCTAATGAGGCTTGTTTGGTGGGTAGATGACCTTTCATGAGAAGCTTTTATAGAAAGAATATTTTCCATGCATCTTTCTGTGGCTAGAAGATCTTCCATAAAAATGTTCTGGAATTGAAGATCTTCTATGGGGGTCATTCCCACATCCCTTTGATATAAAGATGCTTTTCCATGGATTCTTTTGGGGATAAAAGGTAGAAGACCTTATGAGGATCTTCTAAAATAAGAAGCCCCTCCCTGAGGGTCTTCTGTGGAGAGATTACCTTTCATTAAGGTTTTCTAGGAAGGTCTATTAGAACTTCTATGAGAATCTTTTACAGAAATCATAACTTCTATGCGGATCTTCTGTAAATAGACGACCTACCTGATAAACTTCCAAAGAAAGAAAGTCTACATGTGGGGTTTTTCTGTAAATAGAGTTCATTTCTTTTGTTATTGTTCTGTAGATAAAATGTCTTATATAGGATGAAGAGCTTCCATTCTGGCCTTTTATAAATATAAGACCTTCCTAATGAGATCCATGAGGGTCTTCAGTTGTTTGAAAAACTTCCATGAGATTTTTCTGCATATAGAAGTTTCCCTAAGGAATATTCTACGGATTGAAGTCCCCTTAAAGGGCTCTGCTATGCATTGAGGTCCCATAAAAGAGTCAAGTCGCTTGTAATGGGATGTTCTATTGGATAATGTTACCTTCTACTGATAGAAGTCCCACTAAAGGGGTCTACTATGGATGGAAGTCCACCTAAAGGGGTATTCTAAGGATAGAAGTCCCCCTAAAGGTGTCTTCTAAGGATAGAAGTCCCCCTAAAGGGGTCTTCTAAGGATAGAAGTCCCCCTGAAGGGGTCTTCTATGGATAGAAGTCCCCATGAATGGGTCTTCTATGGATAGAAGTTCCCCTAGAGGGGCCTTCTATGGATAGAAGTCGCCCTGAAGGGGTCTTTAATGGATAGAAGCCCCACTGAAGGGGTCTTCTATGTATAGAAGTCGCCCTGAAGGAGTCTTCTATGGATGGAAGTCCCCCTGTAGGGGTCTTCTATGGATATAAATCCCACCGAAGGGGTCTTCTATGGATTGAAGTCAATTTAAAGTGGTATCCTATGGATAGATGGATGGAAGTCCCCCTGAAGGGGTCTTCTATGGATATAAGTCCCCCTGAAGGGGTCTTCAATGGATATAAGTTCCCTGAAGGGGCTTCTAAGGATAGAAGTCCCCTGAAGTTGTCTCCTATGGATATAAGTCCCCCTAAAGGGGCCTTCTATGGATATAAGTCCCCCTCGTGGAATAAGTCCCCCTCATAAGTCCTCTTCTATGGATAGAAGTCCCCTGAAGGAGTCTTCTATGGATGGAAGTCCCCCTATAGGGGTCTTCTATGGATATAAGTCCCCCCGAAGGGGTCTTCTATGGATTGAAGTCAATTTAAAGTGGTATCCTATGGATAGATGGATGGAAGTCCACCCTAAATGGGGTTTCTTAAGAATAGAATCCCCCTGAAGGGGTCTTCTATGGATGTAAGTCCACCTGAAGGGGTCTTCAATGGATAGAAGTCCCCTGAAGGGGTCTTCTAAGGTTAGAAGTCCCCTGAAGGGGTCTTCTAAGGTTAGAAGTCCCCTGAAGGGGTCTTCTATGGATATAAGTCCCCCTAAAGGGGTATTCTATGGATAGAAGTCGCCCTGAAAGGGTCTTCTTGGGATATAAGTCCCCCTGAAGGGGTCTTCAATGGATAGAAGTCCGCTGAAGGGGTCTTTTAAGGATAGAAGTTTCCCTGAAAAGGTCTTCTATGGATAGAAGTCGCTCTAAAGGGGTCTTCTATGGATAGAATTCCCCATGAAGGGGTCTCTTCAATGGATAGAAGTCAACTGAAGGGGTCTTCTATGGTTAGAAGTCCCCTGAAGGAGTCGTCTATGGATGGAAGTCCCCCTGAAGGGGTCTTCTATGGATATAAGTCCCCCCGAAGGGGTCTTTTATGGATTGAAATCAATTTAAAGTGGTATCCTATGGATAGATGGATGGAAGTCCCTCTAAAGGGGTCTTCTAACGATAGAAGTCCCCGTGAAGTGGTCTTCTATGGATATAAGTCACCCTGAAGGGGTCTTCTAAGTATAGAAGTCCTCCTGAAGGGGTCTTCTATGGATAGAAGTCCCCCTGAAGGGGTCTTCTATGGATAGAAGTCCCCCTGAAGGGGTCTTCTATGGATATATGTCCCCCCGAAGGGGTCTTCAATGGATAGAAGTCCCCTTGAAGGGGTCTTCAATGGATCGAAGTCCCCCTAAAGGGGTCTTCTAAGGATAGAAGTCCTCCTGAAGGGGTCGTCTATGGATAGAAGTCCCCCTGAAGTGGTCATCTCTGAATAGAAGTCCCCCTGAAGGGGTCTTCTTTGGATATAAGTCCCCCTAAAGGGGTCTTCAATGGATAGAAATCCCCCTGAATGGATCTTCTATGGATAGAAGTCCCCTGAAGGGGTCTTCAATGGATAGAAGTCCCCTAAAGGGGTATTCTATGGATAGAAGTCCCCCTGAAGGGGTCTTCTATGGTAAGAAGTCCCCCTGAAGGGGTCTTCAATGGATAGAAGTCCCTCTGAAGGGGTCTTCAATGGATAGAAGTCCCCTAAGGGGGTATTCTATGGAGAGAAGTCCCCCATAGAGTGGACGTCTTGGGTAGAAGTCCCATTAAAGTGGTCCACCCCTAACGGGGTTTTCCATGGATAGAAGTCATAGTAAAAGGGTCTTCTATTGATAGAAGTCCCTCTGAAAGGGTGTCCCTAAAGTGTCTTCTATGAACAGAATACCCTAAAGGGTATTCTATGGACAGAAGTATCTCTTGAGTGGTTAGAAGTAATAGGAAGGGATTCTTCTATGGATATAAATCCCCATAAAAAGTCTTCTAAGGTAAAAAACACCTCCCAAATGGGTCTTCTGTGAGAGGAAATTCCTCTAAAGTGGTCTGACATGGATAAAAGTCACCCTAAAGGGGTTTGCATGTACAGAGGTCCACCTAAAAAGGTCTTCTATGGATAGAAGTCATCCCAAAAGGTCTTCTATTGATAGAAGCCCCGCTAAAAGGGTCTTCTATGAACAGAAGTGTTCCTAAAACGGTATTATATGGACAGAGGTACCCCTAAACGGTATTCTATGGACAGAAGCATCCCTAAAGGGTCTCCTATGGATAGAATTAATCTTAAAGGGGTCTTCTATGGATAGAAGTCCCAGATAAAATGTTTCTCTATGGTTAGGGGTCTTCTGTGCCTAGAGGACCCCTAAAAGTGTTCTTCCATGGATAAAAGTCTCCCTGAAAAGGTCTTCTATGGATAGAAGTCCCTCTAAAGGCCCTGTAGGGGTCTATTATGGATAGAAGATCCCTTAAAGGGATGTTCTAATGAGGGGCTTCTGTATAGAGAAGGACTTCCATAAGGGTCCTCTGTAGATAAAGGACCTCCTTTTAGGTGTTTCTGTAGATAGAAAACTTCCTACGAGAGCCTTCTGCAGATAAAAGACCTCCCATGAGGGCCTACTGCAGATATGACTATTTCCATGAGGATCTACTGTAGATTGAAGTCCTCATCTGAACCTTCTCTGTAGATAGAAGACTGCCTATGAGGGTCTTCTGTAGATAGAAGACCTCTAATGAGAGCCTTTTGTAGTTAGAATACGTCTAATGACGCTCTTCTGTAGATAGAAGGCCTCTAAAGAGAGCATTCTGTAGATAGAAGACATACTATAAGGACCTTCTGCACATAGTACAGCTTTTATAAGGGAGATAGAAAACCTCATATGAGGGTCTTCTGAATAAAGAAAACATCTTATGATACCCTTCTATAGATAGAAAATTTCCTATGAGGATGGAAGTCCCCTTTATGCGGGACTTCTATATGGGTTTAAGGGTTTTCTGTAGATAGAAGACTTCCTGCGAGATCCTTCCGCAGATAGAAGACCTATCATGAGGTCCTTCTGTTGATAAGACTACTTCTATGAGGGTCGTCTGTAGATAGAAGTGTATTTTCTGTAGATAGACGACTTCCTATTAGGACCTTCTTTAGATAGAAGACCTCCGATGAGAGCATTTTGTAATTAAAGATCTATAATGTGGCTCTTCTGTAGATATAAGACCTCTAATGAGAGTCTTCTGTAGATAGAATACCTCCAATGAAGGCCTTCTGTAGATAGAAGTGATTTTATATGGGTCTTCAGTAGATAGAAAATCTCATATGAGGGTCTTTGGAATATAGAGCACCTCTTATGATAGCCTTCTGTAAATAGAAAACTTCCTATGAGGGCCTTGTATAGACCGAAAACTTCTAATGAGAGCCTTTTGTAGATAGATGTCTTCCTATGAGGGCCTTTTGTACATAGACGAGCTTTGATGAGGTTCTTTTGTAGATAGAATACATTATAGGAGGGCCCTTAGTAGATAGAAGACGTCCAATGAGGGACTTCTGCAGAAAGGAATGCTTTCATGAGGGTCTTCTGTTGATAAAAGACTTCTTGTGAGGGACTTCCGAACATAGAATACCTTACATGAGGCACTTCTGTATATAGAACACATTCTATGAGGTGCTTCTGTAGAAAGGAGAACTTCAATACGGTTCTTCAGTAAATAGAAGAGCTTCTATAAATAATTTATTTATGCAATAGAAGACCTTCTGTAGATAAAAGACTTCCAAGGGTTTTTCATAGAGGTCTTATGTAGATAGAAAACCATTCTTAGGGACTTCTGTATACAAAATTGCATCTGTGTAAGACTTCTTTAGAAAAATGACGAACAACTTGCCGAAAAGGGCAACTTGATGAAAGCTAAAGGTAGGCCTTATGATCATTTATAAGACCTTCAGGACCTTCTGTCTTCTATAGGACGACTTTCCGATCTTCTTTATTCCTCTATAAGAAGACTTTTTGCTATTTTTTTCATAAAAAATACATCTATGAGAGAATATCCTACAACGCTTCTATAAGAAACCCTTCCGAGCTTTCATAAAAAGACCTTCTGAACTCCAACAAGAAAGCCAGTTGGCCACTTTAGTCACTTCAGAAGAAGAGATTTTTTTTAAATTTCCTTCTGCAATGGTTAAAGAAACTGAAAAACTTTCCATGATAAGAATATTTTTCTGTTGCCTTTTGTTATTTTCGAATATTCATTCCCTTAAGGGGGAAGATAAGAAACCTTGTTTTGTTGGTTTACAGCTTGTTTTTTTTTTGTGTTGTCGGTTAGATTTCAGTTCATTCCTTTTGATAAGGAGGATGAGGAGGCGGAGGTAGTAAAACTGCTGTTGTCGCACATTGGTGATGCTCTCTCATAACTTTATCTACATTTTCGTGTTTTCGTGTGTGTTTTTTTGTTTTTGTCTTGAGACTCCTTTGGGAAGTTTGATAAGCCGACAAAATGTTTGCCCATAAAATGAAATCGGAATCGTAGATATCAAAAAAATATGGGACTGATATGAAATTATGTAGGTATGTGCGACAGTTAAAAGGAGGCCAGTTTTGACTTTGTGAATGTTTTTGTTGAAATTGTCAACATCTTAAAGAAATTCCTTAATTTGATTCTCCTCACATTATCCATGTCACGTGGTCGGTCGATTTGCTTTTGCCTTGTTCAGAATGCGGAATTAAATGATTATCACCAAACAGGCAGTAGCACCATTTCATCATCGTACCTACCAAACAAACAGCAACAACAACAACGACAGCATGCAAATACAAAAACAAAACACCAACAGCAATAAGGAAAGCCAACTTTATCGCAATGGACGACGAACGCACTGATACCAAAAGACAAGCAAAGCTAGACGAATGCGGAGGGACAAGCAAATACGGAGGAAAGCTGACGGACAGACAGACAGCCAGCCAGCCAGCCAAACAAACAATGCCCTGCCAATGAATAAAATCCAACCCAAAGCGTCAAGTGGTGAAATGGTGCCAAGAAACGGCTGTTTTCATTAAAAAAAACGAAGAAGAATTAAAAATGAAGCAACGGAGACGAACGCCAAAGGTAAATACTAAAGGAAAACGCAAACAAATGTCTCGAATGAAGAAACAGATACCAACATCTACTTTTACATCATATAAATATACGACGATACCTTCAGCTTTTGGTCAAGTTGTCTTGGTTTCATAGAAAATCGGCAAGTATTCTTCCTGGCTTTTTGTCTATTGGAGATCCTCGTTAGGTCGTCTGTCTAACCTCACGGAATCTCGTCTATCTACAGAATAGATTCAATAAGTTTTTTTTTTGCTACAGAAGACTCTTACAGAAGCTCTTCTTTGTATAGAAGACGCCAGTGAGAGGTCTTCTATCAGCATCGGATGACCTTTTATCTACAGATGACCCTAAAAGGAGGCATTCTATCTACAGAAAGTCTTCACAGGAGGCCTTTTAACTATTGAAAACTCTTATGGAAGATATTCTTACTATATAAGGCTTCGTGGAAGCACTTGTATCTACAGAAGGCCCTTATAGGAGGTATTCTATAAATAGAAGACCCTCATGGAGGCACTTTTATCTACAGAAGGTTTTCTATTTGCAGAAAGGCCCCGCTAAGAGGTTTTCTTTCAACAAGACCTCATGGTAGCACTTATATATACTTACTTACTTAGTTGGCCCATTACAGAACATTTGTTCCATAGACCGAACTAAGAAAAGATCTCCATTCCTCTCTGTTTTTCGCTTGACTTTTTGGAATACCGCGCCTTTTCATTTCTTCATCCACTTGTATGCTCCATCGAAGCTTAGGCCTGCCGATTCTGCGTGCACTGCCATGTGGCATGTATTCATACGCCTTTTTAGCGGGTTCATCATCGCTCATTCTCATGATATGGCCTAGCCAACGCAATCGTTGCATCTCGATACGTTTAACTATATGCATGTCTTTGTATAGCTGATAGAGCTCGTGGTTCATACGACGTCGATATTCACCGTCAACGCAAATCGGCCCGTAGATCTTTCGAAGAAATTTCCTCTCAAGCACACCAAGCACTGCCTTATCTGCTTGCGCAAGTACCCATGCTTCGGAGCCATACATTAGCACGGGTAGTATCAGCGTTTTGTATAGTGTTATTTTTGTTTGACGAGATGTGGCTTTGTTTTTAAATTGCTTACTTAAACCATAGTAGCATCTGTTGGCCAATACAATTCTTCTTCTTATTTCACAACTGATGTTGTTTGTTGTGTTTATGGCAGTGCCGAGGTAGACGAAGTCTTTAACTACCTCAAAATTGTAGGTACCAACTTCCACAGTTGGTCCGAGCTCTATGGACGCTTTGCGCGTCGACACCATCAATTTGGTCTTTTCGCCGTTTACCGCCAGACCCACTTTCGCAGATTCTGCTTCGACCTTCATAAAGGTATCAGTTACTTCCTTTACTGATCGTCCCATGATGTCTATGTCATCAGCATAAGCAAGTAACATGTGGCTATTGGTGTAAATTGTGCCATTTCTTTTGACATTTGCATCGCGTATTACCTTTTCCAGCAAAATGTTGAATAGGTCACACGAAAGGCTGTCTCCTTGTCTGAAACCTCTTTTGGTACAAAATTCTTCGGAGAGGTTCTTTCCAATTTTAACTGAGGACCTAGTATCAGTTAAAGTCATCTTACAAAGCCGGATGAGCTTTGCGGGGATACCAAATTCAGACATTGCGTGGAATACCTTTGATCGGAGGGGACTGTCGAATGCTGCTTTATAATCGACAAAAAGGTGAAATGTGTCGATCTGCATCTCTTGGGTCTTCTCTAGGATTTGCCGCAGGGTAAATATCTGGTCAATGGTGGACTTGCCAGGTCTAAAGCCACATTGGTATGGTCCAATTATTTCGTTGACCATTGGCTTTAGTCGTTCGCACAATATCCCTGACACTATCTTATAGGCAATAGGGAGAAGACTTATGCCCCTATAGTTGGGGTCCTTTCTTGTGGACGGGACATAGGATGCTCAGGTTTCAATCGTCGGGTACGCGTTCTTCCTGCCAGATGGTGCTAACTAGCTGATGCATACACCTTATCAGCGCGTCGCCTCCGGTTTTAAACAGCTCGGCTGGTAAGCCATCGTCTCCTGCTGCTTTGTTATTCTTTAGCCGGTTGATTGCTGTTTTTACCTCATCTTGGCCGGGCGGTATACAGTCTATACCATCTTCTGGGATTGGATCTGTGGTATCATCGTCTTCCCTACTATTGGATACCAGCAGATTGGAGAAATGTTCCTTCCATATCCTGAGCACGCTATCTGTATCTGTTACCAGATTACCTTGCTGGTCTCTACAGGAGGATGTGCCTATACCAAAGCCATCTGTTTGATGTTTCACTCTTTGGTAGAATTTTCGGACTTCATTCTGGCTCCTGTACATCTCGATTTTTTCACACTCCCGCTTTTCCATTTCTCTCTTTTTCTTGCGGAAAAGACGTTTCTCTTCGGTAGCTGGAATCCAAGTATGGATTTTGCGGCTGTTTGCATGGAGTGGGCAATATTTTGCCATTGTGTTGTTATGTTATCGGGACAAGGAGTGCTCGCGTTAAGCAATTGGGCTAGTTGAGTGGAATATGCTGTGGCTATCTGTTGTATTTGCAGCTTATCGATGTCCAACTTCCGCGTTGTGTCTGTTCGTACTTTGTTTGCTACGTTTAAGCGGGTGCGTACCTTTGCTGCAACAAGGTAGTGGTCCGAATCAATGTTTGCGCCTCGGAACGATCGTACATCCAACACGCTCGATTAATGTCTTCCATCTATCACAACATGATCAATTTGGTTTCTTGTTTTCTGATCTGCGGACAGCCAGGTGCCCTTATGAATATCGAGATGATTAAATCTGGTACTGCTAACTACCATGTTTTTTGCAGCTGCAAAGTCTATCAGCCTCATACCATTGTCAGATGTTTCACTGTGGAGGCTGAATATCCCGACTGTTGGGCCAAAGATATTCTCCTTTCCAATTTTGGCATTAAAATCGCCTAGAATGATTTTAATGTCATGGGCAGGGCAACTGTCATATGTTTCTTCTAAGCGCTCGTAAAATATATCTTTGGTCTGTTCGTCCTTTTCTTCAGTGGGAGCATGAGCGCAAATAAAGCTGATGTTGAAGAATTTAGCTTTTATTCGAATTGCAGCAAGTCGTTCATTCACTGGGGTGAAGCTGGATACCAGATGTTTTAGTCTCCGACTAAGTACAGCTATAATACAGTGCCTCACCTTTAGGTGTTGTTGTGACGCCTTTCCCAATCCATCGTATTTCCTGTATGGCAGTAATATCGGACTTGTACTTTTCTAGTACGTCTGCCAATGCGAAGACTGCACCTTCTCTATAAAGAGTGCTAACATTCCAGGTGCAGATTCGCAGATCATGGTCCTTAAAACGTTTGCGGGGTTCGTCAACTTTAGAGGGGTTTGTTTTTCTTTTCTTTCGTTTTTTCATAGTAGGATGTTTTTTTCTAGGGGAGGGTTACTAACCCGACGCCCAAACCCAAGTTTTTAACGTTCCTATGGGTGAACGCGCGGCACATGTTAGCTCACTACCTTTAACGGGTGTTAAAGGCAGTTCCCCAGGTGACACCACGGGGAGGTCAGTGTCCACTTGAGATGAAAGAGGGGCCAAGATAAATCCTGGACTTTGCCATGTTAAAGCCGGTCAAGACCGTGGCTTATATATACAGAGGACACTAATAGGAGACCCGCACTGAAGGTCTTCTTTTACATACATTTTTCATAGAAGTTTTTTTATTTACTAAAGAAAGTAAAGCCCCTCATAGGAGGTCTTCTATCTACAGAAGACCCTCATGGAAGCATTTTTTTCAACAGAAGACCTTCATGAAAGCTCTTCATAAGAGGACCTCTATCTACAGAAAGCTCTAATTAGGAGTCTTCTATCTACATAAGGCCATCCTAGGAGGTCTTCAAACTACTGACGACCATTATAGAATAGGTGGCCTTCTATCTACAGAAAATGCTCATAGAAGCACGTCTGTATACAGAAGTGCCCCATAAAAGGTCTTCTATCTACAGATAGGAAATCTTCTGTCAACAGAAGACCTCATGGAAGCACTTCTATCTACACAAGGCCTTAATAGGAGGTTGTCTATCTAGAGAAAGTCATCATAAGAGGTCTTCTATGTATAGAATAACCTCATAGATGATCTTCTATCCACAGAAGGTCTTCAAGGTGGACTTTTTGTCGAGGGAAGGTCTTCATGGGAGGTATTCTTATAACAGAATACCCTCATAAAAACCCTTCTATCCAGAGAAGACCATCATACGAGATATTCTATCTGCAGAAGACCCTCATAAGAGGTCTTTTATTTAAAAAAAGGCTCTCGTCGGAGGTCTTCTATCTACATAAGGCCCTCATAGGAAGTTTTCAATATGCAGAAGACTCTCATGGAAGCATTTTTATCTACAGAAGGCCCTCATAGGAGAACTTTTATCTACAGGAAGATTTTATAGGTGGTATTTTGTCTACAAGAAACTGTCATAGGAGACCTTCTATCTACCCTCATGTAAGCTCTTCTATCTACACAAGACCCTCATTGAAAATCTTCTAACTACAGATGCCTCGGATAAAATCTCTTCTGTGTGTAGAAGTCCCTCAAGGAAGTTCTTCTGTCTACATAATATACTCGTGTAAGCTTTTCTATTTACCGAAAACCCTCATTAGTGGTATTCTATATAATCATAGGAGTTGCTTCATAAAAGTACTTATTAAGGAAGAACAACACAAGATCCCTTTCTGTGCCGGCAGGTCTTCTGCTAGCGTAGAAGACTAAAAGGTTTCCTCTTAGAATATCATCCATCAGAAGGACAAGAAACCAATTTTTTCCTGACGATAAGAAGCTCTTCCTATAGAAGATCTTCTTATAGTAAACTGGAAGATCATCCCTTGGTTCTGTTTTTTCGAAGACCACATTATCTTTTTAATAAGACACACAAGATCGGAACGTCTTCCTAAAGAATGCCCTAAAGTTTTACCATAGAAGACCTGAACGTCTTCCTATAGAAGAATACCCTAGAGTCTTCCCAAAGAAGCTCTTCTTATAGGAGAACAACAATACTTCTTATTTAAGATCGAAAAGTCTTTTTATAGAAGAGCTGAAGGTCTTCTTAAAGGAGACAGGAATGTCTTTTTATAGAAGAACAAAAATTCTTCTTATAGAAAACCGAAAAGTCTTCTCATAGTAGACCGAAAAATCTTCGTATAGAAGTGCAGAAGGTCTTCATATAGACGAGCAGAATGTGAACAGAACAGAAGGTCTTATTATAAAAGACAGGAAGCTCTTTCTTAAGGAAGCCAGAAGATCTTCCTATAAAAGACTAGATGGTCTTGCTATAGAAGACTAGAAGGTAACTAGAGGGTCTTAATATAGAAGGCCAGAGCAGCTTCCTATATATGACCAAACAGTCTTCCTATAGATGACCGGAAGGCCTTCCTATAGAAGACCAGTACCTTTTGTTATAGAAGACCAGAACATATTTCTATAGAAGAGCAGAACGTCTTCTTTTAGATGACCATAAGGTCTTCTTAAAGAAAACCGAAAAGTCTTTTCATAGATGAGCAGAAGGATTTCCTATAGAAGACATGAAAATCTTTCTTAAAGAAGACAAACAAAGTCTTCCTTTAGGAAACCATAATGTCTTCCTATAGTAGACGACCATAGGGTTTTAATATAAAAGACAAGAAGAACCAATAAGAAGGCCAAAAAGTCTTTCTATAGAAGAGCAGAAGGTTTTAGAAGTCTTCTTATAGTAGACCTATGCATTTGGCGGGGAAGGGTTCCTATAGAAGCGCAGAAGGTATTCTTATAAAATACCCATATTCTCCCTATAGAATATCAGAAGGTGTTCTTATAGATGAGCAACTTCTTCTTTTAGAACAGTAGAAGAGCAGAAGGTATTTCTCTAGAAATGCAGATGACCTTTTTATAGAAGAGCAGAAAATGTCCTAATGGAAGAGCAGAAGATCTTCTTATGGAACAGTAGAAGAGCAGAAGGTCTTTCTTTAGAAGAGCAGAAGGTTTAACGCGACCGTTTCATATATGTATTTCTACATGCATTCATTACCAACTAGAGTTGTGCCAAAGGAACTATATGGAACTATCTCGTTCACTTTGCAGTTCCAATGGCCCACCTTTTTTCTTTGAACAAACTGCGTATACTTACTATCACACGTTATATTTAATGATGTTACTCATACGCTTTGGAACTAGTACCAGGAACTAGGAACTAGATGACCCAACTCTATTACCAACAACCACCACTACACAGTCAGCATAGTGGACAAATTTAACTTCGGTGTAATTAACGATAATCACTGCTGCATAATAATTCTCATTCAGTTCTTGTTACCACCCGAATGTATATTTCAGTTTTATGCACCGAAGACGTCGATCACCAGCCGACAAAGTACGACAAGACGTGCGGCTCGTTCGCAGTCTCGTTACTCGTTAGCTACGATTCGAACACGCTCCTAGTAAGCGCCAAGTCTCTTAGCAAGTTCCAGTCTCTTAGCAAGCTCCAAGCTCTTAGCAAGTTCAACGCTCATAGCCAGCCCAATGCTCATAGCCAGCTCCTAAATATTGACCAACCTCTTTCCCCCACAGCAACCCGAATGCCATCGAGTCGAGTCATACACCCGACGACCGCCGAGCCGACAGCCACCCGAAAGCATTACCGAACCACATCCGACAACTGCCGAACTGACAACAGCCCGATTGCCCAGAGCCGAGTCCTGTAGAGCCGAGTCCACCCGACAACTGCCGAGCGGAAAGCTACCGATTGCCCCGAGCCGACAGCATCCCGAGTCTTGTAGAGCCGAGCCACATCCGACAACTGCCGAGCCTAAAGCTACCCGATTGCCCCGAGCCGACAGCATCCCGAGCCTTGTAGAGCCGAGCTACATCCGACAACTGCCGAGACGAAAGCTACCTGATTGCCCCGAGCCGACAGCAACCCGAGTCTTGTAGTGCCCAGTCGCACCCTACAGCTGCCGAGCCGAAAACCACCCGTTATAAAGGTCCTCCTTTAGAAGAGTAGAAGGTCCCCCTATAGATGAGCAGAAGATCCTCCTGTAGAAGAGCAGAAAGTCTTCTTATATGAGCTCAGAAGGTCTTCTTATAGAAGATAAGGAGGTCTTCTTATAGAGGACAAGAAGGTCTTCTTATCGACGACAAGAAGGTCTTCTTATAGAAGACAAGAAGGTCTACTTATCGGCGACAAGAAGGTCTTCTTATATAAGACAAGAAGGTCTTTTTATAGAAGACCAAACAGAAGAGCAGATGGACTTCTTACAGATGACGAGAAGGTCTCCTTATAGAAGACTATAAGGTCTTCCTTTAAAAGACCAGAAAGTCTTTTTATAAAGGACCTCAAGGTCTTCTTATAGAAGACCAGAAGGACTTCTCATAGAAGACCAGAAGGACTTCTCATAGAAGACCAGAAGGACTTCTCATAGAAGACCAGAAGGTCTTCATATAGAAGACCAATAGGTCTTCTTATAGAAGACCAGAAGGTCTTCTTATAGAAGACGAGAAGGTCTTCTTATAGAAGAGCAGAAGATCTTCTTATAGAAGGGTAGAATGTCTTCTTATAGAAGACCAGAAGGTCTTCTTATAGAAGATCAATAGGTCTTCTTATAGAAGAGCAGAAGGTCTTCTTATAGAAGACCAGAAGGTCTTGTTATAGAAGACCAGAAGGTCTTCTTATAAGAGGCCAGAAGGTCTTTTTATAAAAGACGAGAAGGAGGTCTGCCCATAGAAAACCAGACAGTCTTCCTATAGAAGAACGCCAGAGGGCCATCCAGAACTTCCTACAGAAGACCAGAAAAACTTCCTGTTGGAGACCAACCAAACGATTTTCTAAAGATAGTTAGAAGAGCTTGCCATAGAATACCGACCAGAAGGTCTACCTATAGAAGGTCTTCTGTTATAGAATCAATTGCACTTCGTTTAGAAAACCAAATGATTTTCTATAGATAATCGAAAGGTCTTCCCATAGAGTTGGTCTTCTTCTAGAACACCTGAGACCAATCCAAACGGTCTTTCTACAGAAGACCAGCATTTCTTCCTGTAGATGATCAGAAAGTCTTTCTAGAGACGAAGACCAAAGTGATCTCCAAAAGAAAATTACCAGACGGCCTTTCTATAGAAGAACATCGGAGGACATTCTATAAACAAGTAAAAAAGTATCAGTCGGCTTGGCCGACAGAGATATACCCTCAGCCTGTGTATATTGAAACATTTTTTTCCAAAAAAACGCATGTACCGCATGAGGTACCGGAAGGAGTGGACCGATATAGCTCATCTTCGAACTTAAACTAAGTTTGGGCAAAATATTACGAAAGCCAAAATTTGAACCGAATCGGTTCATCCGATCGAGAGTTATCGTGCGCTCCAGCCAGCCATACAGACAGACAGACAGACGGACGGACATTGCTCAATCGACTCCAAATTGTCTGAAACACATTTCGTTCAAACATACTTGGGGTCTAAAACCATTATAGCCTAAAGGCTGAGGGTATAAAAAGTACCAGATTTGTTTTCTATAGAAGAAGGCCAGGTGGTCTTCCTTTGGAAGAAAACCAAAAGGTATTCGTATTTTCTATAGAAGACGAGAATACGAGTTTTTCCCATAGAGAGTACCAGAAGTCTTCCTACAAATGAAGAAAAAAGGATCTTCTTCTAAAGGAAGACCAAAAGATTTTCCTATTGGAGAGCAAAAGATCTTCGGAAAGAAGAAGACAGCGGGCGTTTCCATAGTAGACAATAAATTCTTCCTTTATAACCCCACAATGTGTTTCCATAGAAGATCCGAAGGTTTTCGTATAAAAGAAGACCAGATGTCTTCTCTTGGAAGAACAGTAGGGCTTCTGGTAGAAGGTCTGTTATAAGGTCAGAACGTTGGACGACCCGTCGATCTTGCTATAGAAGGTCTTCCTATAGAAGACCAGAAGATTATCAAGACCAGAAGGAAAGGGAAACGTTATGGCCAAGTAACAGAAACCCCTCTGGTTTTCTGAAAGAAGACCTTCTGAATTCTATCGGTATTCCTATAGAAGACCGGAAAGTCTTCTATTTGACGAACAGTAGGTGGATTGGTGTGATAATCAAATCAAAATTAAATCGGTCATGCGCTTTAGGAAACAACAACAACACCAAACAATAACAACAGGTTGAACTAAAAATTAAGTCATGCTTTTCTTAAAGATGTTTAGTCGCTGGCATTGTTGACATGTTTGGCCTGGTGACTGACTGCAGTCTTCGTGTATAGCCAGCCCCGCTGAAGATTTCATAAGTTATTGTATTTCACATATTTTATTTGCCTAACCACTTTGATCTGGATTTTTGGTACAAAAATCCGTTCATGAAGGAGAAAAAAAGAGGCGCGTGTTTTCAATCCGAGAGTATTTAACTGAAAATATTGCGTATGAGAAGAGAGCTGTCTCAGAGCAATGTCTCTAGTTGGTATGGTCGAATGCTTGTGTAGGGATTTCGAAGACCTCAAAAAAGCTGATCACTTGATTGTCCGGCTATCTGTGTGAGCGTATTGCGTCGAAATGGGTGCGAAAGTAAAATGTTTACCACGTTTTAGGTTGTATTTTATATTTATTTTTTGTTGTTGTACCTATTCTGTTTTCATTTCTCCATGATTTTGAGATTGAAGAAGACACCAACAACAACAGCAGCACCTCCACACACCATTTAGTAGTAAAAACTGTGACAACAATAAGAGAGGGACAGAGGGACGTTCGGACGGACGCATGCAGCGCACCATAACATCATGTTTTGGTCACTGACCTTTATTCGACGCTCACTATTATTGTTGTTGTTGCTGCTGCTTGGCTTAAATTTTGTTTGTTGTTAGTGTTTTTGGTTTTTTTTTTGTGTTTTTAGTATCTCTGTTTTGATTGGGTTTTTGTTTTGTTTTATTATTGATTTTTTACTTTGTTGTGTGTTTTTGAGTGTTTGCCCATCATAGCTGCTGCTATTCAGCTATTCTTGATAGCCACTACTAGCCCGCCATCAGCCAGGCAGCCGAGTAGTCCCAGAGAAGATCAGCAGAACGACAACACCATCAACACCACCACCCAAAATTAGTTGACCAAAGTGTTATTGCTGTGTTGTGCTGTTGTTGTTGTTTCTGCTGTGTGTAATAACCCCTTCCATGTCATTTGTCCAGTCAAATAGTTACACAGCCAAGCCAAGCCAACCATCATCCGCTCACATGTCCGTTGTCCACACACATGTCCATGCATCTATGTTTCTTTTTTTTTCGTTTTTGTTGTCTTTTCATGTTGTCCCCAATTCGTTTTGCCCGCACACAAAACAAAACACAGGGTGTCCCCGTGTACCGCTGATGCCTGTTGTGGACTTTGTGTTTTTTTTTCGATTTTGTAGTTTGAGGTGTGTTTCGTTGTTGTAATTCCTATGAAGCGAGGCTAGCTAATGATGATGTGTGGTGACAGAGGAGGAGGGAGGGAGGGCGGTTGGTTGGACGAGGAGCATAGGTTGTAATGGGGGCTTATCCATTAGTCAATAATTTGTATGGATGTCGTCTACATGTGTTCCACTTTTCTTTCGTTTAACTACCAGAAAGACTCGTGTGAATGAATGTTCGCCATTCCATAGGTTGGTCAGACGAGGAGGAGGAGAAGGAAAGACAAAAACTAAGAAAATCACTTTTGAATTGGCGTTCTTTATTAATTTTTGTACACACCCTAAAATATTTGGTAGGTATTTTTCGAAAAATCCTCGGATTTTTTTTTTGGATTTTACGATTTTCTAAAAATTCCGTTGCCAGAAATAATACGACCTTGGCCTAATTTGAAGAATCTCGTCTTCTGATTTTTGTGAGAAGATTTTCTGGTCTTCAACAAGAATACCTCAGATTTTCTATAGGAAAAACTTCTGTAGTGGAATTTTGTAACTCATTTTTCGAGTTATCGACAAAAATCGGTAAAATTGAAATGCTTATAATTTCGGTAATTAGTAAAATTTTTCGGTACTATAGCGACCAAAATGTTGTAGTCGTTAAGTCCTACCCTTGCAAATAGTGCTGTCAATTTTAATTAAAACTCTTAATTCATAATTTTGCGGTTTCATTTTACCGATTTTTGTCGGTAACTCGCTGCAGGTCTTCAATAGGCAGACCTCCTGGTCTTTACCAGGAAATCTTCAGATTTTCTATAGAAAAACCTTCTGGTTTCGCATAGGAAGACCTTATGGTCTCGATAGGAAGATCTACCTGTCTTCTATAGGAAGACCTACTGGTCATCTGTAGGAAGACCTACTGGTCTTTAATTTGAAGACATATTGGTTTGCTATAGGAAAACCTATTGGTCTTTTATAGGTGCACCGTCTGCTCCGCTATAGGATCAACTTCTGGTCTTCTATAGGAATATCCTCGTGGTCTTCTATAGGAACCAGAAGACTTTCTAATCTTCTATGGAAAAATCTTATTGTCTTCTATAGGAAGACTTTCTCGTCTTCTAAAGGAAAAATGTGTAGTTTTCTATAGGCAAATTTTTTGGCCTTCTACAGGAAGACCTTTTTATACCCTCCACCATATGGAGGGTATAATTAAATTTGTCATTCCGTTTGCAACACATCGAAATATTCGTCGGAGACCCAATAAAGTATATATATTATTGATCAGCATAAAATTCTATGTCGATTTGACCATGTCCGTCCGTCCGTCTGTCTGTTGAAATCAAGATACAGCTCGCAATTTTAAAGATAGAGAGTCAAAATTTGGTACAGAAGTTTTTATTACTTGCAGGATGGTTGGTATTGAAAATAGAATATATCGGTCAACGTTTTGATATAGCCCCCATAGAACGGTACCTCCCAATTTTCGGTACTTTCAAGGTTTTAGCTTCATTATCACACCGAAATGGCTGAAATTTGGTACTTAGTCTACGTTGCTGGTATAAAACTTTCCCCCAGAACTTTGTCGTTATCGGTACATGCCTTCATAAAGGCCCCATAGAACGGTACCTCCCGATTTTTGGTATTTTAAACGTTGTGGCCTCAATATTCCACTGAAATGGCTGAAATTTGTTATTTAGACTTCGTTGGGGGTACTCAAACGTCCCCCTTAAATTTGTCGGTATTGGTCCACGCTTTCATATAGCCCCCATGGAAAGGTACCTCCCGATTTTCGGTATTTTGAAGGTTTTAGCTTCATTATCCTACCAAAATGGCTGAAATTTGGTACGTAATCTTCTTTAGGGGTATAAAACTTTCCCCCAGAATTCTGTCGGTATCGGTCCACACCTTCATATAGCCCCCATAGAACGGTACCTCCCGATTTTCGGTATTTTGAAGGTTTTAGCTTCATTATCACACCGAAATGGCTGAAATTTGGTACATAGTCTACGTTTGTGGTATAAAACTTTCCCCCAGAACTTTTTCGGTATCGGTCCATGCCTTCATATAGGCCCATAGAACGGTACCTCCCGATTTTCGGTATTTTGAACGTTGTGGCCTCAATATTCCACTGAAATGGCTGAAATTTGTTATTTAGACTTCGTTGGGGGTACTCAAACGTCCCCTTTAAATTTGTCGGTATTGGTCCACGCTTTCATATAGCCCCCATGGAAAGGTACCTCCCGATTTTTCGTATTTTGAAGGTTGTGTCTTCAATATTCCACCAAAATGGCTGAAATTTGGTATTTAGTCTTCAATGTGATATAAAACTGTTCGCCAGAAATATGTCTGTACAGGCCCACGCTTTCATATTGACCCATTTCTGACTAAAATTCGTCGGTATAGGTCCACGTTTCGATATAGCCCCCATAGAACGGTACCTCCCGATTTACGTAATACTGAAGATTGTGACGTCAATATCCAACCGAAATGGCTGAAATTCGTTATTTCGTCTTCCAAGAGTTATAAAATATTCCAGAAGAGTATTATCAGTATAGGTCTACGTCTTCCGCTATACCCATAGAAGCGTACTTCTGGTGCCTCACATTGTTTTACCGAAATTGCTGAAACTTAGTATTAAGTCTTCTTCATACACGAAAGGAAACTAAATATTCCATTTTACTTCAATACAACTTGTGGTGGAGGGTATAACAAGTTCGGCCCGGCCGAACTTAACGCCGTTCTTACTTGTTGTAATCTACATTGAGACCTTCTGATATTGGAGCTTTTGATCTACTACAGGGAAACCTTTTGATCATCTATAAGAAAATCATCTGGCCTTCTATAGGAAGAACTCTTGGTCTTCTATAGGTAACCCTTCTGTTTGGAAGACCCTCTGGTCTATAAGAAGAACTTCTGGTCTTCTATAAGAAGAACTTCTGGTCTTCTATAAGAAGACCTTCTGGTCTTCTGTAGGAAGACCATCTGGTCTTTTAAAAGAAGATCTCCTGGTCTTCTATAAGGAGACTTTCTTGCACTCTATTAGAAGACCTTCTAGTCTTCTACAAGAAGACCTTCTGGTCTTCTATAAGAAGACCTTCGGGTCTTGTATAAGAAGAATTTTTGGTCTTCTATAAAAAGTACTTCTAATCCTCTATAAAAAGACCTTCTGGTCTTTTATAAAATGTCCTTCTAGTCTTCTATAATATATGGGGGGATCTTCTGGTCTTCCATAAGAAGACTTTCTGGTCCTCTAAAAGAAGACCTTCTGGTATTTTAAAAGAAGAACTTCTGGTATTTTATATGAAGACCATCTGGTCTTATATAAGAAGTACTTCTGGTCCTCTAAAAGAAGGCTTTCTGGCATTTTAAAAGAAGAACTTCTGGTATTCTATAAGAAGACCATCTGGTCTTATATAATAAGTACTTCTGCTCCTCTAAAAGAAACCTTCTGGTCCTCTATAAGAAGACCATCTGGTCTCCTATAGGGAAACCTTCTGATCATCTATAGGAAGACCATCTAGTCTTCTATAGGAATACCTCCTGGTCTTTTATAGGTAACACTTCTGCTTGGAAGACCTCCTGGTGTATAAGAAAAACTTCTGGTCTATAAAAACGTCTGGTCTTCTATGCGAATAGCTTCTGGTTTTCTATTAGAAGACGGTCTGGTCTTTTATAACAAGTGGTTCTGGTATTTTATAGGAAAACCTTCTAGTCTTGTATAAGAAGGTTTTCTGGCCCTCTAACAGAAGACCTTCTGGTCTTCTATAATAAGAACTTCTGGTCTTCTATAATATGAACTTCTGGTCTTCTGTAGGAAGACCTCTAAAGGAAGACCTTCCGGTCCTCTAAAAGAAGACCT
The DNA here is from genome assembly GCF_047663935.1 of Musca autumnalis. Classification (NCBI taxonomy): domain Eukaryota; kingdom Metazoa; phylum Arthropoda; class Insecta; order Diptera; family Muscidae; genus Musca; species Musca autumnalis. The sequence continues at coordinate 62,259,354 of NW_027411644.1, forward strand.
TCTGGTCTTGTATAGAAAAATGTTTGGTCTTCTATAATAAGTCCTGATGGTCCTCTATAAGAAGACCTTCTGGTCTTCTATAAATGTCCTTCTAGTCTTCTGTAATATATGGGGGGGGGGACCTTCTGGTATTCTATAAGAAGACTTTCTGGTCCTCTAAAGGAAGACCATCCGGTATTTTATAAGAAGAACTTCTGGTCTGCTATAAGAAGACCCTCTGGTGGTGTTCTATAAGAAGACCCTCTGGTTTTCTATAAGAATAACTTCTGGTCCTCTAAAAGAAAATTTTTAGTCTTCAATAAGAAGGCCTTCAGGTCTTCTTTAAGAAGACCTTCTGACCTTCTATAAAAAGGGCTTCTGGTCTTCCTTGTGTATGCTTTGAGTCTGCTGGTCTTCCATAGGCAGACCTACTTGTTTTCAATAGGCAGACCGTTTGGTCTTCTGTGGACAGACCATCTGGTTTTCTCAACTGGAAACTACACGTAGAAAAATATATGTTAGAAATATGTTTGGATCCAAATAAATATATGTTTGGGTCCAAACTAATTTATGTTTGCAACATTTTAGGAGCGACGACGGGAGGGTGTAAATGTTTGTTTTGGCTTTGGTGGTGTGTGTGCAATATGCCCCAAACACATGTGTTCCGCTTTATGTTGTTGAAATTTTTTCATCCACATGTTTTTCTGTAACAGTTAACCAATTTGCAAGCGAGGAGGAAAATAAAAAAATGGTATGTTGTTCTTTTTGCGAGAAAACAGGGAACATTTTTTCTTTAGTTTCACCAAGGCAGTCGTTGAGTAAATACGATAAAGTGAGTGAATAAATTGGAATATATTTTATATTTGGAAATATATTTTATAACACTGTGCAACAAAATGGAGGTGAAAGTCTGGGGCACGGAAAATTCTTCTTGGGGAAGAAAGGCCTTGGTGAATATATTAAGAACCACGAAAGGACAGATCCGCCGTGAGTCGAACTTCCGCGTTATGGCGTGGTGAAGTTTTTGCTAGAGACCCTGTAAGGCATCAGGAATTAGCGTTATATCTTTGTTCACTGTTGTTTTAGCTTATTTTTGAGATGACATATCTGCACTCAAATCGAATGAGGATTATTTTCGTAGAGCACTTTGACCTTCTAAATCGCTTCCTTCAATGTCCTTTTCGTCCTTTATTTTAAGAGCCGCTATAAAACTACCACAAGATGTCGTTTTTCAGCTTTGAAATGTTCTGCAAAAATGTGGCTCAGAAAATTTTAGGTACGGCTCTCATTGACAACTAATCGATTTTGTCCAAAAGGAATTATCTCTGCCCCAAAATTTGTGTTCACAGTGTAATTGAATCAAAAAAGTGAATGCAAATATTTTATTGAACAAGGTTCAATAATATTGGTAATAACATTAAAACATATTTCATCTACATGCATATATTTGAAATATAGATGTAACTATTTATTACATTATATAATCATTTGATTTCTGATGCCGATTTCCCGTTGATGATTTAAATTTTGAGGAAAATGTGTTTTATTTTACATCTAACGAGAAGCGTTCAACTATGTTTCTATATTTTATAATTAATAGTTTTTATTTGTTTTTCTTTCTAAAAGTGCGACACTATTACTTGTATTTGGAATTTTGTATGTATCTACGCGTCTGTTGCTGCTTTTGTGTTTGGTATTTCTATGCATTTCAATAAAAGATGTGTGTATGTTTTTTGTGGATGTTGAGCATGTTTTTATATTTCATCCAAAGAAATATTTGTTTGCACCCAAAGATATATGGATGTAAAATCTCCTAAAGGTTTCCTATGCGTGTGAAGCTTTCTAAAGGTTTGTATTTCGTATTTAGAATACACTGCAGATGTATTCTATGGATAGAAGACCTTCTAAAAGTCTTCTATGAATGAAATGACGCAATGCCTATTTGGTTAATAGAAATCTTCCTAATGGTTATCTATGGATGGCAGATCTTCTAAAAGTCTTATAAGGTCAGAAGAGATTCTAAAGGTCTTTGGTGGTGAAACATCCTTCCATGTGACTACTCTAAAATTTGAAGATTTTCCAAAGGTGTTCTATGGATGGAAGTTTTGCTTAGAATCTTCCATGCCCATAAGAAATTAAAGTTACTTTTAAATGGGTGTATGGTGTTCTATACTTCCATCTCATTTTCAATATTGATTCTTCCACCACATTTATTTCCTCATGTTGTCTTTCGTGCTATCATCCGTCACATCATCTTCACTTCGAGTTGATTATCAACACGCCGATACTCTGATCTTTGATGACTACATTTCTGACGAAACAAGTACCGACGACACTGACAGCAGCAGCAGCAAACACTTAACCTCAAGTGCAAATAATAAAAGTAAATACAGTGGACGTTTGTATTTCGTATTTGGTTTGGTAGCTTTTGAGTCCGTCAAGGTGTCAGAGAAGGCAGAGAAGGGTGGGGGCAACAACGATTGTGAAATCATTTCCTTAATATTTTAAGACTTTATACAACAAAAACAAAAATGATCATTACTTGTGAAAGAGTGAGAATGCCACATTAGTCAATGGCTAGCAGCATTTCTCATCCTTAATGTTTTTTTTTAACAAAATGTTATAATACTTCTACGGAGATTGGGGTGATTGTTTTCGTTTGATAGTGTTTGAAAACCTTGACCACCTCTGTAGGAGATCGAACAATAGTCAATGGATCAAAAATGTATGTTTGTTATGCACATGCGTAGTTTCAGCCAGGCTGAATAACAGGTTTCCTATGGAAACTCTTATTCAGCCAGGCTGAATAACAGATTTCCTATGGAAACTCTTATTCAGCCAGGCTGAATAACAGATTTCCTATGGAAACTCTTATTCAGCCAGGCTGAATAACAGATTTCCTATGGAAACTCTTATTCAGCCAGGCTGAATAACAGATTTCCTATGGAAACTCTTATTCAGCCAGGCTGAATAACAGATTTCCTATGGAAACTCTTATTCAGCCAGGCTGAATAACAGATTTCCTATGGAAACTCTTATTCAGCCAGGCTGAATAACAGATTTCCTATGGAAACTCTTATTCAGCCAGGCTGAATAACAGATTTCCTATGGAAACTCTTATTCAGCCAGGCTGAATAACAGATTTCCTATGGAAACTCTTATTCAGCCAGGCTGAATAACAGATTTCCTATGGAAACTCTTATTCAGCCAGGCTGAATAACAGATTTCCTATGGAAACTCTTATTCAGCCAGGCTGAATAACAGATTTCCTATGGAAACTCTTATTCAGCCAGGCTGAATAACAGATTTCCTATGGAAACTCTTATTCAGCCCAGGCTGAATAACAGATTTCCTATGTGCTTAAGTATTTCGCGGATGCAGTCACTGAAGGACAAAAGTGAATGGTGGTGAAACAACAACAAAAAACATTAGCAAAATTATGATAAATTATCTGCCATGGTGATGCTGATGATGATCGGAAAGAGCGGAACTGCTTATTGAATGTTTCATCCACACACTTGCTTGTTGTTGTTATTTTCAATTTGCTTTGCTGATGATTTGTTGACATTTCAAGCAATTCACAGCTGTTTTGTTTTGATTTGCATTTTGTGAGTAATTTTTGTTTTTTTGTTTTATTAGGTAGCCGGCTAAATAAATTCAAGTAGAGAAGCAAGAAGAAGCAGAGAAAAAAACAAAACAAAGCAACAATAAAAAAACACTTGTTATTGTGTATTTTTATAATGCTATTGTTGTTGTTGCTGTAATTATTGTATCTGTCCAACTAGTCACTGCGTCACATTTCACTTGTTTTTGTAGTGGATTTTTTGTTTCATTTCTTTCGTCGTTACTTTGCAACGATGAGATAAAGTCAAAGTAAGATCCGAATACGTCACCATGTACGCCACAGAGCGTTGCTTTGTTTAGCTTTTAAATGTTGTTGTCGTTCTTCTTCTTATTACCGCTGCACTTGTTTTCTAATCAATGAGAAAAAGATACGCTTGTTGAGTGGGGTATTCAACACTGTTGGTTTGTTGTTGTTTTTAATAATGCATAACTGTTAATTGTTTACATATTTTCTAGATACTCTTTCTCTCTCTATGACAGATACCGCGAGGTTTCTTAAGAAAAAAATAAAAAACAAATGAAAAAAATTCTCAAAGATAAATGTGTAATACCGTTAAGCTCTCACTCAAACAAAACACACTTTCTCTCTCTGTCTCTCCGTTAGACTCATCGCAAGAGACGTCTATTTTAAAATGAATAATTTCTTCTATTTCTGCTCCCCTTTGTAAAGAAACAACAACACCAGCAATGGGTGTTGTTTTTGTTGTTAATGGTATTCCCCCTAATAAAGATTAAATGTTTATAGCACGGTTACACTACAGCTTTTTGCCGGGTTAACCCACTTCATGAGGATTTATTGCTTAATCTGGTCAAATCTGACCAGATTTGCCATACAAAAATTAAGTCCTCTGACGGCTGGGTTTATTTTAAATCCGGCACAAATCCACCAAAAATACAGTGTTGTATTCGGTATTTGTGCAAAAAAATCCAACTCTACTCAAAAAGTACCAAAAGTTGCAACTGTTTCTGCAACAGAGTTTGTCGTGTTTTACACATTTACGATTGGTCGCATGCGATGTTATGGAGTTAATAAATCTAAAATTATTTGAAAATCATAAAATTATTTATTTTTTTACATTATACAATTTTTTAACAAAAAGTACGCTTGATACCAAGTTACAAAAAATGTATCCCTGCGAATATGACCAAAGTGGGACGATATCTCATACGAGAAATCGTAAAAGTGTAAAACACGACTTTATTAGTTATTTTGTATGTATACGTAAACAAACAACAGCTGACAGTTTATATCCTCGAAAAGCTAAGTGTAACCAGCAAAGATTAACCCACTGGATCTATTAAACCCAGTGGGTTAACCTTCAATAGTGTAACCGGGGTATTAAACAATTCACATTTTTGTATGTTGTTGTTGTCGTCGTCCTCTTTATGCTGTTGTTTTTTTATTAAAAAATTGATTGGTCTCCAATATTAAGAGGGTCTTCCACAGTTTTACTATAAATGACACACATAAATTGTTGTTGTACATAACAACAACAAACGTGAATTTGGTTAAAATGTTCAAAATCGGATACCAACCATCGTCATTATAAAATTATTATTACCACAGATTTGCATAACTTTTTTGTTGTTGCCGCCGCGTTTTACTTCAGCACCAATACACAGAAAGCGAGACATGCACACACCTTTGTCTTTATAGACATTTAACATTAATAAACAATTAATAATTCCACGATTTTGTTGTTGTTTTCATTATAATTATTACTGCAACAGGTGTGCGTCTGATCGATAGTATGCGGATGCCAGTGAGAGAGAGAAAAAAAAGATTTGTAAACACAGTGGGATAAGTGGAAGAGTTTACCTAAACTGGGAATCTGTTATTTAGCCTGGCTGAATAAGAGTTTCCGTAGGAAATCTGTTATTCAGCCTGGCTGAATAAGAGTTTCCATAGGAAATCTGTTATCCAGCCTGGCTGAATAAGAGTTTCCATAGGAAATCTGTCATACAGCGTGGCTGAATAAGAGTTTACATAGGAAATCTGTTATTCAGCCTGGCTGAATAAGAGTTTTCATAGGAAATCTGTTATTCAGCCTGGCTGAATAAGAGTTTCCATAGGGAATCTGTTATTCAGCCTGGCTGAATAAGAGTTTCCATAGGAACTCTGTTATTCAGCCGGGCTGAATAAGAGTTTCCAAAGGAAATCTGTTATTCAGCCTGGCTGTATAAGAGTTTCCAAAGGAAATCTGTTATTCAGCCTGGCTGAATAAGAGTTTCCAAAGGAAATCTGTTATTCAGCCTGGCTGAATAAGAGTTTCCAAAGGAAATCTGTTATTCAGCCTGGCTGAATAAGAGTTTCCAAAGGAAATCTGTTATTCAGCCTGGCTGAATAAGAGTTTCCAAAGGAAATCTGTTATTCAGCCTGGCTGAATAAGAGTTTCCAAAGGAAATCTGTTATTCAGCCTGGCTGAATAAGAGTTTCCAAAGGAAATCTGTTATTCAGCCTGGCTGAATAAGAGTTTCCAAAGGAAATCTGTTATTCAGCCTGGCTGAATAAGAGTTTCCAAAGGAAATCTGTTATTCAGCCTGGCTGAATAAGAGTTTCCAAAGGAAATCTGTTATTCAGCCTGGCTGAATAAGAGTTTCCATAGGAAATCTGTTATTCAGCTTGGCTGAATAAGAGTTTCCATAGGAAATCTGTTATTCAGCTTGGCTGAATAAGAGTTTCCATAGGAAATCTGTTATTCAGCTTGGCTGAATAAGAGTTTCCATAGGAAATATGTTATTCAGCTTGGCTGAATAAGAGTTTCCATAGGAAATCTGTTATTCAGCCTGGCTGAATAAGAGTTTCCATAGGCAATCTGCTATTTAGAGTGGCTGAATAAGAGTTTACATGGGAAATCTGTTATTCAACCTGGCTGAATAAGAGTTTCCATAGGAAATCTGTTATTCAGCGTGGTTGAATAAAAGTTTCCATAGGAAATCTGTTATTCAGAATGGGTCCATAGAAGCACGCTTTCCTTCAGAATGGGTCCATAGAAGCACGCTTTCCTTCAGAATGGGTCCATAGAAGCACGCTTTCCTTCACCTATAGAGACACCCTTCCTTTCAGAATGGGTCTATAGAAGCACCCTTTCTTTAAGAATGGGTCTATAGAAGCACCCTTTCTTTCAGAATGGGTCTATAGAAGCACCCTTTCTTTCAGAATGGGTCTATAGAAGCACCCTTTCTTTCAGAATGGGTCTATAGAAGCACCCTTTCTTTCAGAATGGGTCTATAGAAACACCCTTTCATTCAGATTAGGTCTATAGAAGCACCCTTTCTTTCAGAATGGGTCTACAGAATCACCCTTTCTTTCAGAATGGGTCTATAGAAGCATCCTTTCTTTCAGAATGGATCTATAGAAGCACCCTTTCTTTCAGAATGGGTCTATAGAAGCACCCTTTCTTTCAGAATGGGTCTATAGAAGCACCCTTTCTTTCAGAATGGGTCTACAGAATCACCCTTTCTTTCAGAATGGGTCTATAGAAGCACCCTTTCTTTCAGAATGGGTCTATAGAAGCACCCTTTCTTTCAGAATGGGTCTACAGAATCACCCTTTCTTTCAGAATGGGTCTATAGAAGCACCCTTTCTTTCAGAATGGGTCTATAGAAGCACCCTTTCTTTTAGAATGGGTCTAAAGAAGCACCCTTTCTTTCAGAATGGGTTTATAGAAGCACCCTTTCTTTCAGAATGGGTTTATAGAAGCACCCTTTCTTTCAGAATGGGTCTATAGAAGCACCCTTTCTTTCAGAATCGGTCTATAGAAGCACCCTTTCTTTCAGAATCGGTCTATAGAAGCACCCTTTATTTCAGAAAGGGTCTATAGAAGCACCCTTTATTTCAGAAAGGGTCTATAGAAGCACCCTTTATTTCAGAAAGGGTCTATAGAAGCACCCTTTATTTCAGAAAGGGTCTATAGAAGCACCCTTTATTTCAGAAAGGGTCTATAGAAGCACCCTTTATTTCAGAAAGGGTCTATAGAAGCACCCTTTCTCTCAGAATGGGTCTATAGAAGCACCCTTTCTTTCAGAATGGGTCTATAGAAGCACCCTTTCTTTAAGAATGGGTCTATAGAAGCACCCTTTCTTTCAGAATGGGTCTATAGAGAATGGGTCTATAGAAGCACCCTTTCTCTCAGCAAGCGTCTATAGAATCACCCTTTATTTCAGAATGGGTCTATAGAATCACCCTTTATTTCAGAATGGGTCTATAGAATCACCCTTTATTTCAGAATGGGTCTATAGAAGCACCCTTTATTTCAGAATGTGTCTATAGAGACACCCTTTCGTTCATAATTGGTCTATAGAAACAACTATTCTTTCAGAATGGGTTTAAAGGACCCTTTCTTTTAGAAAGGGTCTAAAGCAACACCTTTTATTTGGGAAAGGGTCTGTAGAAACCCCATTTCTTTAAGAAAGGGCCTATAGAAGCAGCCTTTCTTTCAGAAAGGGTCTATAGAAGCCCATTTTATTTCAGTAAGAGACTATACAGCGGTTCTCGGGCTATTCCCTCAAACGTGATTTGTTTTTAAGCCAATTTTTTAACATTTAAATAGAGTTGGGCAATCTCGTTCAATTGAGCCATCCGGATCACTGTCCTCGTTCAAAGACGAATGAGTATTATCATAAAAACAAACGTGTGAAATTAAGTATACGCAGTTTTGTCAAAGAAATTAACGGTGTCCATTGAACGAGATAGTGATCCGGATCGTTCAATTGAACGAGATTGCCCAACTCTATATTTAAATTTATTTTAAATATTTGAATTAAATAATTTATTGGATAATTCTCACAATTTTCTCTCCCTCTCATGCATCTTGCTCTCTATCATCTTTATTTCGTTTATGGCTATTCGATTACTTGAATTTCAATAACTCTAATTTCATAGTAGAGATGGCAAATTGTAGAGTTTGTAGCACTAGAATACACTAAGCCATAACTAACTAACCAATACTAAACACTTTGGTTGTTGTTTAGTGTTTTCTAGTCCCACGAACACGACAATTTCCTAACTGAAAATAAAGTAAACCAAATATTTCCCAATATGTTGTTTAAGAAATATTGCAAACTTATACTCAATTTATTGAAAGTAATCGATAATCATTTCCTATTTATCAACAGTTACATCACTAATAGCATAACCAAGCAACAATTCCAAACAGTTGGTCTGGTCATACATACAAACATCCATATGATAACTTTGTATGTTGTATGGATTCAATTTGTATCTATTTTTTGAATGACAAACTCACTGAGGCTGCTGTTGCTATAAATATCCCGTTGTAGTAGTACTAAGCTAGACTCAAAAAGCGGTAGACTCATACATATTCAGGAAGGGTGTGGGGTGCTACGCATGTATCTATCGTTTTCCTATACACATGCAGTCCCCCATGTTCAAATATGGGAGCTTATAATGAAAACTAGGGAGCAGCTTAAATGAACTTTAACAAAAGAATTATTAGATCGCGGCGGCAGAGGGGAAAACTTTGTTTTTCTCTCCTCCATTCACCGCTCTTTCTACATGATGAAACATATGGCTATGGAAGCTTAAAGCCACCTCCCTTTCCATTAACAAACAGTCGAACAACAAATGTGCAATTGTGTGTATGTCCATGAATGGATGCCTGGAAATCTACTTCAACTGTACATACATACAAACAAACGGATATGCATTCACATGGTATCCCATCCGATACACACTAGCCACCCATCCAACCACCCAGTCATTCCGTTCCATTCCATGATAGATGGATACGCTTGACTAATGACAAATATGGATATCAAATGCCCAAACCTCATGTACATACATACATACATTCGTACGAAGTATGTTACACACATTTTATATGGAGCATTTCGATACTCACAATTGCTGTTGTTGTAGTTGATGATCATAGTTGTGATTACAAAATGTCATCGAACAAAAATCAGAAGATATGACAAAATCATATTAAATATAAAACACATATAAGGTCGAAGGTGAGTGGCATAGACAATTTTCCAAATTGAATTGAAGCTTCATATGAAAAATCGTATTCAGTCAGGCTGAATAACAAATATCAGCCAAGGCTGAACAACAGATTTCCTATGGAAGCCCTTACTGAGAGAAAGGGTACTTCTATAGATCCTTTCTGAAAGAGAGGGTGCTTCTATAGACCCATTCTGACGGAAAGGGTGCTTCTAAAGACCCTTTCTGAAAGAAAGGGTGCTTCTATAGACCCATTCTGAAAGAAAGGGTGCTTCTACAGATCCTTTCTGAAAGAAAATGTGCTTCTGTAGATCCTTTCTGAAATAAAGGGTGCTCTATAGACCCTTTCTGAGAGAAAGGGTGCTTCTATAGACCCATTCTGAATAAAAGGTCGCTTCTATATACCCATTCTGAAAAAAAGGGTGCTTCTATACACCCATTATGAAAGAAAGGGTGCTTCTGTAGACAATTTTTGAAATAAAGGGTGCCACTATAGACCCTTTCTGAAAGAAAGGTTGCTTCTATAGACCCATTCTGAAGGAAAGGGTGCTTCTATATACCCATTCTGAAAGAAAGGGTGCTTCTATACACCCATTCTGAAAGAAAGGGTGCTTCTATGCACCCATTCTGAAAGAAAGGGTGCTTCTATAGACCCATTCTGAAAGAAAGGGCGCCTCTATAGACCCATTCTGAAAGAAAGGATGCTTCTATAGACCCATTCTGAAAGAAAGGATGCTTCTATAGACCCATTCTGAAAGAAAGGATGCTTCTATAGACCCATTCTGAGACAAAGGGTGCTTCTATAGACCCATTCTGAAAGAAAGGGTGCTTCTATAGACCCATTCTGAAAGAAAGGGTGCTTCTATAGACCCATTCTGAAAGAAAGGGTGCTTCAATAGACCCATTCTGAAAAAAGGGTACTTCTATAGACCCATTCTGAAAGAAAGGGTACTTCTATAGACCCATTCTGAAAGAAAGGGTGCTTCTATGGACCCTTTCTGAAAGAAAAAGTGCTTCTATGGACCCTTTCTGAAAGAGTGCTTCTATAGACCCATTCTGAAAGAAAGAGTGCTTCTATAGACCCATTCTGAAAGAAAGGGTGCTTCTATAGACCCATTCTGAAAGAAAGGGTGCTTCTATAGACCCATTCTGAAAAAAAGGGTGCTTCTATAGACCCATTCTGAAAGAAAGGGTGCTTCTATAGACCCATTCTGAAAAAAAGGGTACTTCTATAGACCCATTCTGAAAGAAAGGGTGCTTCTATAGACCCATTCTGAATGAAAGGTCGCTTCTATATACCCATTCTGAAAGAAAGGGTGCTTCTATACACCCATTATGAAAGAAAGGGTGCTTCTATATACCCATTCTGAAAGAAAGGATGCTTCTATAGACCCATTCTGAAAGAAAGGATGCTTCTATAGACCCATTCTGAAAGAAAGGGTGCTTCTATAGACCCATTCTGAGACAAAGGGTGCTTCTATAGACCCATTCTGAAAGAAAGGGTGCTTCTATAGACCCATTCTGAAAGAAAGGGTGCTTCTATAGACCCATTCTGAAAAAAAGGGTACTTCTATAGACCCATTCTGAAAGAAAGGGTACTTCTATAGACCCATTCTGAAAGAAAGGGTGCTTCTATGGACCCTTTCTGAAAGAAAAAGTGCTTCTATGGACCCTTTCTGAAAGAGTGCTTCTATAGACCCATTCTGAAAGAAAGGGTGCTTCTATAGACCCATTCTGAAAGAAAGGGTACTTCTATAGACCCATTTTGAAAGAAAGGTTGCATCTATGGGCCCTTTCTGAAAGAAAGGGTGCCTCTATGGACCCTTTCTGAAAGAAGGGGTGCTTCTATAGACCCATTCTGAAAGAAAAGGTGCTTCTATAGACCCATTCTGAAAGAAAGGGTGCTTCTATAGACCCATTCTGAAAGAAAAGGTGCTTCTATAGACCCACTCTGAAAGAAAGGGTGCTTCTATAGACCCATTCTGAAAGAAAAGGTGCTTCTATAGACCCATTCTGAAAGAAAGGGTGCTTCTATAGACCCATTCTGAAAGAAAAGGTGCTTCTATAGACCCATTCTGAAAGAAAGGGTGCTTCTATAGACCCATTCTGAAAGAAAGGGTGCCTCTATGGACACTTTCTGAAAGAAGGGGTGCTTCTATAGACGCATTCTGAAAGAAAGGGTGCTCCTATAGACCCATTCTGAAAGAAAGGGTACTTCTATAGACCCATTTTGAAAGAAAGGTTGCATCTATGGGCCCTTTCTGAAAGAAAGGGTGCCTCTATGGACCCTTTCTGAAAGAAGGGGTGCTTCTATAGACCCATTCTGAAAGAAAAGGTGCTTATATAGACCCATTCTGAAAGAAAGGGTGCTTCTATAGACCCATTCTGAAAGAAAGGGTGCCTCTATGGACACTTTCTTAAAGAAGGGGTGCTTCTATAGACGCATTCTGAAAGAAAGGGTGCTCCTATAGACCCATTCTGAAAGAAAGGGTACTTCTATAGACCCATTTTGAAAGAAAGGTTGCATCTATAGACCCATTCTGAAAGAAAAGGTGCTTCTATAGACCCTTTCTGAAAGAAGGGGTGCTTCTATAGACCCATTCTGAAAGAAAAGGTGCTTCTATAGACCCATTCTGAAAGAAAAGGTGCTTCTATAGACCCATTCTGAAAGAAAGGGTGCTTCTATAGACCCATTCTGAAAGAAAAGGTGCTTCTATAGACCCACTCTGAAAGAAAGGGTGCTTCTATAGACCCATTCTGAAAGAAAGGGTGCTTCTATAGACCCATTCTGAGACAAAGGGTGCTTCTATAGACCCATTCTGAAAGAAAGGGTGCTTCTATAGACCCATTCTGAAAGAAAGGGTGCTTCTATAGACCCATTCTGAAAAAAAGGGTACTTCTATAGACCCATTCTGAAAGAAAGGGTACTTCTATAGACCCATTCTGAAAGAAAGGGTGCTTCTATGGACCCTTTCTGAAAGAAAAAGTGCTTCTATGGACCCTTTCTGAAAGAGTGCTTCTATAGACCCATTCTGAAAGAAAGGGTGCTTCTATAGACCCATTCTGAGACAAAGGGTGCTTCTATAGACCCATTCTGAAAGAAAGGGTGCTTCTATAGACCCATTCTGAAAGAAAGGGTGCTTCTATAGACCCATTCTGAAAAAACGGGTACTTCTATAGACCCATTCTGAAAGAAAGGGTACTTCTATAGACCCATTCTGAAAGAAAGGGTGCTTCTATGGACCCTTTCTGAAAGAAAAAGTGCTTCTATGGACCCTTTCTGAAAGAGTGCTTCTATAGACCCATTCTGAAAGAAAGGGTGCTTCTATAGACCCATTCTGAAAGAAAGGGTACTTCTATAGACCCATTTTGAAAGAAAGGTTGCATCTATGGGCCCTTTCTGAAAGAAAGGGTGCCTCTATGGACCCTTTCTGAAAGAAGGGGTGCTTCTATAGACCCATTCTGAAAGAAAAGGTGCTTCTATAGACCCATTCTGAAAGAAAGGGTGCTTCTATAGACCCATTCTGAAAGAAAAGGTGCTTCTATAGACCCACTCTGAAAGAAAGGTGCTTCTATAGACCCATTCTGAAAGAAAAGGTGCTTCTATAGACCCATTATGAAAGAAAGGGTGCTTCTATAGACCCATTCTGAAAGAAAAGGTGCTTCTATAGACCCATTCTGAAAGAAAGGGTGCTTCTATAGACCCATTCTGAAAGAAAGGGTGCCTCTATGGACACTTTCTGAAAGAAGGGGTGCTTCTATAGACGCATTCTGAAAGAAAGGGTGCTCCTATAGACCCATTCTGAAAGAAAGGGTACTTCTATAGACCCATTTTGAAAGAAAGGTTGCATCTATAGACCCATTCTGAAAGAAAAGGTGCTTCTATAGACCCTTTCTGAAAGAAGGGGTGCTTCTATAGACCCATTCTGAAAGAAAAGGTGCTTCTATAGACCCATTCTGAAAGAAAGGGTGCTTCTATAGACCCATTCTGAAAGAAAAGGTGCTTCTATAGACCCACTCTGAAAGAAAGGGTGCTTCTATAGACCCATTCTGAAAGAAAGGGTGCTTCTATAGACCCATTCTGAGACAAAGGGTGCTTCTATAGACCCATTCTGAAAGAAAGGGTGCTTCTATAGACCCATTCTGAAAGAAAGGGTGCTTCTATAGACCCATTCTGAAAAAAAGGGTACTTCTATAGACCCATTCTGAAAGAAAGGGTACTTCTATAGACCCATTCTGAAAGAAAGGGTGCTTCTATGGACCCTTTCTGAAAGAAAAAGTGCTTCTATGGACCCTTTCTGAAAGAGTGCTTCTATAGACCCATTCTGAAAGAAAGGGTGCTTCTATAGACCCATTCTGAAAGAAAGGGTGCTTCTATAGACCCATTCTGAAAGAAAGGGTACTTCTATAGACCCATTTTGAAAGAAAGGTTGCATCTATGGGCCCTTTCTGAAAGAAAGGGTGCCTCTATGGACCCTTTCTGAAAGAAGGGGTGCTTCTATAGACCCATTCTGAAAGAAAAGGTGCTTCTATAGACCCATTCTGAAAGAAAGGGTGCTTCTATAGACCCATTCTGAAAGAAAAGGTGCTTCTATAGACCCACTCTGAAAGAAAGGGTGCTTCTATAGACCCATTCTGAAAGAAAAGGTGCTTCTATAGACCCATTCTGAAAGAAAGGGTGCTTCTATAGACCCATTCTGAAAGAAAAGGTGCTTCTATAGACCCATTCTGAAAGAAAGGGTGCTTCTATAGACCCATTCTGAAAGAAAGGGTGCCTCTATGGACACTTTCTGAAAGAAGGGGTGCTTCTATAGACGCATTCTGAAAGAAAGGGTGCTCCTATAGACCCATTCTGAAAGAAAGGGTACTTCTATAGACCCATTTTGAAAGAAAGGTTGCATCTATGGGCCCTTTCTGAAAGAAAGGGTGCCTCTATGGACCCTTTCTGAAAGAAGGGGTGCTTCTATAGACCCATTCTGAAAGAAAAGGTGCTTATATAGACCCATTCTGAAAGAAAGCGTGCTTCTATAGACCCATTCTGAAAGAAAGGGTGCCTCTATGGACACTTTCTTAAAGAAGGGGTGCTTCTATAGACGCATTCTGAAAGAAAGGGTACTTCTATAGACCCATTTTGAAAGAAAGGTTGCATCTATAGACCCATTTTGAAAGAAAGGTTGCATCTATAGACCCATTCTGAAAGAAAAGTTGCTTCTATAGACCCATTCTGAAAGAAAGGGTGCCTCTATGGACCCTTTCTTAAAGAAAGCTTGCTTCTATAGACCCATTCTGAAAGAAAAGGTGCTTCTGTAGACCCATTCCGAAAGAAAGGGTGCTTCTATAGACCCATTCTGAACGTAAGGGTGCTTCTATAGACCCATTCTGAAAGAAAGGGTGCTTCTATAAACCCTTTTTGAGAAAAAGGGTGCTTCTATAAACCATTTTTGAGAAAAAGGTTGCATCTATAGACCCTTTTTGAGAAAAAGGGTGCTTCTATAGATCCTTTCTGAAAGAACGGTTGCTTCTATAGATCCTTTCTGAAAGAACGGGTGCTTCTATAGATCCTTTCTGAAAGAACGGGTGCTTCTATGGATCCTTTCTGAAAGAACGGATGCTTCTATAGATCCTTTCTGAAAGAAAGGGTGCTTCTATAGATCCTTTCTGAAAGAACGGGTGCTTCTATAGATCCTTTCTGAAAGAACGGGTGCTTCTATAGATCCTTTCTGAAAGAACGGGTGCTTCTACAGATCCTTTCTGAAAGAACGGGTGCTTCTATCCAACCTTTCTGAAAGAAAATCTGCTTCTATATACCCATTCTGAAAAAAAGGGTGCTCCTATAGATCCTTTCTGCAAGAAAGGGTGCTTCTGTAGATCCATTTTGAAATAAAGGGTGATTCTATAGGCCCATTTTGAAATAAAGGGTGATTCTATAGGCCCATTCTGAAAACAAGGCGGCTTCTATAGACCCCTTTTTATAAGAAAGGGTACTTCTGTAGACCCTTTCTGAAACAAAAGGGTGCTTCTATAGACCCATTCTGAAAGAAAGGGTCTATAGACCCATTCTTAAAAAAAGGTTGCTTTGAGTTCCGAGAAACAGCCCATACTGGGTTTGACTCTATTTTTTATGTCACTGTCTGAGGGTATATCTCCGTCGGTAAACCCGTCTCACGGTGTTTTACTTGTTAAATGAACAGTCTATCTGATGGTATTTATTAATTCTTGAAATATATTCCTAAAAAAATACTTCCAATTCACGTATGATATATGTAACTCTACTTACCTGTTATTTGCACAAATCAGTTGAGACTATTTAAAAGAACCAACAACATACATACATATTTTTTGGGAATTCAATTTCCTTTGAGTCAATAAAAATTTAATTGAGAACACAAACACTTGAGAATTTTCAGCAGCTTTTAATACACTCACAGTTATTTTTTCTTTATAAAAAAATTACACTAAAAATCCACTAAAACTAAATTTAACGATATTGCAATTGTTGTTGATAAGCTATTTCCCATAGCGTGTTGATTTCCTTCACACAATTACAACGAAACATCGAGTAAACCTCCTGAAATTCGTACTGAATCGTAGGGATCTCCCCACAGCAACTGAATAACTGAATGGCTGGCTAGCTGTGTGACATTTTGAATGGGGACGTCTACGATGCGATTACATATGGATGAGAATGTTGGTTGGTCGTTTGCCGAATGTCCCTGCAATGCATTGCTGTCGGTTGCTGCTACAGCGACGACAGCAGTCGTTGCAGCAGCGAAGGCACAATTACTCCTCTCTCTATGTACGATTACATACGAAAAATAATAAGTGTGCAGGTATTGGTGTGTATTTGCACGACCCCAAAAGGTGGCGTATACCTTATTTTTTGCAAAACGAATGATGGGAGCCTACACGGCGAACGTCAGTCACGTCGTTTTGTTGCTTACAGCAGCAACAGTTGTTGTTGTTATTGTTGGATGTGTGAGAAAAGGCAAACGACGAAGGAAAATATTCATAATTGCAAAGAAAAAAAAAACGAAGCTCTTATGAAAGCTTTGTACGATGATTTCGACCTTTCAATGCAAGGAGAATGAGAGAGCCACCCCAAATAAAATAAGGAGAATAACTGCAGAGCACCAATCGTATGTGAGTTTTTGCCTTGATTTTACAAATGCATTGGGGTGGTGACGGTGCAGCAATCCAAGCAGGAGGTCTCTGTTTTTAAATGGCACAATTGTGAATATGCATTCCTTTTGTAAAATGTCGGCCTTTGGTGGCCTGTACAATAGGGTGGATGGAGATACATAACTGCATATTGATTTATAAAATTCCAATTTTTAATTGAATATAAATTGTAAATGTTTCATTTTTCATATACAGTGAGCCAAGCAAATGTTATTATATCCTCAGCCTAATTGCTAAGGAGGGAGGGATACACTTTAATACGATCAAAAATGTTTTAGACCTCAAGTATGTATGTTTGGCAGAAATCCGTTTTAGAAAATTTGAAGTCGATTTAGCCGTGTCCGTTCGTCTGTCCGTCGATCAATCGATTTTTACCAAATTTTGCACCTCGCATTATTTTGTCCAAACTTAGATCTAGTTCGAAAATGAGCCATATATATCAACTCCTTCAGGTACATCCAGGTATCTACTTACTGAGATAACTGCCCCAAAACTGAAAAAAACCCTGCCGGCACGGTCTTATGAGGAGGATAAGGTTAGATTAGGGGATTTGCAGCCACCTACTACGTGCCTAAGAAATTCGGAGGCCTTTCGGTCCATTGTGATCATCCAAAAAATTAGATAGGAAAGAAGGCAAGGAGGTATTTTATATAAATATAAAAAATAATTTTAGAGTAGTGATGATGATAAATTAAATTAAATCTTTGAGGGACAAAAAAGCAACTAGGCCTGACGAGATACCTTCAGAAATATTAAAACTCATTGATGGAAACAACTTACAACTATTTACCAAACTTTTTAACCATATATATGACGCAGGACAATTTCCACAAGACTGTGACTATAGATTCATAAGCCTTATGAGTCATGCATTAAAGATATTCCTTAAAATAATTCATAATAGGATATATGAACAATGCGAGAAATCAATGGGAGATACACAATTCGGATTTAAGGAAGGAAAAGGCACACCAGAGGCTATCCAAGTTCTTATATAACAAGTAAAAAAGTATCAGTCGGCTTTGCCGACAGAGATGTACCCTCAGCCTGTGCAAATTGAAACACTTTTGGTCGTATGAACCGACAAAAATGTTGATTAGGATTAAAGTTCAAAAATTTTGCGGAAAGGTACTTAAAGGAATGGACCGACATAGACCATGGGGGTGTCATAGGGGGTTTTTACACACTTCGGGCTGTTTTCTCAAGAAGTATGGACTTGCCCCTGAAACAACTTTTACCATCGTAATTGAGGCAGCGAATGCAAGTTGCTTCAACAAAAATCAAAGTGATTCGATAGCAGGTCTTAAAGTGAACTTATCCGAAATTTTGTGTGGGAAGTGCCGGATGGAGTGGACAAATATAGTCCATATTCGAACCTGATCTATATCTGGTAGATATTATGAGAATGTGTAAACTATGGACCAAATCGGTCACTCCCATCAACAGTTATCGTGCGCACAATTTTTCCGAATATTTTTGAACTTTTGTGGGGTAGGTACCTGAAGGAGTGGACCGATATGGCTTATCTACGAACTTATAGTAAGTTTGGAAACAATATTACGAAGGCCAAATTTTGGCCGGAATCGGCATTTCCGTTCGAGAATTATCTTGCGCTTCCACCCATAAACATGGTGTCATAGGGTTTGTTTTTCAACTTTCAGGCTATTTTTTCAGGAAGTATGGTCTTGCCCTTGTACCTTCGTATAGGGGACAGTGAATACAAGATGTTACAACAAAAACCAAGGCGATTCGAGAGCAGGTCCTAAACTGAACTTTTCCGAAATTTTGTGTGGGAGGTACTCGAAGGAGTTTACCGATTGAGTCCATATTGGAACCTCATCTAAGTCTGGTAGAAATTTCATAATGTGCAAAGTATGGACCAAATCGGTTACTCCCTTCAAGAGTTATCGTACGCACAAATTTTCCGAACATTTTCGAACTTTTGTGGGGGAGTACCGGAAGGAGTGGACCAATATAATCCATCTATGAACTTGAACTTAGTTTAGACAAAATATTACGAAAGCCAAATTTTGGACCGAATCGGCAGATCCGTTCGAGAGTTATCTTGCGCTCCAACCACTACACACGGTGTCATAGGGTTTTTTGTAACTTTCAGGCTATTCTCTCAGGAAGTATGGACTTGCCCCTAATGAAGCTTATAGCGTCGTATAGAGGACAGCGAATACAACTTGCGTAAACAAAAATCAAAGCGATTCGAGACCAGGTCCTAAACTGAACTTTTCGGAAATTTTGTGTGGGAGGTACCCGAAGGTGTGGACCGATTGAGTCCATATTGGAAACTCATCTAAGTTTGGCAGAAATTACACGATGAGCAAAGTATGGACCAAATCGGTTATTGCCTACAAGAGTTATCGTGCGCCCAATTTTTGCGACAATTTTTGAACATTTGTGGGGGAGGTACCTGAAGAAGTGGACCTATATGGCCCATCTTCGAACTTAAATCGAATCTGGACAAAATATTTCGATACCCAAAATTTGAACCGAATCGATTGATCCGTTCGAGAGTTATCGTGCGCACCAGCCAGCCAGACAGACAGACGGACGGACGGACATTGTTAGATCGACTCAAAATTGTCTGTCGTACAAACATACTAGCTCATATATATATGTTCGCCCGATTTCAGGTATTTGCTGCACTAAACACGCTATATACGTCCGATTTTGATGAAATTTGGAATGTTTGACTGAATTCGGTCTAGAAATAAGTGTGCCAAATTATATCGAAATCGGTTCCGATTTGGATATAGCTCCCATATATATTTTCGGCCGATTTCACGTATTTTCTGTACCAAACACGCTATATATTTCCGATTTCGATGAAATTTGGAATGTGTGACCGAATTCAGTCTAGAAATAAATGTGCCAAATTATATAGAAATCGGTTCAGATTTGGATATAGCTCCCATATATATTTTCGGCCGATTTCACGTTTTTTCTGTACCAAACACGCTATATATTTCCGATTTCGATGAAATTTGGAATGTGTGACTGAATTCAGTCTAGAAATAAATGTGCCAAATTATATCGAAATCGGTTCAGATTTGGATATAGCACCCATATATATTTTCGGCCGATTTCGTGTATTTTCTGCTCCAAACACGATATATAAGTCCGATTTCAATGATATTTGGAATGTGTGACTGAATTCGGTCTGGAAATAAATGTGCCAAATTATATCAAAATCGTTTAAGATCTGGATATAGCTCCGATTTATATTTTACATATTCACAGTGGTGTAGGGTATCATATAGTCGGCCCCGCCCGACTTTGATCCTTTCCTTACTGGTTTTCCGTAAATTGAGCACTTATTGGGCAACTCAATGGATTTTGTAGACAAAAGCTTTAATGATTAGATTTGTTTGATGCTATGGCTGTAATCTCGAACAATATATAATGATTGGTATCCCATAAATTTGTGTATTTTGATCCTTGAGCCCACTTTAAGCCAGTTTACATTAGCCCTTTATGTAAGGATCGGCCAAAAAAGCGTATCTATAAGGAATTTATTCCTCGACGAAATGATATTTGGAAGTCCTCAGGATGTTAACTTTGTGTATACAATCAATTTCGCTTCTATTCAACAAATTTTTAAAACGTGATCGGTTGAAATGTACTTTTGCACCATTTTGTGATATGCAGGCTGGGTTTACACTGTGGTTGTATACGTCGTACTATATTTTTCAATATAAACTTACGTTTTTCACACGAAAATACTTCATTTAGGTTAGTTCCATTAGAAAACTGTGTAATATACGATGCAAAACCTAATAAACATAATCGTAGGCCAACTTCAAAAGTTTGTCTTTAAAGTTTACTTCTTCACAAAGCGTGTGAAAAAATGTCTCATAAGTGAAAATCATCCAATTTTTCAAAAATGAACAAAATAATTGTTCTGCGTGAAGTTAAGATGCTGAGGACCTCAAAACATTATTTGATCGAGAAATTAATGCCTTATAGATATGCTTTTTTGGGCGATACTTACGTAAAGAGTTAATGGAAACCGGCTATAACTTGGCTCAAGGATCAAAATACACAAATTTGTGTGATACCGATCATTATATATTGTTCGAGATAACAGTATGAGCATCAATAAACTCTAATCACTAGGTTTTGTATGCAAAATCCATTGAGTAACCCAATAAGTGCTCAATTTACGGGAACAAATTCTGCAAGGACAATCGCCTGTTTCTTGGCTACCTCCAAAGGACTTTTGTTTTCAAACAGCAATCAAATCTCATAAAATCTATTGGATTTACTACTGTTAACTAAAATATTGACAATTTTGATCCTAAACTCAACTAAAAATATTTTTATTGTCCTTTTTCTTCCGCACTCCTATTTTTGGAACAACTAATTTGAAGGCGATTTATATTGTTGGTGTAAACAGTAAATAATTTAAAAAAAAAAAATTCCACATTTCTCCTAATGAATTGACTGTTGGGATGTCAACAATGTTAAATAAATACAAAATAGGCCAAAATGGAGAAGTTTAACCATGTTTATTTGACCATTCCCTTGGTGTGAATGAGCACTCCTATTATTTTGAACACAGCTGTACCCTCCTTAGGCTAAAGGCTGAGGGTATAAAAATGCTTCTTGAAATATTTTGTCAGAGTATATATTAAACTGTATTGGAGATAAGACACATATTTGTCGAACTCCTTTGGATATCATTATTTTTTCTGTTGTATCTCCGTTGACATCAATTTGGGCAGTTTGATGACAGTATAAACTTTTTATGCATCTTATTTCTTTGTCTGAACTTCCCGACATTTTTATACCCTCAGCCTTTAGGCTAAAGAGGGTATTTACACTTTGATACGACCAAAAATGTGCCTCATCGAAATAATGGTTTTAGACCCCTAGTATGTTTGTACGATATCCGTTTCAGACAATTTTGAGTAGATCTAGCAATGTCCGTCCGTCTGTCTGTCTGGCAGGCTGGTGCGCACGATAACTCTCGAACGGATCAATCGATTCGGTTCAAATTTTGGGTATCGAATTTTTTGTCCAGATTTGATTTAAGTTCGAAGATGGGCCATATCGGTTTACTTCTTCAGGTACCTCCCCCACAAAAGTTCAAAAATGTTCGGAAAAATTGTCCGCACGATAACTCTTGAAGGGAGTAACCGAATTAGCCCATACTTTGCACATCGTGACATTTCTACCAGACATAGATGAGGTTCTAATATGGACCCTATTGGTTCACTCTTTCGGATACCTCCCACACAAAATTTTGCTTAAGTGCAGTTTAAGGCCTGCTCTCGAATCGCTTTGATTTTTGTTGCAGCCACTTGTATTCACTACCCCCATTACGACGATATAATTTTTTTCAGGAGCAAGTCCATATATCCTCAGAAATCAGCACGAAAACTGCAAACAACCCATATAATACCATGTGTCGTAGTTGGAGTGCACGATAACTCTCGAACGGATCAACATATTTGGTTAAAATGTTGGGTCTTTCAATATTTTGTCCAAACTTAGTTTAAATTTGAAGTTAGACCATATCGGTCCACTCCTTCCGGTACCTCCCCCACAACGGTTCAAAATTTTTCGCCAAGATTGTGGGCATGATAACTTTAGGAGGGAATAACCGAATTGAGCCAAACTTTGCTATTGGTAATATTACTTTCAGGCATAGATCGAGTTCTAATATGACCTATATCGGTCCACTCATTTGAGTACCTCCCACACAAAATTTGGAAAAAGTATAGTTTAACAACTCCTCTCTGATCTTATTAATTTGTGACGCAGCAGGTTGCACTTGCGGCCC
This sequence comes from Musca autumnalis, assembly GCF_047663935.1. Taxonomy (NCBI): domain Eukaryota; kingdom Metazoa; phylum Arthropoda; class Insecta; order Diptera; family Muscidae; genus Musca; species Musca autumnalis. The sequence continues at coordinate 62,281,898 of NW_027411644.1, forward strand.
CTGTTACGACGTTGTAGTTTTTTTCGTGGGAAAGTCCATACTTCCTGAAATAATGACCCAAAAAGGTCCAGAAAATCCTACCGGCACCACCTAAACTGGCTAATGTGTAAAATAACCCTTTAAGAGAGAAATCGATTTAGCTCAAACTTCGCAAATTGAAAAGTAAAATTGTAATATATTTAAATTCAGAAAATTAAGTACAACATATTTAAATATTTCCTACAGATTTGTATTAGGTCCGAATATGTACTACATCGGATCACTCCTATGGGTACACCCTACCCAAAGTTTGGAAAAAAATGCACTCGTCTTGGATCATTCTGAATTTTGTTGCAACATGTAGTTTTTTGCGGCCCTTTCCATCCTGGAAAATTTTCCCAACAGCTTTTTTTCTTCGGGTACGTGGCTGAGGGTATATCTCTGTCGGCTCAGCTGACTGATACTTTCTTACTTGTTTTATTTGTCCTTCTGTATCAGAAGATTTTGATCATCAATATTTGTCATCGGAATCTTTGACAAGTTGATGGTGGCTTAGAACGCTAAGACGCCTGCAACCGTGTCACTTGGTTGTTGGAGTCCCAGGTTCGAATGCCAGCCTGGCTCATGCTGAAATAATTTTTTTTTGTTTTGCCTTATTAAGGCGAAGGTCATTTTTATTTATTTTTTGAATTTATTTTATTTATTTATTCACAAACACAATGTTCTTTTTTTTCTGAATAGATTTTTGACAATTTGAAAATAAACCTTATTCATCGGATTGAATGGGTTTCATTTTGAAAATCAAAGTTATTTTGATTTTCCTCAATCCATAAAATTCACACACACATTGTCATATTTTGAAAAATTTACGTATACTACTACAAATGTTGACATCAAAATTTGATAGTGTATGGCCCGCTTTATAGCAGAGAAGGCCTTCGCAGTCATCTTTTATGGTGGAGAAGGCCTCCTCAGAGGTCGTCTATAGCAAAGAATGCCTCTACGGTGGTCTTCTATGAAATATAAAGCCTCCAAAGGGGTCTTCCATAGCTGAGAAGACCTCCACGGGTGTTTTCTATGCAAAAGCAGACTTCAATAGGAGTCTTCTATAGAACAGAAAACCTCCGTAGGACACTTCTGTAGAATAATGACTACCTATTTGCAAATTATGTATTATCGTCGACAAAGAAATTTCAACTCGATCCAAGCTAAGTGGTTAAATTCAACTTATAGTACGTTTACATATAGCCGGATTTAACAAACCCACTGGGTTTCAAATGTCAATTACTTTGCGTATACGTCAAATAAATCCTCATTAAGAAGGTTAACCCTGCAAAAGGCTATAATATAAACATGGCCTTACATAAAATTGATATTTAAACAGAAATTTTCTATTTTGTTTTGTAGAGTATCATTTCGTGTTCAACATTTGAAAGTGTCCACCCTAATGTAAATTATGCCTTTACCTTTTAAGGGGTTTGTTGTTTGAAAACTGCTGCAATGTTGATGTTGTTGTTATTTATGAGATACACTTGCACATATATTTTGGGGAGAGGATTTTCTTCTTATCTCCTTTCTTTTCCTTTTTTGACACTTGTCAGAATATTATTTGTAATTATTTATTTATTTTAACTTTACTTTTGTTTTAGACACGATTATTTACAATTTTTAAACATTTTAGGGGTTTTGACCAGAGTCGTTCCGACACTTGTTTAAACATTTGAAATCAACTTTATTTGAACATTTTTGAGAGATTAAATTAATTAAGATTTGAATTATTTTATAATTTGCAATTTCATTCTTTGTTTCTTTGGGGCTTTGGAGGATAATTTGTTTGCATTTTAAATTTCACTTATCCATTGAATACACAACGTGGTGATGATGGACGATACGACCGACGATTTCGAAGTTACCACGAAGACCCGTTATCAGCACCGAACATGATCTGGATGTGCTGCCTGCCCGTCTGTTGTTGCGAATACCAATGCACCGCCGTTTAATGGATGCAACGAAAAAAGAAATTCAAGTAATTTCTGAACGAAATGAAACAGAAAACCCAACCGAACAGAACGCAAAGAATGTGAAAAAAGAACGATTCAAGTGTGCGAGGGAATTAATGACTGGCAAAAAAAAAAAAAAACGACGGCACAATCACCAACAATAACTGGAGGGCCGGCCAGCCCGGCAAAAAATAACAAACCAAACAACAACAAAACCAATAAATAAAAACAATAATAAAAGTGTGAAATGAGAACAGTTATTAAATTTGGGGCGCAAAATTGTTACAAACACACACAGCGACACACACGCTCATGCCCAAGTCCAAGCGGATCTTAAAGCAATACTTGTGGAAAATCCGCAAATAAAAGACAAGAAGCAAGCAGTAAGCAGATTTTAATAATAACCTGGTTAAGTGGCAGAAGAGAACATATTGGCACGTTTCTCCAAATCTCGACAACAATAAACCCTTAACATATGAGCCAGCCAAAAACAGAGAACAAATAGGCTCACTGGGCCCCCAAATGTCAATATCCCCCCCAGAAGAAAATTATTAACTCTCCCTCTGTGTTTATGCAAAACAATTGCACTTTGCTTTTTTCTCTCCAAAAAAGAGGGTCACTTTTTCATTGCTTGGGTACGTTATTGCAATCCCTACGAGAGAGACACTTCCTCTCATTCCGATAGTTCCATGCAATTGCATTCGGTTGCAAAGGTTTCCATACGACCCCACCAACCCAACGGGTGGTGTGCAATTCGGGCTTTAAACTTCTCCATACCTTCACACCCAACACACTCTCTGTGGTGTTTTCCCATTTCTTAAACTCTTTTCGTTGTTGTTTTGTAATTCTCCTCTCTGTGGGTCTTTGGGGCCAATCGTCATTGCCGTCATTGTTGGTTGTTGCTGGATTTTTAATTAAGTTTTTCAATTCATTTTTTTTTGTTTTAACAAATTGTTGTTTTTGTTGTTGTTGGATTATGCTGCCCTCAGCATATTACGAAATATGACAACAATGCAATTTTATGTGGTTCATCATCAGCGAGCTAGTGGTTTGTACCAGCAGAGTGAGAGGGGGCAACGAATCAAAACTTCGAAAAAGGTTTTCGGTATTGTTTTGGGGATTCATTGTTGCAAAGTGGGATAAATGGGCTTCGTAGGGGGGTTTCTATAGAATAAAATAATTCTATAGAAAGGGGCTCTTTATAGAGCAGAAGACCTCCGAGGGGGGCTTATAGGTCAGAGATGGCCTCTGAGTGGATTTTCTTTAACAGAAAAGGCTTCCGCTGGGACTTCTATCGCAGATAACGACTTCGTAGGATTTTGTATAGAATAGAAGACCTCCATAGGAGACTTCTATAGAATAGAAGACCTCCATAGGACACTTCTATAGAATAGAAGTCCTCCGTAGGAGACTACTATAGAATATAATATGCTGTTTATATTAGAGCTTTTTGCAGGGTTAACCTTCTTTATGAGGATTTGTTTGAAATATAAGCAATGGAATTGACATTTTAAACCCAGTCGGTTTGTTAAATCCGGTTATATATAAACGGGGTATAAGACCTCTTTACGAGACTTCTATATAATAGAATACCTCTGCATGATACTTCAATATTATAGACGACGTCCGTAAGAGACTTCTATATAATGGAAGACTTGAGTAGGAGACTTCTAGAAGACCTCCGTAGGAGATTTCTATATAATAGAAGACCTTAGTAGGAGACTTCTATATAATAGAAAACCTCCGTAGGGGTATTCTATAGAATAGAAAACCTCCTTAGTGGACTTCTGTAGAATGGAAGACCTCTATAGTGGTCTTCTGTAGAATAGAAGTCCTCCTTAGTGGTCTTTTGTAGAATAGAAGACCTCCGCAGGGGTCTTCTATATAATAGAAGGCCTCCTTAATGGTCTTCTGTAGAATAGAAAACCTCTGTAGGGGTCTTCTATAGAATATACGACCTCCGTTGGGGTTTTCTATATAATAGAAGACCTCGGTAGGGGTCTTCTATAGAAAAGAAGACCTCGGTAGGGATGTTTTCATAGAATAGAAGACCTTGGTAGGGGTAGAAGACCTCCGTAGGGGTCTTCTATAGAATAGAAGACCTCGGTAGGGGCGTTCTATAGAATAGAAGACCTCTGTAGGGGTGTTTTATAGAATAGAAGACCTCGGTAGGGGTGTTCTATAGAATAGAAGATATCGGTAGATGTCTTCTATAGGATAGAAGACCTCGGTAGATGTCTTCTATAGGATAGAAGACCTCGGTAGATGTCTTCTATAGGAAAGAAGACCTCGGTAGGGGTGTTCTACAGAATAGAAGACCTCTGTAGGGGTGTTCTATAGAATAGAAGACCTCTGTAGGGGTGTTCTATAGAATAGAAGACCTCGGTAGGGGTGTTTTATTAGAATAGAAGACCTCGGTAGGGGTAGAAGATTTCCGTAGGGGTCTTCTATAGAATAGAAGATCTCGGTAGATGTCTTCTATAGGATAGAAGACCTCGGTAGATGTCTTCTATAGGATAGAAGACCTCGGTAGGGGTGTTCTACAGAATAGAAGACCTCTGTAGGGGTGTTCTATAGAATAGAAGACCTCTGTAGGGGTGTTCTATAGAATAGAAGACCTCGGTAGGGGTGTTTTATAGAATAGAAGACCTCTGTAGGGGTGTTCTATAGAATGGAAGACCTCGGTAGGGGTGTTCTATAGAATAGAAGACCTCGGTAGGGGTGTTTTAATAGAATAGAAGCCCTCGGTAAGGGTAGAAGACCTCCGTAGGGATCTTCTATAGAATAAAAGATCCTCTTAGGGGTCATCTATAGAATAAAAGACCCCCTTCGGAATAGAAGAATATAGAATAGAAGACCTCCGTAGGGGTCCTCGGTAGAATAGAAGACCTCCGTAGGGGTCTTCAATAGAATAGAAGACCTCCGTAGGGATCTTCGAAAGAATAGAAGACCTCCGAAGGGGTGTTCGATAGAAGAGATGACCTCCGTAGGGGTCTTCTATAGGATAGAAGACCTCGGTAGGGGTCTTCTTTAGAATAGAAGACCTCGGTAGACCTCGGTAGGGGTATTCTATAGAATAGAAGACCTCGGTAGGGGTCTTCTATAGAATAGAAGACCTCGGTAAGGGTCTTCTATAGAATAGAAGACCTCGGTAGGGGTCTGCTATAGAATAGTAGAACTCGGTAGGGGTCTTCTATAGAATAGAAGAGCTCGGTAGGGGTCTTATATGGAATAGAAGACCTCGGTAGGGGTCTTCTATAGAATAGAAGACCTCGGTAGGGGTCTTCTATAGAATAGAAGACCTCGGTAGGGGTCTTCTATAGAATAGAAGACCTCGGTAGGGGTCTTCTATAGAATAGAAGACCTCGGTAGGGGTCTTCTATAGAATAGAAGACCTCGGTAGGGGTCTTCTATGGAATAGAAGAGCTCGGTAGGGGTCTTCTATAGAATAGAAGACCTCGGTAGGGGTCTTCTATAGAATAGAAGACCTCGGTAGGGGTCTTCTATGGAATAGAAGAGCTCGGTAGGGGTCTTCTATGGAATAGAAGAATAGAAAAGCTCCGTAGGGGTCTTCTATAGAATAGAAGACCTCCGCAGGGGTGTCCTATAGAATAGAAGACCGCCGTAGGGGTCTTCTATAGAATAGACGACCTCGGTAGGGGTCTTCTATAGAATATAAGACCTCGGTAGGAGTCTTCTATAGAATAGAAGACCCTCGGTAGGGGTCTTCTATAGAATAGAAGACCTCGGTAGGGGTCTTCTATAGAATAGAAGACCTCTGTAGGGGTCTTCTATAGAATAGAAGACCCCGGTAGTGGTCTTCTATAGAATATAAGACCTCGGTAGGGGTCTTCTATAGAATATAAGACCTCGGTAGGGTCTTCTATAGAATAGAAGACCTCGGTAGGGGTCTTCTATAGAATAGAAGACCTCGGTAGGGGTCTTCTATAGAATAAAAGACTTCCGTAGGGGTCTTCTATAGAATAGAAGACCTCGGTAGGGGTCTTCTATAGAAAAGAAGAGCTCCGTAGTGGTCTTCTATGGAACAGAAGTGCTCCGTAGGGGTCTTCTATAGAATAGAGTAAGGGTCTTTTGTAGGTCAGAAGACCTCGCTAGGGATCTTCCATAGAATAGAAAACCTTGTTCTATAGGTTAGAAGAGCTCGGTTGGGGTCTTCTCTAGAATAGACGACCTCGGATGGATCTTCTATAATATATAAGATCTCCGTAGGGGTATATCATACAATATATTCCTTGGAGTCTTTTATAGAACGGAAAGAAGTGCTCCGTTATGGTTACCTATAGAATATAAAGCCTTCGTAGAATAGAAGGTCTTCGTAGGAGTCTTTTGTAGAACATAAAACCTGAGTAGGGGTCTTTTATAGAATTAAATATGTACGTCTTGTATAAAATTGAAGGTGTCAGCTGGGGTCTTCTGTAAAATAGAAAGTCCCTGTAGGTTTTTTTTTCAAAAGAATAACATTTATTGTTAAGGGTATTTTATAGAATAAAAGGCTTCCGTAGGGGTCTTCTCTAGAATGAAAGGCCTACATAGACTCCGTAGAGGTAGGTGAATCTTACGTAAGTATCTGTTTTATAGAATACCCATCCGTAGGTCTTCTACTGAATACCTATTTGTATACATTTATACCCACTGTGCAGGCAAAGGTTTAACCTCACAAATTGCATTTTCGTTTCGGTGCTCATCTTCGTTTTGGCCTGCTTGAAGTTCGAGTTGTAACCGAGAATATTTGTTGGTGTTGCACTTTGGTTTGTGGTTGTTGCAATTTTCTGCTTTTGAGCGCAGTGTCCTCGTTCTGTATTTGTTGTTGGTTCTTCCGTTGATTGAATGGAAGAAGAATGACGGTTTGTTGGTCGGGTAAAATTCGGTACTCAGTGTCTTTTTAACTGTTTGTTGTCTTTGTTGCCGCTGTTACCTTCGTTGCATTACAGAATCAGCAAAAAATTTTAGCTGTTGTTGTTGCTGTTTTTCCCTTAAGTGACTTTGGTTATTGTTTTGATTAGTGGGTACTTCAACAGAAAGTGGGACAACAACAATTTGTTTGCTTTTGTGAAACGCCAGGATGGAATTTTTTGGGATTGATTTGAAGGAAGGAAAAAAAGGTGATGGAAGGGAGAGGGGTGTTTATTAGTTAGCAAAAGTAAGAGGAAAATATTCAAAAAATCGAATCTTACAAAACGATGATTATAGCTCTGATGGGAACTATTGTAGGGAAGTGGTTAGCATTCAAGGCGGAAAATCTGTAGTGCAGTGCCCAACCAGAACATGACATTTTCGGCGGTAATATATCCCCTGAGCAATATTTTATGCACTGGTCTATACGTGGAATCGAACTCGAACATTCAGAATCGGCGAAGAAAGGAGGTCGCTTATCAATAACCTGTAAATAGAAGTCGATCGGGCCTTAGTTGACTGAAAAAACCCATATTCTTACACACTCCCTGACTCCTGCTATAGATAAAAAACATTATAACTCTGATAGTCCTTCGAAATATGCTTAAAAATCATCTCTATACAGTTATAAATATTTGTACTTTTACGTGTACTTTTCTCAACTCTTCTCTTTTCCCAACCACATACATACATATGTGGGGCGTCAACCACATGTTGATCGAAATTAAATTTACCCATGGGAAAATGTTTCATCCAAAACTCAAATTTCATAAAAAACAATAATAACAAATTACCCCTTTGTTTAGAAACTCAGAAACAATTACAGGATCATTAGACCAAATCGTTTAACATAAATGATGAACATTACAAATGTCGATGCCATAGCCCCATCCAGCTTGTGGCTGTGTTAACCAACAACAAACTCTTCTTCTTCGCTAATAATTAATCAAAAATTCCTCTATAAAATGAAGAAAAAATATTGCTTTGAAAAAAGTAATGATGAATCATTTTGTAAACGATTTTGGGGATAATACCCAAAACAAACGCTGCAACTGAAAATGATGGAGGATCAGTTCGAAGCTCCTCCCAAAGGTAATTAATGAGATTGAATCCAATTGAAAGTTATTTGTTTAATAGTCATTTTGGGGTTGAGTTAGCGAAGTGGAATGTTGGGATGGGTAAACATTGAGAGTAGGCCACAGACGGTATACATATTTAAAACGGTGTTTAAAAGTGACTCCATTTCATAGAAGACCTACATCTAGGTTTTCGGAGATCTTCTACGGAGCTCTCCCAAGGCAGCGGGTTCTTTCGTACCGGATTGACCCTAAACCATAGTGTTTCGGCCAGCGGCTGCCAACCCAGCATCAAACCTATGCTTCTACGTAGGTTTCATGCTGCTACAACAACAACAACGGAGCTTTTCAATTCTACAGACGACTACTATGAAGCTCTTCTAGTCCATAGAAGACTCCTACGGCGATCTTCTATTCTATAGAAGACTACCAAGGAGCTCTTCCATTCAATAGAAGTCTCCTACGGAGCTCTTCTATTCTATAGAAGACTACTACTGTGATCTTCTATTATATTGAAAACTCCTACGGAACTATTTTATTCTATAGAAGACTACCAAGGAGCTCTTCTATTCTATAGAATACTTCTACGAAGCTCTTCTATCCTATAAACTATTCTATAGAAGACCCCAGCGGAAGTCTTATATTTATAGAAGATCCCTACGAAAGTATTTTTTAATAGAAGACCCTATTCGGAAGTTTCTCTTTTATATACTTTTACGGAGTTCTATTCTATAGAAAACTCCTATGGATCTTATCTATTCTACAGAAGACCCCTATGGAGATTCTCTATTCTATATAAGTAGACAGCGGAATTTTATGCATTTATTTTTGGTCCGATACATGTCAAATTTTGGGACTGGGCATATTTTTGGCTTCTGATTACATTGCAGTCGAAACATATGACATATGCAAAATTATGTAAAATGCATAAATTTTTGCATATGCAAAATTTTCTTATGCATCAATATTTGAATAATAGGTACAAAAATGTTTGTGTGTACAATTTTTCTGTTTAAAATTCTCTTCAGACAAGTCAATAAAATAGAGAAATGTATAACCACGGCTATAGGAAGACGTGGACCTATACCGAAGACTTAAGACCAAATTTCTGCCATTTCGCAGGGATATTGAGGGCACAACCTTCAAAATACCAGAAATCCGGAGGTACCGTTATATGGGGACTATATGAAGACGTGGACCTATACCGACAAATTTCAGGTGGAAAGTTTTATACCCACAACATAGAAAAAATGAGAAATTTCAGTCATTTACGTGGGATATTGAGATCACAACCTCCAAAATGCCGAAAATCGGGAGGTACCATTCTATGGGGGCTATATGAAGAGGTGGACCTATACCGATAAATTTCAGGTGGAAAGTTTTATACCCCCAACGAAGACCTAATACCAAATTTCAGCCATTTCGGAGGGATATTGAGGGCACAACCTTCAAAATACCAGGAGTCCGGAAGTACTGTCCTATGGGGGCTATATGAAGACGCGGACCCACGCCGAAAATTTTCAGGTGAAATGTTTTATAGCCCCAACGAGGACTAAATACCAATTTTCAGTCATTTCGGTGGGATATTGAGGCTACAACTTTCAAAATACCGAATATCGGTAGTTACCGTTTTATGGGGTCTATACGAAGACGTGGACCTATACAGACAGATTTCAGTTATAAAGTTGCACACCTCTAAGGAAGACTTAATACCAAATTTCAGCCATTTCGGTGAGATATTTAGACCACAGAGTTCTTCTATTCTATAGAAGAATCATTCGGAGCTTTTATATTCTAGAGAAGACCCCTACGGTAGTTTTCCATTCTATAGAAGACCCATACGAAGGTTTTCTATTCTATAGAAGACCCCCCTATTCTATAGAAGACCTCTACAGGGGTCCACAATTATATAGAAAATCCCAGCGGAGGTATTCTATTCTATAGAATACCCCAACGGAGGTCTTCTATTCTATAGAAGACCCCTACAGACGTCTACTATTCTATAGAAGATCCCTACGGTGGTCTTCTATTCTATAGAAGACCCCTACGTTGATCTTCTGTTCTATAGAGGACCCCTACGGAGACCTTCTATTCTATAGAAGATCCCTACGGATCACTTCTATTCTATAGAAGACTCATACGGAGCTCTTCTATTCTAGAGAAGACTCATACGGAGCTCTTCTATTCTATAGAAGACACCTACGGAGCTCTTCTATTCTATAGAAGACACCTACGGAGCATAGAAGACTCCTACGGAGAACTGCAATTCTATAGAAGACTCTTACGGAGCACTCCTATTCTAGAGAAGACTCCTACGGAGCTCCTCTATTCTATAGAAGAATCCTACGGAGCACTTCTATTCTATAGAAGACCCCCACGGATCACTTCTATTCTATAGAAGACTTCTACGTAGCACTTCTATTCTATGGAAGACTCCTAGGGAGTTCTTCTGTTCTAGAGAAGACCCCTACGGAGCTCTTCTTTTCTAGAGAAGACTCCTACGGAGCTCTTCTATTCTATAGAAGACACCTACGGATCGTAGCAGACTCCTACGGAGAACTTCTATTCTATAGAAGACTCCTACGGAGCGCATCTAATCTATAAAAAACTCTTACGGAGCACTTCTATTCTATAGAAGACCCCTACGGAACTCTTCTACCCTATAGAAGACTCCTACGGAGTATAGAAGACTCCTACGGAGTATAGAAGACTCCTACGGAGCACCTCTATTCTATAGAAGACACCTACGGAGCATAGAAGACTCCTACGGAGCACTTCAATTCTATAAAAGAATCCTACGGAGGTCTTCTATTCTATAGAAGACACCTACAGAGCACTTCTATTCTATTGAAGACTCCTACGGAGCACTTCTATTCTATGGAAGACTCCTAGGGAGCTCTTCTATTCTAGAGAAGACTCCTACGGAGCACTTCTACTCTAGAGAAGACTCCTACGGAGCTCTTCTATTCTAGTGAAGACTCGTACAGAGCATAGAAGACTCATACGGAGCACTTCTATTCTATAGAAGACACCTACGGAGCATAGAAAACTCCTACAGAACACTTCTATTCTATAGAAGACCTCTACGGAGCACTTCTATTCTACAGAAGACTCCTACGGAGCACTTCTATTCTAGAGAAGACTTCTACGGAGCTCTTCTATTCTATAGAAGACCCCTACGGAGGTCTTCTATTCTATAGAAGATTCCTACGGTGGTCTTCTATTCTATAGAAGATCCCTACGGAGCTCTTTTATAGAAGACACCTACGGAGGTCTTCTATTCTATAGAACACTCCTACGGGGCTTTTCTGTTCTTTAGAAGGCTCATACGGAGTTCTTCTATTGCATAGAAGACTCCTAGGGAGCTCTTCTCTTGTATAGAAGACTCCTAAGGAGCCCTTCTATTGTATAGAAGACTCCTACGGAGCACTTCTATTGTATAGAAGACTCCTCTGGAGCTCTTCTAATGTATAGAAGGCTCTATTCTATAGAAGACTCCTAAGGAGCTCTTCTATTGTATAGAAAAATCATACGGAGCTCTTCTATTGTACTGAAGACTCATACTGAGCTCTGCTATTCTATAGAAGACTCCTGCAGAGCTCTTCTTTTCTATAGAAGACTCCTGCAGAGCTCTTCTTTTCTATAGAAGACTCCTACGGAGCTCTTCTATTCAATAGAAGACCCCTATGGACCTCTTCTATTCCATAGAAGACTCCTACGGAGCTCTTCTATTCGTTAGAAGGCTCCTACGGAGCTCTTCTATTCTAAAGAAGGCTCATACGGAGCTCTTCTATTGTATAGAAGACTTCTGCGCAGCTCTTCTATTGTATAGAAGACTCCTACGTAGCTCTTCGATGGTATAGAAGACCCCTAGGGACCTCTTCTATTCTATAGAAGATCCCTACGGTGATCTTCTACACCTTTTTCAGATGTAATTCGAAACATTTTAGTTGTAATTCGTAACATTTCATTTGTAATTCGAGTTATTCTATTTGAAATTCGAATCATTCCATTTGCAATTCGAATTATTTCATTTGTTATTCGAATTATTCCATTTGTAATTCGAATTATTTTATTTGAAATTACAAAGGAAATCATTCGAACTACAAATGGAATAATTCGAATTACAAATGGAATAATTCGAATTTCAAGTGGAATAATTCGAATTACAAATGGAATTCTCGAATTACAAATGAAATGTTACGAATTACAAATATAATTTTCGAATTACAATTAAAATAATTCGAATTACATCTGAAAAAGGTGTAGTTTACAGAAGGCCCCTACAAAGGTCATTTATTTCAAAAATGACCTAAACGTATGTCTTCTTCTCTATTGAAGGCCCATACAGAGGTCTTCTTTTCTATTGAAGGTCTTTTATTCTATTGAAGACTATTGTTCTATTGTGTAAACCCCTTCGGAGTTTTTATATTCTATTCTATAAAATACTTATTTTATTCTATAGAAGACACTTGCGAGTTATTTTGCTCTATAAAATCCCCCTACGTCAGGTCTTCTAATTTATAGAAGAAGCGCCTTATTCCAATCCTTTATTAAAATTTTATATTTCCTTCTATAATTTGTTCTAAGTTCTCCATGACTTCTCTACCTAATTAAAAAAAGCAAACAAAGGAATTAAAATTCCTGAAATTCCTTGGCGAACTAATTAGCGAAGCATTTTGCTTTGCATCAATGATTTACCCCTTATATCATCTTCATGTGTTCTGGGGGCAAACTCCATCTACTTCAAAGAGTGGCAGACACCTGTTGCATTTTCAAACACGCAACACTTCAACCTTGGCACATCTGTTCTTCTTCTGTTTTTTTTTTTTTTTTGTTGAAACTTTGAGAACTTTCACAGTCAGCAACGGAATTGTTGTCGTCGTCGCAGCCGTCATCAATTCAAAGCCAAGTCATGGTTATTAAATTGGTATTATTTGTTGTTGTGATTGTTGTTGCTGGTGCTGATGTTGGCCAACTTAGAGAAATCAATACCAGCACCACCACCACCAACCTCCACCGCCATCATCATCATTAGGTCGTCTTCTTCTTCTTCTCATTGACTTGAATGGAATTCATTCATTCAGTCTTCGATTGGTTGGTTATAGGGTGGGCTAAAAATAAACTTTGACTAAAACATTTAAGCCAAGATGAGTTAAGGCAAGAAGCCCCCCTTTTCACCCCTCTCTCTCCTCAGTCAAAAACGTCAACATTTCTAAGTTCCTTTTTGTTTTCAAATGAGAAGTTGGTGTGGTTAGTGAGTGAGTGAGTGCCTCGTGTCTGTGTGTGTGTAGTCTCGTTTATGGTTTAGTCACCTTAAAAACCTGTTTTAAAACTTTGCTTAAAACGGAGACAACAAAAAGCACTCAGGCTCTAATGGAGGGACGACAGTAGCTGAAGGTATTGGCAGCCGGACGGACGGACGGACGGACATGCAAACGAAAAACTAACGCAACTTGTTGATAGCCCAGCTACACTTTAAGCATGGACGTGGTCTCGGGTGGGAGGAGGAAGTCTCCTCTACTAGCCGTGTAACCGTGTCTATGACTGCTGCCGTCGTCATAGGGAAGAAGCCAAGCCAAAGCCAAGCATTAAATAACATTGCCATTAGAATCCCACACAGATTTTGAAATCACCTTCAAAACCACAGATGAACAATGAAAACAATAACAACAACTGTCTACTTCTACAACAATAGAAGTGGATGGAAACAACAACAACAAAGCAGCGGAGGCTATAGTGACTAAGTAATAAAATTAGATTTTTTATATGAGAGAAGTAGGCGACTTTAGGCGGGAAATCTACACGGAATAAAAAATAAACGTTTTGAAGTGAAACACAATGGGATGCTCATATGGAAGATGCAGGAACTTCGTAATGAGGATGATGATAAGGAAAACCTTTCTTTTTAAAGATCAGTTAAACTACTTATAGAATATCCTCTTGATATTCTAAAATAAATTCTTTATGAAGCTCAGGATATTCTATTAAAAGATCCTTCCGATCTTCTATTTGTATATACTCTCGATCCTCTATTCTGATCTTCCGTAAAATATTTCTTTTGATTTTCTATCTCTATTTAAGAAGATTTTGTAATAGTGGGTCCGGAAGACTTTCTTCTAGAATATCAAGAGGATCCTCTTATAAGAAATCATCATCAGAATCATCGTATTGTAGTTCATCAGGATATCTTTTTTATAGTGGGTCTTATACGTAGGGGATGGAAGATACCAAGGAACGGTCCTGACCGGTTTTATTTATTTATTTATTTATTTCAAAATTCATATATGATACAAAGCCTCAATGGCCAATTAAACGTATCTCAAGACAAAAAAACCTGAGTTATAAAATAATAAATCCAATTTAATTTACTTAAATACATTAATATATAACAAATAATTATTATTTAAATGCAGATATATTTCTTCGGCTCCCCAGCCATAAAAACAGTTAAAGAAAAAAAAAAAAAAAAAAAAAAAAAAAAAAAACAATAAAAAAAAAAGTCCAAAGAGTAGTAACTCAACATGTGCTGATTATTCAAAGAGTGACTTATTATAAATGACTTTAAATATATATGGATTGTTGTTCACGTAGCCTTTGCATGTATCTAAGGATTTTCAAACGAAAAGAGTTATTGGTGTGAGAAAAAATACGTAGTTCTATTGGTAAAAAATTCCAAAACCGAGCGACTCTGACTAAGAAAGACTTAGAATACACATCTTTCAAAATCAAAGGAATAAAAATCTGAGGATTTCTAATAGTGTTTAAAAAAGTAAATGCCCTACTAAGAGCAAAAGGCATGCCATTTTTAATAAGATTGTAAAAAAGCAACACACAACGATAATTGACAAACATATCAAATGAGCACCCTAGAAAACGAATGACATGTTCAGATACATGACTTCTTCGTCGAAGATTAAATAAAAAACGTGTAATAGTATTCACAATACGGTTCACTTTGTCAATATTTCCGCCAATAGTGCCAGAATATACCTCAAACCCATACAAGACTTGAGATAACAATAGAGAATTCGCCAGCATTAACTTAATTCTGTAAGGGAGATATAAATTTGATCCATAAACTCTACGTAACATACCCCAAACTCTCCCAGACAAAGCATCAATATGACTCTCAAATGAAAGATCACAATCAATAATTACACCCAAACACTTGTGCTGCTGTACGAAGTCGATTTTAGTGCGATCCAAGAAGATGTCAATATTAGGCAAAAGGTTATTATTACCAAAAAATAACGCCTTGGTCTTAGAAGGGTTGACTTTTAATGAATTCATTGTCGCCCAACGAAGAAAATAATTTAGATTTGAATTTATATTACTTTCAAGAATGTTGACAGTATCACGTCTACTATTAAAGAGCAAGAATATATCGTCTGCAAATATAAAAGTAGAGCAAAAAACAGAATTCGTGCAACGAGGAAGGTCATTCACATATAGGATAAATAGAAGGGGACCAAGTACAGATCCTTGCGGAACACCAGAGAACAAGGGTAGGCAATTAGATTGACAACCATTTAGAACAACAAACTGGCTCCTATCACACAAGTAGGAAAAAATTAGTTTACAAGCAGATTTAGAGAAGTTAAACTCATCTCTCAATTTTAAAATAAGTGAGGTATAATTAATAGAATTGAAGGCTTTGGACAAATCTAAGGATATAAGAACACTAACCATATCATCGTTGATGGCTTCACGAACAGATTCAGTTAGTTGAAGCAATAAATGAGTAGTGTTATGTCCCCTGCGAAAAGCAAATTGACAATCATTAATCCGACTTTCACAAATCTGAAGCATTTGATTCTTAATGACATGCTCCATAATCTTTGATACAGCAGGCAAAATAGAAATTGGCCTCAAGTCATCAGAATCCCTAACAGACCGCGATTTTGGAATTGGCACTACTCGAGCTGTCTTCCACGCAGATGGGAAAACAGACGTAGTTAAAATAGAGTTAAACAGGCTCAGTATAAGGCCCGAGACATATGGAAAAACTAGTTTAATGAAGGATATAGGTATGCCGTCAATACCAACAGATTTAGATGTAACTTTATTCATTGCTTCACAAAGCTCATCTTCATTAATGCAACGAAAAGAAAAAGACGAATCAGCATCTAGGAAATCATCCACATTAAAAGATACATCGTAAGATACATCAGAAGCATTTGCAAAGAACTCATTGATAGTATCTACATCAATATTTATCCCCTCATTGTTGTTTCCAACACAGCCATGACTTCTTAGAACCTTCCAAAGTCTAGTGGAATCCATTCTTCCATACAGCCTCGCATAATGAATTCTCCTCTCTTTGCGTATAACAGATTTTGCCTTGTTCCTGTACTTGCAATAGACCCGCCAGTTTTGCCGAGATGGGTCCCTTTGGAAAGAAAGGAAAGCCAAATCCCTTATCGAAGTAGCAAACCTGACTCCACTTGACTGCATCCAAGGATCACCCGAGTAACGAATTTCTTTCCTAGCAATAGGAACAAACGAAAAAAGTTCATCGAAGAGAGAACATAAATAAGAACATTTAACATCCACATCCGTACACTCTACAATCAAACTGCTATCAAAGGAGGCAAGGAATGAAAATAAACCATCCCAATCAGTGTTCCTAAAATCGCGGAATTCAAAATAGTCTGGTAAAGGATTATAATTAATAGAGAGAGATGCAAAAATAAGAGCATGGTCAGAAATCGCAGGACACTGAACCTGATTAGAGTAGCTCAAGAGAGCACAGTCACTGACTAACATGAAATCAATCAGAGATGTCGACCGACTACGTAAGTCAAAGTGCGTAGGGATTGAGTTATGAGCAATATTTAGATTCAATCCAGTACAAAGTGACCGAAACAGGTTTGCTCTCGAAGGATTAAATAAATTGCAGTTGAAATCTCCAACAGTTATTATATTAGTATATTCAGCAAACATGTCACAATGAAGGTTCTCAAAAACATCTACATTACCTGAAGGTAAATAAACAACACCGAAAAGAAGTTTAGTATTAGAAAATTGCAACTCTATGAAAAGAGACTCACAATGTCGGACTGAGGTTTTAGAAACATACTTGTATTGAAGACCCTTAGAAACATATATTCCAACACCACCACCTCTAGCTGCTATCTGACGGTCATTACGACACATGTTGAAGCCTGGAATAGAAACAGCAGAATCCAATATATCAGACGAGAGCCATGTCTCAGAAATAGCAAAGATATCAAATGTATTATCTTCCAAAATACGTTTAATTTCATCAAATTTAGTAGTAGGTTTAATGCTCCTGCAATTTAGATGAGCAATTTTAAGATTATTTTTATATGGATGCAATAAACTTTTTAGATAGGTGTTACCACTCACTATTGGACCAAGATTATCGTTAAAAGACATCAAAAACATAGCAGATGGGGAGCCAAGTAAGGAAATATAAATGCGAGAATCTTTTGCAAACACTACGATTCATTATAAACAAAAATTCAATCAATAATACAGCTCATCGCATAGTTAAAAAAAAAGAGATCAAAAAAAAAAAATATCAACATATGCATATGTATACAACATATGCATGTAACATGGCAAAGCCCAGGATTTATCTTGGTCCCTCTTTCATCTCAAGTGGACACTGACCTCCCCGTGGTGTCACCTGGGGAACTGCCTTTAACACCCGTTAAAGGTAGTGAGCTAACATGTGCCGCGCATTCACCCATAAGAACGTTAAAAACTTGGGTTTGGGCGTCGGGTTAGTAACCCTCCCCTAGAAAAAAACAGCCTACTATGAAAAAACGAAAGAAAAGAAAAACAAACCCCTCTAAAGTTGACGAACCCCGCAAACGTTTTAAGGACCATGATCTGCGAATCTGCACCTGGAATGTTCGCACTCTTTATAGAGAAGGTGCAGTCTTCGCATTGGCAGACGTACTTGAAAAGTACAAGGCCGATATTACTGCCATACAGGAAATACGATGGATTGGGAAAGGTGTCACAACAACACCTAAAGGTGACGCACTGTATTATAGCTGCCATGACGTAAAGCATGAGTTTGGTTGCGGATTCGTAGTTAGTCGGAGACTAAAACATCTGATATCCAGCTTCACCCCAGTGAATGAAAGACTTGCTGCAATTCGAATAAAAGCTAAATTCTTCAACATCAGCTTTATTTGCGCTCATGCTCCCACTGAAGAAAAGGACGAACAGACCAAAGATATATTTTACGAGCGCTTAGAAGAAACATATGACCGTTGCCCTGCCCATGACATTAAAATCATTCTAGGCGATTTTAATGCCAAAATTGGAAAGGAGAATATCTTTGGCCCAACAGTCGGGAAATTCAGTCTCCACAGTGAAACATCTGACAATGGTATGAGGCTGATAGACTTTGCAGCTGCAAAAAACATGGTAGTTAGCAGTACCAGATTTAAGCATCTCGATATTCATAAGGGCACCTGGCTGTCCCCAGATCAAAGAACAAGTAATCAAATTGATCATGTTGTGATAGATGGAAGACATTCATCCAGCGTGTTGGATGTACGATCGTTCCGAGGCGCAAACATTGATTCGGACCACTATCTTGTTGCAGCAAAGGTACGTACCCGTCTAAACGTTGCAAATAAAGCACGAACAGACACAACGCGGAAGTTGGACATCGATAGGCTGCAAACACAACAGATAGCCACAGCATATTCCACTCAACTAGCCCAATTGCTTAACGCGAGCACTCCTTGTCCCAATAACATAACAACACAATGGCAAAATATTGTCCACTCCATGCAAACAGCCGCAAAATCCATACTTGGATTCCAGAGACCTCCACAAAGGAATTCATGGTATGACCAGGAGTGTCGTGCTGCTACCGAAGATAAAAATGCGGCATATAGATCTACTTTACAATCAGTAGCAACGCGTAGCGCACGAGAGAGATATCGGGAGAAAAGGAGAGAAGAGAAACGTCTTTTCCGCAAGAAAAAGAGAGAAATGGAAAAGCGGGAGTGTGAAAAAATCGAGATGTACAGGAGCCAGAATGAAGTCCGAAAATTCTACCAAAGAGTGAAACATCAAACAGATGGCTTTGGTACAGGCACATCCTCCTGTAGAGACCAGCAAGGTAATCTGGTAACAGATACAGATAGCGTGCTCAGGATATGGAAGGAACATTTCTCCAATCTGCTGGTATCCAATAGTGGCGAAGACGATGATACCGCAGATCCAATCCCAGAAGATGGTATAGAATGTATACCACCCGGCCAAGATGAGGTAAAAACAGCAATAAACCGGCTGAAGAATAATAAAGCAGCAGGAGCCGATGGCTTACCAGCCGAGCTGTTTAAAACCGGAGGCGACGCGCTGATAAGGTGTATGCATCAGCTAGTTAGCACCATCTGGAAGGAAGAACGCGCACCCGACGATTGGAACCTGAGCATCCTATGTCCCGTCCACAAGAAAGGAGATAAGACTGTATGCTTCAACTATAGGGGCATAAGTCTACTCCCTATTGCCTATAAGATAGTGTCAGGGATACTGTGCGAACGATGCCAATGTGGCTTTAGACCTGGCAAGTCCACCATTGACCAGATATTTACCCTGCGGCAAATCCTAGAGAAGACCCAAGAGATGCAGATTGACACATTTCACCTTTTTGTCGATTATAAAGCAGCATTCGACAGTCCCCTCCGATCAAAGGTATTCCATGCAATGTCTGAATTTGGTATTCCCGCAAAGCTCATCCGGCTTTGTAAGATGACTCTAACTGATACTAGGTCCTCAGTTAAAATTGGAAAGAACCTCTCCGAAGAATTTTGTACCAAAAGAGGTTTCAGACAAGGAGACAGCCTTTCGTGTGACCTATTCAACATTTTGCTGGAAAAGGTAATACGAGATGCAAATGTCAAAAGAAATGGCACAATTTACACCAATAGCCACATGTTACTTGCCTATGCTGATGACATAGACATCATGGGACGATCAGTAAAGGAAGTAACTGATACCTTTAGGAAGGTCGAAGCAGAATCTGCGAAAGTGGGTCTGGCGGTAAACGGCGAAAATACCAAATTGATGGTGTCGACGCGCAAAGCGTCCATAGAGCTCGGACCAACCGTAGAAGTTGGTACCTATAATTTGAGGTAGTTAAAGACTTCGTCTACCTCGGCACGGCCATAAACACAACAAACAACATCAGTGAAATAAGAAGAAGAATTGTATTGGCCAACAGATGCTACTTTGGCTTAAGTAATCACTTCAAAAACAAAGCACCTCTCGTCAAAAAGAAATAACACTATACAAAACGCTGATACTACCCGTGCTAATGTATGGCTCCGAAGCATGGGTACTTGCGCAAGCAGATAAGGCAGTGCTTGGTGTGTTTGAGAGGAAAATTCTTCGAAAGATCTACGGGCCGATTTGCGTTGACGGTGAATATCGACGTCGTATGAACCACTAGCTATATAAGCTATACAAAGACATGCATATAGTTAAACGTATCGAGATGCAACGATTGCGTTGGCTAGGCCATATCATGAGAATGAGCGATGATGAACCCGCTAAAAAGGCGTATGAATACATGCCACATGGCGGTGCACGCAGAATCGGCAGGCCTAAGCTTCGATGGAGCACACAAGTGGATGAAGAAATGGAAAGGCGCGGTATTCCAAAAAGTCAAGCGAAAAACAGAGAGGAATGGAGATCTTTTCTTAGTTCGGTCTATGGAACAAATGTTCTGTAATGGGCCAACTAAGTAAGTAAGTAAGTTATACAAAAGAGAATACCTCTATTGTGGACCCCTGATGAACAGAAAAAAATCTCCGGATGGATCTTCTACAGTATAATAGTCCCGTAGGATTCTTCTACAGTATAGAAGATTTCCCAGGATTTTCTGTAGTTCGGAACATCAATTAAATGTTTTCAATAGAATATAAGTCCTCCGATTGTGTCTATAAAATATACTCCGCAAAAGCTCTGTAGGCGTCTTCTATAGAATATAAAACTTCCATAGGTGTTTTCTATCATCTGTAGAATAGAAGAGTTCCTTAGTGATCTTCTATAGAATGGAACAACTTCGTAGGAGGTCTATGGAATAGAAGAACTCCGTACGGGTCTTCTTTTGGAAATAAGAGTTCCGTAGGGGTCTTCTATAGAATAGAAGACCTCCGTAGGGGTCTTCTATAGTAGAGAAAAACTCCATAGGGGTCTTCTATTGAATTGAAGAGTTCCTTAGGGGTCTTCTATAGAATAGAAGACTTCCGTATAGGTCTTCTAAACAATAGAAAAACTCCGTGGGAGTCGTCTACAGAAGAATTCCGTAGGGGTATTCTACAGAAGAGAAGAACTTTGTAGGGGTGTTCTTCATAATAGAAGACGTCCGTAGGTGTCCTCTATAGAATAGACGACATCCGTACGTTTCTTCTATAGAAACAAGTAAAAAAGTATCAGTCGGCTTTGCCGACAGAGATATACCCTCAGCCTATGTGAATTGGAACTATTTAGGGTCTTTTCAGAATTTTGTGGCACTTTTTGGACATTTGAACTTTCCGACAAAAATGTGGATTAGGATGAAGGTTCAAAAGTTTTGCGAAGGAGGGAATGGACCGACGTAGTGCATTACGGAAGTGGATCTTATTTTGAGAGTCATATCTTTTCGAAAGATATCGCGCCCACTAGTCATTTCAGTGGGTTATCGTACACCTGTTGGACCAGTATGCCAGGAAACATGGACTTGTCCACGGAAAACATGTATGGCTGTAAACAGGACCACAAAAAACATCATCGGTATAAATTTGCAAAGGATCTCCGAACAGACCCTAAACTCCACTTGGACACAAATGTTGAACTTTTGTGGGAAGGCATCCTAAGGAGAGAACCGATTTGGGCCATTTTAGAAGTTAAACTAAGTTTGGACAAAATATGACGAAGGCCAAATTTTGGACGAAATCGGTTTATCAGTTCGAGAGTTATTGTGCTTTCCAGCTACTACACACTACACATACAACTTTCAGGCTGTTTTCCCAAGAAGTATGGACTTGCCACTGAAAAAACATTTACCGTTGTAATTGATACAGCGATTGCAAGTTGCTTCAACAGAAAGCAGAGTTAGTCAAGAGCAGGTCTTAAAGTGAACTTATCCGAAATTTTGTGTGAGAGGTACCCGAAGTAATAGGCAAATATAGTCCATATTCAAACCTGATCTATATCTGGTATATATATTAAGATGCGTAAAGTATGGACCAAATAGACCCTTTCCTTCAAGAGTTATCGTGCGCACAATTTTTCCGAACATTTTTGAACTTTTGTGGGGGAAGTACCTGAAGGAGTGAACCGATATGGCTTATCTTCGAACTTAAACTAAGTTTGGACAAAGTATTGTGAACGACAAATTTTGGATCGAATCGGCAGATCCGTTCGAGAGTTATCTTGCGCTCCAACCACTACACACGGTGTCATAGGGGTTTTTCATCTTTCAGGCTATTTGCACAGGAAGTGTGGACTTGCCCCTGATGAAACTTGTACCGGCGTATGGGGGGCCGTGAATACAAGTTGTTACAACAAAAATTAAAACGATTCGAGAGCATGTCCTAAACTGAACTTTTCCGAAATTTTGTGTGGGAGGTACCCGAAGGAGTGGACCGATTGAGTCCATATTGGAACCTCATCTAAGTTTGGTAGAAATTTCACGATGTGCAAAGTATGGACCAAATCGGTTATTCCTTTCAAGAATTATCGTGCCCACAAATTATGCGAATATTTTCGAACTTTTGTGGGGCAGGTACCGGAAGGAGTGGGGCGAAAATGTTGCGAAAGCCAAATTTTGAACCAAATCGGATCATCCGTTCGAAAGTTATCGTGCGCACCAGCCGGCCAGACAGAAGGACGGACATTGCTAAATCGACTCCAAATTATCTGAAACCTGAATAGGATTCGTCCAAAGAGAGAGTGGAGTTAAGTTAGTCGGGTTGGCTGGACAGTTAAACAGGTGCTGCGTAGTATGCGGACTGGTGCCACATGCTGAGCAGATATTCCGCGTGCCATCAATCCAGATCTAAGTTGTGCCAACACGACTCTCGTTTGTCTTGGCAGCTGTTGTTCTTCTGCTGCCACGGGTGGTGGATGATCGTCGAGGACGATATTCGCACTGTAGGCTGCCAGAGCCTCTGAAACGGCAGACGCGCAGGAAGGATCTTGGTCTCCTCATGTAAATGGTCCACTGCAGACATGAAGTGACACCCTGTAGCTGTTCTCAGGGCAGCATTCTGGCAGATTTGTAGTTTATCCCATTGCGTATCACTTACGTTAGCAAACCACGCTGGCGCCGCATAGCTTACCACACACACAGAGAAGAGATATTGTTGGAACAATCATATTCTAAGAACAAAATAGTGTATTTTAAAAATCTGAAAATATATATTGTTGTTTCAACCATATATTTTTTATTAGGGAACATGATGACACAAAATATATTGTTGCGCCAACAATACATATTTTAAGAATTTTAAAATACACTATTTTGTTCTTAGAATATGATTGTTCCAACAATATTTTTTCTCTGCGTGCAGACCGACCTATCGCGTTGTATGTGGTTAACAAGGTTTCTTTATCCGCACCCCAAGTGCTGCCGGCTAGGGACTTGAAGGCCTCGTTCCTGTTTCTCAGCTTATCGCAGACAACTGTAGTATGCTGGGACGACTTATACATGCTATCGATTGTGACCCCTAGGACTTTGGGGTAGTTTGAGGTCGGAATTATTGCATCGTTGACCTGCTCCTTCAGTGGGAGCTTCATTTGCGCCGTCCATGTGGTGAACAGTATGGATGTTGACTTAGTGGTGGATATTTTCATATTCCTCGCGTGGAAAAACTCTACAAGATCAATGAGATAGGCATTTAGCCTGTCACAAACGTTACCGATGTTGGGAGCTGACGCCATAAGTGTACAATCATCAGCGTACGTAATTAACTCAATGTCGTCGGGAGGGCGTGGAATTGCAGAGAGGTAGATGTTAAACAATTCCGGAGATATCACGCCTCCTTGGGAAACTCCCTGCTTCACTCTACGGGGTTTGGACTTCCTGTCTCTGAATTCCACGTATGACTGGCGACCACACAAATAGTTGATGACCCAGCGTTTCAGACAAGGCCAGAGGGTAGTATTCTCGATATCCTCGAACAGCCTAGCATGGCTGACCGTATGATACGCTTTGGTCAGATCCAATGCTACCATCACTGTTCTGTGACATGGTTTGTCCTGGTTAAGTCCTTGTCCAATATATGTGGAAATGGCGTGCAGTGCTGTTGTGGTACTATGCTGCTTCCGGAATCCGTGTTGATGATCCGCAACTGGATAACACGTTCTGATGCTGGGGAGGAGTAATGCCTCGAGTATCTCATCCAGCTGTTTTAGCATCACCATAGAAATTCCGCCATGTCCAAGCGCTTTGGATGACTTTGCGCGTCGGATAAGATCTGCAACATCATCCATCGTAAATTGTGGCGGTTCTTCCTCGGCTGGAAGAGATCGCAAACGACGCAAAACACTTCTCTTCGCCCAGTCGCTATCGGGGTGCTCAATTCAGATCTGTCACATCCACGCCGTTAAACATGACAGATGTCCGATCGTCCCTCCTACCAGGGTTCGATAGCGCCTTAATCGTTGTCCACAATTTATTATAGCCGGCTCTAATGTTGCAGCACTTCAGATGTTCTAGCCACTTTTTTCCGCTTGTGTTCACCGACTAATCTATTGACTTTCATTGTCAGTTCCCTGACTCTGGGGTCGTTAGGGTTCGTGCGGCGAAGCTCATCATGCTCATTAGCTAATCCCGTCGCCTCTGCTGGAAAATTGGGTCTTATTTCAGGTATTCGACCAGCAGGAATAAAGCGAGCGGCTGCAGCAGTGATGATGTCTCTGAATTTCCTCTCTGCTACCCGAACATCAGAGGGATTGGGCAGTTCTCTGAAGCGTTGATTAGTGAACTCTCTGAAACCTTGCCAATCCGCTTTCCCATGATTAATGAAAGTGCGGCGTTCAGAGGTTATGAAGTCTGGTGGTCTGTTTATGGAGATGAGGATTGGGAGATGGTCCGACCCAAGGGAAATTACGGGTTGCCATGTCACGTCATTCGTCAGACCGTGTGACACAATGGATATGGCAGGCGAATTGTGGCAGTCTCCTCTAATCCTGGTGGGTGCGAGATAGGTCTGTACTGGACAGACTGGTGCAGTAGGAATGCAAGCCCTCCACCCCCACTTCTCGTAAGATCCTGGCGAAGACCATAGTATCCATCACAACTCCGAAGACTGCTGTTGTTGCTCAGCTTCGTTTCCTGTATCGCGGCGACCATAATATTTTTCCGACTCATAAAGTTCACGATCTCATTGATCTTGGTTCGAAGACCATCGCAGTTAAACTGCAGGAATGTCACATCCTCAGAAACTGGCACAGCAATACGCGGTGTTAATGGCTGCGGCTGATACTGCTGTCGGGGAGATTGCGGGGGAGTTTCATAATCCGATGATGTTGATGATGAAGACTCACTGGGGTTCATGTTGGTGCAGCACGAAGCAATATAAACACTGTCGTAATACTCCCTCACGAAGGTCAGGCCTGAACAGTTCCTGAAATGCACCCATCCTCGGCACCCGTTGCATCTCATAGAAACCGACCTATGGTGTATGAGACGTTGACAAACGGTGCAAAACCATGGCGTGGGGTTACTTTCAATCTCGGCCGGACCAAAAGAATCCGGAGCAGGCATTCCAGGACATGCCGCTCCCAAAATAAAAATAAAGACGAACACGAACAAGTAGTTGCTGAGGTGACGGCCCCTGGCCGAGAAGATGATCCCGTCGCGGGATTGAGAATAGCTCCGCAGGTGTCTTTTATGGAATGGAAGAGCTCCATAGGGGTCTTTAATAAAATAGAAGACCTGCGTAGGGGTCTTCTATGGAATAGAAGACATCCGTAGAGGTCATCTATGGAATAGAAGACATCGGTAGAGGTATTCTATAGAATTGAAGACGTCCGTAAAGGTCTTCTATAGAATAGAAGAACTCCGTAGTAGTCTTTTATGGATTATCTATACAATAGAAGACATCCGAAGGAGTCTTCTATACAATAGTAGGGGTCTTCTATAGAATAGAAGGGCTCCGTAGAGGTCTTCTATCCAATAGAAGGGCTCCGTATGGGGACTCCTATAGAATACAAGGGCTCCCCTCTATATGGGTCTTCTATAGAATAAAAGAACTCCGTAGTGGTCTTCCATAGAATAGAACATTCGTAAAACTCTTCTATAGAATTGACGACATCCGTAAGGATCTTCTATAGAAAAGAAGACATCCGTAGAGGCCTTCTATAGAATAGAAGACATCCGTAGATGTCTTCTATAGAATAGAAGATCTCCGTCTATGTAATAGAATACCTCTGTAGGAGTCATCTATAAAGTAGATGACCTCTATACGAATTTTCTATACAATAGAAGAAATCCGCAGGGGTCTTCTATACAATAAAAGTCATCCGAAGGGATCTTCTATAGAATATAAGGGTTCCGTCGGGCTCTCCTATAGAATAGAAGGGAAAAGACCTCCGGAGGAGTCTTCTGTAGAACAGAAAAGCTTCGTAGGGGATTTCTTTATACTGGAG
Source organism: Musca autumnalis (assembly GCF_047663935.1). NCBI lineage: Eukaryota > Metazoa > Arthropoda > Insecta > Diptera > Muscidae > Musca > Musca autumnalis. The sequence goes on from NW_027411644.1 coordinate 62,308,500, forward strand.
ATCAAAAAGATTTTCACATAGAAGACTATCAAGATAATTTTCTCATAGATGATTAGTAAGACCTCCTCATACAAACTCATAAAGATATTTTCATACAAGGTCAGGAAAATTTTCTCATAGAATATCAGGTATATATTTACATTGAAGATCAAGAAGATATCTTCTCACAAAAGAATAGGAACAACTTCATGTACAATTCCTCTAATTTCTGTAAGTGTATTTTAAAGCAGTTTCCAATGTTCTAACCACTATTCGATTTCCTTCGCAAAAGCTGAAAACCACCTTTGGTACTGCCTGACATGGCACTTCATCATCGTCAGTCAACGATTTAAGAGTTTAGGGGAAACCTTATAAAACAAACAGCAGCAATAATAATATGACGAGAAACCCCCACGCACGCACATAAAAACAACAGCAACAACAATCAATCGTCGCATCAAAACAATTTGTTGCCTAACATCCAAGCCGCCGCCACCGACAGCCAAAAACAAAGAAACTACAGAAAAATTTACAATGGCCATGGCCAGATCTAGGCTGTTTTAATAACTAGGCAATATTATAACAACAACAATAACAATTTAATTACACTACAACAAATGGTGTATTTACCAAATGTTTGAGGGTACAACAAATTAGTAAAAATTGTTAGGGAAGATGTTTCTTGGATAAGTAGAGGTAATGCTCGGTGATCAATGTGAAATGCATCTGATCGTCTTAAAGACTGCTTTAAAATAGTCTATAAAGGCTCCTTTGTGCTCTTCAATAGAAACTCCTTATAGCTTCTAAGATATCCTTATCAGATTTTTTCGTCTTTAAATGCTGCAACCAACTTATTTCTAAAAGTTTATTCGGACCGGCCCAGATTGCGTATAACATGTGTCCTATAAAGGTCCGTCGTCTACAAGTCCACCCTTACTTCGGTTATACAGACTCAGTTTACCGTTCATGCCGCCTACAAAGTCTCCATAAAATATACCCTTCAGGTCTCCTATAAAACTCCCCCTACTTTGTATGTAAAGACTCCCTTCCGATCGTCTATAAAGACACCCTTCAGCTCGTCAAAAAACTCCCTTCAGCTAGTCTGTAAAGACTCCCTTCAGCTCGTCTATAAAGACTCCCTTCAGCTCGTCTATAATGACTCCCTTCAGTTCGTTAATAAAGGCTCCCTTCAGCTCGTCTATAAAGACTCCCTTCAGTTCGTTAATAAAGCCTCCCTTCAGCTCGTCTATAAAGACCCCCTTCAGCTCGTCTAACAGATTCTCTTCAGCTCGTCTATAAAGACTCCCTTCAGTTCGTATATAAAGACTCTCTTCAGCTCGTCTAAAAGATTCTCTTCAGCTCGCCTAAAAGACGCCATTCAGCTCGTCTATAAAGTCTCACTTCAGCTCGTTTATCAAGACTCCCTTCAGCTCGTCTATAAAGACTCTCTTCTGCTCGTCTAAAAGACTCCCTTCAGCTCGTCTATAAAGACTCTCTTCAGCTTGTCTAAAAAATCGCTTCAGCTCTCCTATAAAGACTCTCTTCAGCTCATCTAAAAAACTCCCTTCAGCTCGTCTATAAAGACTCCCTTCACCTCGTCTATAAGACTCCCTTCAGATCGCCTATAAAGTCTTCCTTCTGCTAGTCTATAAAGGCTGCCTTCAGCGCGTCTATAAAGACTCCTTTTAGCTCGTCTATAAAGACTCTTCAGCTCGTCTATAAAGACTCTCTTCAGCTCGTCTATAAAGACTCTCTTCAGCTCGTATAAAAACTCCCTTCAGCTCGTCTAAAAGTACTCCCCTCAGCTTGTCTATAAAGACTCCCTTCAGCTCGTCTAAAAAACTCCCTTCAGCTCATCTATAAACACTCCCTTCATCTCGTCTATAAAGACTCCACTCATCTCGTCTATAAGACTCCTTTCAGCTCGTCTAAAAAAACTCTCTTCAGCTCGTCTAAAAACTTCCTTCAGCTCGTCTAAAAACTTCCTTCAGCTCGACTATTAAGACTCCCTTCATCTCGTCTATAAGACTACCTTCATCTTGTCTATAAGACTCCCTTCAGCTCGTCTATAAAGACTCCCTTCAGATCGTCTATAAAGCCTCCCTTCAGCTCTTCTATAAATACTCCCTTTAGATCGTCTAAAAATACTCCCTCCAGCTCGTCTATAAAGACTCTCTTCAGCTCGTCTAAAAACTCCCTTCAGATCGTCTATAAAAACTCTCTTCAGCTCGTCTATAAAGAATCCCTTCAGCTCCTCTATAAAAACTCTCTTCAACTCGTCTAAAACTCCCTTCAGCTCGACTATAAAGACTCCCTTCAGCTCGTCTATAAAGACTCCCTTTAGATCGTCAATAAAGACTCCCTTTAGATCGTCTATAAAGACTGCCTTCAGCTCGTTTATAAAGACTCCCTTCAGCTCGTCTATAAAGGCTCCCTTCAGCTCGTCTATAAAGACTCTCTTCAGCTCGCCTATAAAGACTCCCTTCAGGTCGTCTATAACGACTCCCTTCAGGTCGTCTATAAAGACTCCCTTCAGCTCGTCTATAAAGACTCCCTTCAGGTCGTCTATAAAGACTCCCTTCAATTCGTCTATAAAGACTCCCTTCAGCACGTCTTTTAAGACTCCCTTCAGCTCGTCTATAAAGACTCCCTTCAGATTGTCTATAAAGACTCTCTTTAGATCGTCTATAAAGACTCCCTTCTGGTCGTCTATTCATTTCATCAATAATAATCCTTCAAATTTGTCCATAAAAACTCCCCTTAGCACGAAATGCCACCTCATCACTCTTCTCAAAAAGCACGGTATTGAGAAATGGACATACATACATAAATGAAACTCCCCTCTACCAAGAAAAGGAAACTCACAGCATAACGAAAACTCATTAACACCAATGCCAACCAATGGAGCTCAGTTGCAGCACAGTAACAGAGCTGCTGCACGTAGCAGCAGCGCATTGACACTTGTTGCCCCCTTTTTCTATAACAAAACAAAACAATCAGAAAAAACCACAAACACATGTCCCCAAAACAAACACCAGTGAACAATGACTGGTGGAGACTAGAGAGTGGAGACCAAAAAAGTAAAGTTGAAGAGTTCTCAATTATACGTTGTTAGCTCCCTCTCAAAATTTGAGATTCTCAAATGATCCCCATTAAGTTGGTCACCTCTCAATAGACAATTCTCCAATTTTTTTGTGAAATTTTCCCTCTCAAATGCTCCCCATAGTTAATTCATAAGTGAGAACGAGAGTAACAAGGAACTCGAAGAGCAAACGATCTATGAGATACATGTCGTTTTAAGAACCACCACTCTATTCAATTCTGTTTTTTTGTATGACATTTTACGATCCCCCATCCCCCAGGTCTGTTCCGTTGGAGGCATTGTGAAATTCTCAACAACAACTAATGGAATGATTGTGAGAAATCTGCTGCTGCTGTGGAGGTATTTACGATCTTTTTGTTCGTAGTTGTGAAAAGTTACACAAACATAAAAAAATGGTTGGGGATGGTGGTGGATCGTTGGATGGAATGATGGACGGACTGCTTGATTACTTTGAAATATAACGAGGATCGTCGTGGACAAACGCACGAAACTACTACAACAATGTGATGTGGTGGCGATGTTGTAACTGTTGTTATTTGTTGGAAATTTATTGCTGCTTTTCTTGTTGTTGTTATTGCCTTTTATGCTTTAGTTGTGGGGTTTCAAACGTTAAAATGCCGATGGATATATGGTTGACTGGATGGATGTGCTCAGCTGTGCTGTGTATGTAGGTTGCTTTGCACAGTGACTCTGAAATATATTAAAGGGTACTTTATTTATTATATTTATAGAAGAGCTGAAAGGTTCTTTATAAATGAACTAGAGGGAGTCTTTATAGACGAGCAGAAGGGAGTATTCATAGAAGAGCTGAAGGCAAACTTTAAGACTGAAGAGAGTCTTTATAGGCGAGCTGATGGTTTTTTCTATAGAAAAAATTTCCTCAGGTCCCTGAGGATGGTTTTTTCTATAGAAAAAATTTCCTCAGGTCCCTGAGGATGGTTTTTTCTATAGAAAAAATTTCCTCAGGTCCCTGAGGATGGTTTTTTCTATAGAAAAAATTTCCTCAGGTCCCTGAGGATGGTTTTTTCTATAGAAAAAATTTCCTCAGGTCCCTGAGGATGGTTTTTTCTATAGAAAAAATTTCCTCAGGTCCCTGAGGATGGTTTTTTCTATAGAAAAAATTTCCTCAGGTCCCTGAGGATGGTTTTTTCTATAGAAAAAATTTCCTCAGGTCCCTGAGGATGGTTTTTTCTATAGAAAAAATTTCCTCAGGTCCCTGAGGATGGTTTTTTCTATAGAAAAAATTTCCTCAGGTCCCTGAGGATGGTTTTTTCTATAGAAAAAATTTCCTCAGGTCCCTGAGGATGGTTTTTTCTATAGAAAAAATTTCCTCAGGTCCCTGAGGATGGTTTTTTCTATAGAAAAAATTTCCTCAGGTCCCTGAGGATGGTTTTTTCTATAGAAAAAATTTCCTCAGGTCCCTGAGGATGGTTTTTTCTATAGAAAAAATTTCCTCAGGTCCCTGAGGATGGTTTTTTCTATAGAAAAAATTTCCTCAGGTCCCTGAGGATGGTTTTTTCTATAGAAAAAATTTCCTCAGGTCCCTGAGGATGGTTTTTTCTATAGAAAAAATTTCCTCAGGTCCCTGAGGATGGTTTTTTCTATAGAAAAAATTTCCTCAGGTCCCTGAGGATGGTTTTTTTCTATAGAAAAAATTTCCTCAGGTCCCCGAGGATGGTTTTTTCTATAGAAAAAATTTCCTCACGTCCCTGAGGATGGTTTTTTCTATAGAAAAAATTTCCTCAGGTCCCTGAGGATGGTTTTTTCTATAGAAAAAATTTCCTCAGGTCCCTGAGGATGGTTTTTTCTATAGAAAAAATTTCCTCAGGTCCCTGAGGATGGTTTTTTCTATACAAAAAATTTCCTCAGGTCCCTGAGGATGGTTTTTTCTATACAAAAAATTTCCTCAGGTCCCTGAGGATGGTTTTTTCTATTGAAAAAATTTCCTCAGGTCCCTGAGGATGGTTTTTTCTATAGAAAAAATTTCCTCAGGTCCCTAAGGATGGTTTTTTCTATAGAAAAAATTTCCTCAGGTCCCTGAGGATGGTTTTTTCTATAGAAAAAATTTCCTCAGGTCCCTGAGGATGGTTTTTTCTATAGAAAAAATTTCCTCAGGTCCCTGAGGATGGTTTTTTCTATAGAAAAAATTTCCTCAGGTCCCTGAGGATGGTTTTTTCTATAGAAAAAATTTCCTCAGGTCCCTGAGGATGGTTCTTTCTATAGAAAAAATTTCCTCAGGTCCCTGAGGATGGTTTTTTCTATAGAAAAAATTTCCTCAGGTCCCTGAGGATGGTTTTTTCTATACAAAAAATTTCCTCAGGTCCCTGAGGATGGTTTTTTCTATAGAAAAAATTTCCTCAGGTCCCTGAGGATGGTTTTTTCTATAGAAAAAATTTCCTCAGGTCCCTGAGGATGGTTTTTTCTATAGAAAAAATTTCCTCAGGTCCCTGAGGATGGTTTTTTCTATAGAAAAAATTTCCTCAGGTCCCTGAGGATGGTTTTTTCTATAAAAAAAAATTTCCTCAGGTCCCTGAGGATGGTTTTTTTTCTATAGAAAAAATTTCCTCAGGTCCCTGAGGATGGTTTTTTCTATAGAAAAAATTTCCTCAGGTCCCTGAGGATGGTTTTTTCTATAGAAAAAATTTCCTCAGGTCCCTGAGGATGGTTTTTTCTATAGAAAAAATTTCCTCAGGTCCCTGAGGATGGTTTTTTCTATAGAAAAAATTTCCTCAGGTCCCTGACGATGGTTTTTTCTATAGAAAAAATTTCCTCAGGTCCCTGACGATGGTTTTTTCTATAGAAAAAATTTCCTCAGGTCCCTGACGATGGTTTTTTCTATAGAAAAAATTTCCTCAGGTCCCTGACGATGGTTTTTTCTATAGAAAAAATTTCCTCAGGTCCCTGACGATGGTTTTTTCTATAGAAAAAATTTCCTCAGGTCCCTGACGATGGTTTTTTCTATAGAAAAAATTTCCTCAGGTCCCTGAGGATGGTTTTTTCTATAGAAAAAATTTCCTCAGGTCCCTGAGGATGGTTTTTTCTATAGAAAAAATTTCCTCAGGTCCCTGAGGATGGTTTTTTCTATAGAAAAAATTTCCTCAGGTCCCTGAGGATGGTTTTTTCTATAAAAAAAATTTCCTCAGGTCCCTGAGGATGGTTTTTTCTATAGAAAAAATTTCCTCAGGTCCCTGAGGATGGTTTTTTTCTATAGAAAAAATTTCCTCAGGTCCCTGATGATGCTTTTTTTCGATAGCAAAAATTTCCTCAGGTCCCTGAGGATGGTTTTTTTCTATAGAAAAAATTTCCTCAGGTCCCTGATGATGCTTTTTTCGATAGCAAAAATTTCCTCAGGTCCCTGAGGATGGTTTTTTCTATAGAAAAAAACCTCTGGACGCTGAAGATTTTTTTCTATAGAAAAAAGTTCTCAGTTCTGTAGAACGTTTTTTATAGAAAACATTTCCTCAGTTCCCTGAAGAAGGTTTTTTCTGTAGAAAAAAAATTTCTCAGTTCCCTGATAATAGTTTGTTCTGTAGAAAACATTTCCTTAGATCCGGAGGATGTTTTTTTCTATAGAAACAATTTGAGATATAAAACAAAAATTATCCGAATCGGTCCAGTCGTTTCCAACTGATGCAATTATCAACGAACGACATTTTATTTTTATTTATAATTTTTTCCTAATTAAATCGGCTTTGATACACTGTGTCAATGACTATTTCATTGCCTCTTATTTGTGTTTTCCGTTTCGTAGGGGTTTCTTTGCTCACGACGTTGTTGTAGTGCTTTACTGCGGCTCATGTCTAGGAATTTAGTTTTGATCAAGGAAAACCCCAAATGGATCGTGGTGTGAGTTTGTGTTGGTGTGGTGGTATTCTCATATTGACGGCGACACGACGTACTTGACGCGACGAACAGCAGAGCTTCCACAAGTGTAGCTTTTTGCAGGCAGTGCAGTTAACGGCGACTGAAGTCAACAAAAAGGGTATTCAAAATCTCAATTAGAGGAGACTGAAATGTCGCTCTCGTGAGAGCCTATTTTTTCTTATAGAAAACACTTGAGGGAAGAATGAGAATGGAGAGAAAAGCAACAAATTGAAAACTTCTCTATGTTGGTGTGAAGAAAAATCTGATCTCCAGCCAAGTGAAACTTTAAGGCAGTGCCATAAAGATGTTGTCGTCTGTCGTCTACTCGCCTGCCAACCTGGCTTAATAGCATGAAGACTGTTTTGATTTCTAGAAACCTTTAGACCAAAAGCAAAATACAAAATCACACACTGAGCCAACAAAACAGCAGCAGCAGGTATTAGATAACGTTTGGCCCACAACCAAACGAAGCTAGATCTGCTCTCTATGCTTGGAATCTGAAACGAAAAAACGCCTAATAGCTTAGCCTTGTAGTGTTGTTGTAAACAACAACATCAATATCACCAAGTTTATGATCTATAGATCATAGTTCTTTTGTATTTCTGTAAAGCGTGTAGAATTTGATGTTTTAGGTTGCTCTGATGCTGTGTTTTTAACAAAAAGGAGAGTTTGTTTCTCCCCCGATACCCCATTGTTCTTTGAGACCCCTCTCCCAAACATGGTCCTTCTCACCCTAACCCATAAATTGTGAAACATACAGCTTTTGTTGTTTTTCTTTCCTAACAAAGTTTTCAAGTGATTTGTCTTTCATTTCGTTTTGGAGGGAAACCAAAATTGAGGTCAAACTTAATTTGTTGACTTTGGATGAAAAAAAAAATAGACAAAACAAAATAGGAAAAGACAACGGCAAAACAAACGACACTTTGATTGTCAGTAATAAAAATCTGTAAAATGAAATCCCATAAAAGAGGCATTCTCGAATGTTGAAATATTAAAGAAAAAAACAACAAAAACAATGGGAAAGGAAATTTCCACAGTTGGATTGGCAAAAAAAGCTGTACGAGAATAGGAGTCTATGTAGACGAGATGGAGGAAGTCTTTATGGACGAGCTAAAAGGGAGGTCTCATGGTCGGACTAAAGGAAGGCTTTATAGACGAATTAAAGAGAGGCTTTATAGGCGAACCATAGAGAGTCTTCATAAACGAGCTAAAGGGAGGATTTAAAAACGAGCAATCGGGAGTCTTTATAGCAGAGCTAAAGATAGGCTTTATAGACCAGCACACAACAGGCCTCCTTATGGCTAAAGTGTATGTCCACACGGATATCTGGTGATCTTGTATCACCCCTCTTTTCAACCTAATCTAACCTAAAGGGAGGCTTTGTAGACGTCAGGCTTTATAGACGAGCTCGATGACGTCTTTATAAGAGAGTCTTTATGGGCGAAATGGAGGGAGTCTTTATATGCCAGCTCGTGGGAGTCTTTATAGACAAGCTGAAGGGAGTCTTTATAGACTAGAAATAGGGGGTCTTTATAGACGAGCTAAATTGAGGTTTTACAGATGAGGTAAAGGGAAGTTTAAGAAGATCAACAGGGAGCCTTTATAGGCGGGCTAAAGGGAGACTTTATAGACGAGCTTAAGGGAGGCTTTATGGACGAGCAACAGGGACTCTTTATAGACGAGCTAAAGGGAGACATTATAGATGAGCTGAAGGGAATCTTTTAGACGTGCTTGAGGGAGTCTTTATAGGCGAGCTGAAGTGAGTCTTTATAGGCGAGCTGGTGGGAGTCTTTATAGACGAACTAACTGAAGGTTTTATAGATGAGGTAAAGGGAAGTTTAAGAAGATCGATAGGGAGCCTTATAGGCTGGTTAAAGGGGACTTTATAGACAAGCTAAAGGGAGGCTTTATGGACGAGCAATAAGGAGTCTATATAGACGAGCTAAAGGAAGGCCTTATAGATGAGCTGGAGGGAGTCTTTTCGACGCGCTTGAGGGAGTCTTTATAGGCGAGCTGAAGTGAGTCTTTATAGGCGAGCTGGTGGGAGTCTTTATAGACGAGCTGAAGAGAGTCTTTATAGTGGAGCTAAAGGGAGGGCGTCTTTATAGAATAGCTGGAGTTAGTCTTTATAGAAGAGCTGGAGGTGTCTTTTTGAACGGACTGGAGGGAGTGTTTATATGCAAGCTGGTGGGAGTCTTTATAGGCCAGCTGGAGAAAGTCTTTATAGGCGAGCTGGAGGGAGTCTTCATAGACGAGCTGGTGGGTGTCTTTATAGACAAGAAATAGGGGGGTCTCTAAGACGAGCTAAATGGAGGATTTATAAACGGGGTAAAGCGAAGTTTAAGGACGAACAATAGAGTGCCTTTATCGGCTGCCTAAAGGGGGACTTTATTGACGAGCTAAACGGAGGCTTTATGGGAGTCCTTATAGACGAGCTAAATATAGTCTTTATGAAGAGCTGGAGTTAGACTTTAGAGAAGAGCTGGATGTGTCTTTTTAAACGGACTGGAGGGAGTCTTTTTGGACCAACTGGAGGGAGTCTTTATGGACCAACTGGAGGGAGTCTTTATAGAAGAGCTGGACTGAGCCTTTATAGAAGAGCTGGATGGAGTATTTATAGACGAGCTGATGGAAGTCTTTATGGACGAGCTAAGGCAGGCAATATAGACGAGCTAAAGGGAAGCTTTATAGACGGGCAAAAGGGATAATTTATAGACGAGCTGGAAGTAGTCTGTATAAACGAACTGGAGGGAGTCTTCATTGGCGAGCAGAAGGTGGTCTTTATAAATAAGCTGGAGTTGTATGCATTAGATGGAGGAAGTCTTTATAAACGACTTGGAGAGAGTCTTTATAGACGAGCAGAATGGAGTCCTTATAGACAAGTCAAAGAAAGTCTTCTTAGAGAAAAAACTTATTCTTTGTCTTTATAGACGATTAGAAGGGAGTCTTCTTAGATAGTGAGTGTCCTTGTAGACGGGTGTCCTTATATGTGACCAGAATGGAATCTACCATAAACAAGTTTTTATAGACGAACTTATAGGTCCTCAGAAGGAATTTTTTATAGATGACCAGATGCGAATAACAAATGGAGTCTTAAGTTTAATTTAAGAATCGTCACTCTTATTAATACAGTCGCTTCGCTCGGAGACCAAAGGTCCATTGTGTTCATCCTGTAAGTAGAAGATAAAAGATAGAAGATATGAGAGTGGCATAAAAAAACAAATGAACAAATCGACACCTCCAAATAATAGTATGCTAAGTGTAAAAAGTGAGTTTTGCAGGAGAAGCTCTCAAAGTGTGGAAATTTTTTTGAACTTCAGTACTATGCTAAGTCAATATTTGTTTATAACTTCTGTTCGGATTGACCGATCATTACCAAAATTTGACAGAATTTAAGTTAAAGGACGTTCGACACTTCCAAATAATAGTTTGCTAATTCTGAACAGTGAGTTTTGCAGGACAAGCTCTAAAAGTTTGGAAATTTCTTTGACCTTCAGTACTATGCTAAGCAAATATTTGTTTATAACTTCTTTTCGGATTGTCCGATTATTACCAAAATTTGACAGAATTTAAGTTAAAGGACGTTAAATATAAAAAATGTAAAGAACTTGAAAACATGCTAAGTCGACTTAGCATACTATTGTTTGGAGGCGTCGAAATGATGGCGAGTAGTAAGGTGAGAGGGAGGAGGCAAAGATTCTTCCATTAAAGCAACACAATGAGATGCATTCGCTGCAGTACCTCTTTGGATGTTGCCGTGTGAGCCATCCCAATCACCATCTTGTGCGTAGGCCCGACACATTCAGGCAGATCAGGAAGGATATCCATGCTCTAAAGGGAGAGGTCCAACGATACGGGAGAGAACCCCTAGATCAACAAGCATATCAAGCAGGTTTGAATAGCATTCACATGGACGCAGTTGCCAAGGCCTTAAGCATTTATAGTGTGAATAAAGTACTCGAGGTACATCCCCCATCTATCGCAGCTTAGGAGCGTCAGCTGCCACGACAAACCAGAGTAGTTTTGGCTCATTTACGCTCGGGATATTGCAGTCGCCTAAATTCTTATTGGGCGGAAATCGATCGCTCAGAACACCTTTTCAACTGCTCCGCCAAACCTACCCATCTAACTCCAGTGGATCTGTGGCTACATCCCATCGAAGCAGCCATTTTTCTGGAACTGGAGATAGACCCAGAGCCAGATTGATCAGAGGAACGAACATAATAAAAAACACTGTTATAACAACAACAACAAGTAGTAGTAAGGGAATATAGATTGGACTTCAAAGAAGAAGTTGTCAGTTTAAAGCTTGAAGAAGCTCAGAATATTTCTTTATAACCATCTAAAACTTCCTAACAAAAGTTCAATGACTGCTGAGTCCGGTTTATGTCTGCTAGGTATAAGACAGATGGGAATTTATAAACACCTAAGAGTCTGTATCCTAAGTTGTTTAACATTGAGCACTGACAGAGTAGGTGTTCGATGGTCTATATCTCCTCCTCATTATCGTATAATCTGCAGTAATCGAAATTGCTTTCATCTCGCCAACAAGTTCCACATCTTACATAGCAGTGTCTAGTGATAACCCCTATGGCAATTATAATCTTGGCTTTGTTAAATAGAACTATGGAAGAAGTTATGCGACTCCATATAAGTGATCAGATAAATGACATCTTGGGTGTGTAAAGATTCCTCAATTGTAATATTTACAGACTGAAGTTCCTTATCTGTAGTCCTTAGAGATGTCAACAACATTGATAAAGTAGGATTTGAGTGTTAAGAGTGTCACCTGTCTGTCGACAAACACCACTACTGACCTCTCAAAACCGACTTGTATCAGCTTTAGGGCCTTTTAAATGGCTAGCATTTCTGCTTGGAAGATCTAATCTACTTACATATTGATCTAATTTTACTTACATATTGATCGCCTGATATCGAGCTTCTCACAAAAATTCCGGTTATGTGACCTTGTCCATTTGTATCCATTCGTGGTGGAAGCGGTCTTCAATAGGTCCAGTCACTCCTAATTGGAATCAAGATATTAGCCGCTCTGAAGTTAAGTATTGGTTAGAGGTAATCACAGGTTTCCAGAGGGCCCAGACAGTCTCCTTTGTGGAGGATAGAAGAGTTCCCAAAATGCGACTCTCCCCACATATTCATCTCCCTGAGACTGAAAGGGCTTATAGTTGCGATATTTTCAACTAAAATAGGGTTCATATAAAAAATTGAGTTTAGCGCAGCCTGCGGAGTGCTTTAGATACAGCCGATGATGAGAATCGAAGCTGCGTATTGTACACTGTCCAGTTTTACCTGATTTGACTTGATACAGATTTTTCGTGGTGCGCTGATCAATGTTCCTCTTCCAAGTATGCGATCAAGTTTAGTCCATCTGGACAGCTGACGAAGAGCGCCTTGTATGAGCTCCGACAGTCTTGCCGCTTCCATGCAAAAGTGGACAGAAATTAGAAGGAGTTGTCCTAGGATGATGAATTGCACAAGTACGTATGATGGCATAGGAATGAAAAATGTCAAATCGGTTCAGATTTCAGTTATATATTTTAGCCGATTTTGCTATAACTCGGTAACTTTCGATCGAATAGAGTTCAAATTTGTGTTTACGAACTTAGTATCCAAGCCATCGAAATCCTTCAGTATCTCGTCTATTACTATGAGCCAAAGCAGTGGTGAAAGTACTCTTCCCTGAGGTGTGTCCCTTTATAGACAAGCTCAAGTGAGTCTTTATAGACGAGCTCAAGGGACTCTTTATAGACCCCGAGGTAATAGGTGTATTTATAGACATGCTGAAGGGAGTCTTTATAGACGACCGAAGTGAGTCTTTATAAAGAAGCTGCTGGGAGTCTTTATAGGAAAGCTGTAGGGAGTCTTTATAGACGAACAGAAGGGATTAGTTATAGAATAGCTGAAGGGAGTCTTTATAGACGAGCTGTAGGGAGTATGTATGGACGAGCTAAAGTGATTCTTTATAGACGATCAGAAGGGAGTCTTTATAGACGACCTAGAGGGAGTCTTTATAGACGACCTAGAGGGTCGAACAGACGGTAGTCTAAACGGAGTAAAGGTCATCTCTTTAGACGAGTTAAAGACGATTTTATAGGCGGGCTTAAAAGGTCTTTTTAGGCCAGTTAAAGAGAGTGTATTTGAAATCGACTAGAAGTAGAGAGATAGACTTCGAATAAGAATAATAATAATAGTGACTAACTTTATGGGCGATTAGAGGGAAGCTTTTCAGATGACCAAAAGTGGCTAAACTACTTAAAACTGCAGTTTAAGCCCGCCTCTCAGATAGTTTTTGTTTTCTATAGCAAGTGCATATTTCCTGAGAACCAACGAATATGTCTGATGAGCACGACAACTTACGACTTGATTATCCGATTCGGTCGATAGTATGCACATTGTAAAGTTTCTTCGAAACATACATCAAGTTCTAAAAAAGGGCTATGTCGGACAACACTTCGATTACCTTCCTCACACAAGTTCAACATGTTCCGCCGTAGTGGACTTTAAGCGCTGTTCGTAGATAGTTTTGAAATGTTCACCGAAGGTAGTCTATGCGATTTTGATTGCAACGATATAATGTTTGTTGAGGTAAGCCCTGCTTCATAATGTAATGTAAGAAATTCAACGGTGACCACCTAAAATCTCTGCTTGGAATTATAAGTACCGAACGGAATGACTTTCAACATTAGATCTAGTGCCTAGTTGGACCATGGCGGTCTATTCCTGAGGTACCTCATTTTCAAAAGTTCAACACTTTTGCGCTTTAGTCTACTTAAAGACCAGTTTTCGTACACTTTAATAGCGGCAAGTCGTTTTTGGTAATGACTACCACATTACAATTTTTTTGGTAGCAGGAACCAATACTTGTTGGGATATGGGTTCCGAAATACACTATAGTTTTTACTAGTGGTTTTTGTTACAACGCTATAATTTTATTCCCCAAATATCTGCGAGTATTTCAAAAACCTGAACGGGTTCAATGTAGAGCAGAGATGAATACGTAGAGAGTATTACTGTATGTTTGGGTATGGTAAGACTTTTTGTCCTTTATTTAATTTATTAATATTGAAAATGTGTTAACATTTGCTATATTTCAAAATAAAGTAGTTCTCTTTAGGAACATAAGGCGTCACGGTGAGACTTAATTTAAATGTTAAAAAACACCGCTCAAGTATCCTACAAATATAAGAAGGGTTATAGTTTTTTTGTAATATGTGTTTATTGGGTCTGCCAGTGGAATAATTAGGCCCACTGTGTATGATACCTTCCCCACGAACTTCTAAAACCTTATGTTGGAAACTTTCACAACTTTTTTGTCACCTACAAAAATGATATTACTTTTTAAAATTAGAAATCATTTAGGTCAACCACTTCTGATATTTTTCTCTGTAACCCTCATGGGTTTATGATAATTGTCTCTCGGCAAGATATAGAGGTTAGTTTGTAGACGATCTGAAGAAAGTCATTTTAGATGGCCAAAATGCACCCTTTATATACGGAACATTGTAACATGTATCCAGCTTCACTCCAGTGAATGAAAGACTTGCTGCAATTCGAATAAAAGCTAAATTCTTCAACATCAGCTTTATTTGCGCTCATGCTCCCACTGAAGAAAAGGATGAACAGACCAAAGATATATTTTACGAGCGCTTAGAAGAAACATATGACCGTTGCCCTGCCCATGACATTAAAATCATTCTAGGCGATTTTAATGCCAAAATTGGAAAGGAGAATATCTTTGGCCCAACAGTCGGGAAATTCAGTCTCCACAGTGAAACATCTGACAATGGTATGAGACTGATAGACTTTGCAGCTGCAAAAAACATGGTAGTTAGCAGTACCAGATTTAATCATCTCGATATTCATAAGGGCACCTGGCTGTCTCCAGATCAGAAAACAAGAAACCAATTGATCACGTTGTGATAGATGGAAGACATTCATCGAGCGTGTTGGATGTACGATCGTTCCGAGGCGCAAACATTGATTCGGACCACTACCTTGTTGCAGCAAAGGTACGCACCCGCTTAAACGTAGCAAACAAAGTACGAACAGACACAACACGAAAGTTAGACATCGGTAAGCTGCAATCACAACAGATAGCCACAGCATATTCCACTCAACTAGCCCAATTGCTTAATCAAAGCACTCCTCATCCCGATAACATATCAGCGCAATGGCAAAGCATTGCCCACTCCATGCAAACAGCCGCAAAATCCATACTTGGATACCAGAGACCTCCACCAAGGAATCCATGGTATGATGAGGAGTGTCGTGCTGCCACCGAAGAGAAAAATGCGGCATATAAGGCTACTTTACAATCCGTAGCAACGCGTAGCGCACGAGAGAGATACAGGGAGAAAAGGAGAGAGGAGAAACGTCTTTTCCGCAGGAAAAAGAGAGAGATGGAAAAGCGGGAGTGTGAAAAAATCGAGATGTACAGGAGCCAGAATGAAGTCCGAAAATTCTACCAAAGAGTCAAGCATCAAACTGATGGCTTTGGTACAGGCACATCCTCCTGTAGAGACCAGCAAGGTAATTTGGTAACTGATACAGATAGTATACTCAGGATATGGAAAGAACATTTTTCAAATCTGTTGGTATCCAATAGCAGCGAAGAAGACGAAGATACCACAGTCCCAATCCCAGAAGATGGTATTGAATGTATACTGCCCAGCCAAGATGAGGTAAAGACAGCAATAAATCGGCTGAAGAATAATAAGGCAGCAGGGGCCGATGGCTTACCAGCCGAGCTGTTCAAAACCGGAGGCGACACGCTGATAAGGTGTATTCATCAGCTAGTTAGCACCATCTGGCAGGAAGAACGAGTACCCGACGATTGGAACCTGAGTATCCTGTGCCCCGTCCACAAGAAGGGAGATAAGACTGTATGCTCTAACTATAGGGGCATAAGTCTACTCCCTATTGCCTACAAGATCGTGTCAGGGATATTGTGCGAACGACTAAAGCCAATGGTCAACGAGATTATTGGACCATACCAATGCGGCTTTAGACCTGGCAAGTCCACCATTGACCAGATATTTACCCTGCGGCAAATCCTGGAGAAGACCCAAGAGATGCAGATCGACACCTACCACCTTTTTGTCGATTATAAAGCAGCCTTCGACAGTCCGCTGCGCTCAAAGGTATTCCAAGCCATGTCTGAATTTGGTATTCCCGCAAAGCTCATCCGGCTTTGTAAAATGACTTTAACTGACACGAGGTCCTCAGTTAAAATAGGAAAGAACCTCTCCGAAGAGTTTGGTACCAAAAGAGGTTTCAGACAAGGAGACAGCCTTTCGTGTGACCTCTTCAACATCCTGCTAGAAAAGGTTATACGAGAGGCAAACGTCAAAAGAAGTGGCACAATCTACACCAATAGTCACATGTTACTTGCTTATGCTGATGATATAGACATCATGGGTCGATCAGTAAAAGAAGTAACTGATACCTTTATAAAGGTCGAAGGAGAATCTGTTAAAGTGGGTCTGGCGGTAAACGGTGAGAAGACCAAGTTGATGGTGTCGACGCGCAATGCGTCCATTGAGCTCGGACCGACTGTGGAAGTTGGTTCCTATAATATTGAGGTAGTAAAAGACTTCGTCTACCTCGGCACCTCCGTCAACACAACAAACGACATCAGTTGTGAAATAAAAAGAAGAATTGTATTGGCCAACAGATGCTACTTTGGATTAAGTAAGCAGTTTAAAAACAAAGCCACATCTCGTCAAACAAAAATAACGCTCTACAAAACACTGATACTACCCGTGCTGATGTATGGCTCCGAAGCCTGGGTACTTGCGCAAGCAGACATGGCAGTGCTTGGTGTGTTTGAGAGAAAAATTCTTCGAAAGATCTACGGACCAATCTGCGTTGACGGTGAATATCGACGTCGTTGTACAATATTGATGTCTGCTGTACAACGACATCAATATTGTTAAACGTATCGAGATGCAGCGATTGCGTTGGCTAGGCCATATCATAAGAATGAGCGATGATGAACCCGCTAAAAAGGCGTATGAATACATGCCACATGGCGGTGCACGCAGAATTGGCAGGCCAAGGAATAGATGGCGCAAACAAGTGGATGTTGAGATGAAAAGGCGCGGTATTCCAGAGAGCAAAGCAACAAATAGAGAGGAATGGAGATCTCTTCTTAGTTCGGCCTATAGAACAAATGTTCTGTAATGGGCCAGCTAAGTAAGTAAGTAAGTAGGGTATTATATAGTCGGCCCCGCCCGACTTTGATCCTTTCCTTACTGTTTTTTTTTTTTTGTGAAAAAAGTGTTTCAATTTGCACAGGCTGAGGGTATATCTCTGTCGGCAAAGCCGACTGATACTTTTTTACTTGTTTTTTTATGTCCTTTCCGCATACGAAGTAGCGGGCACATTGCTAGCTTCAAAATAAAGTAGTTCTCGTTAGGAACATATGGCGTCACGGTGAGACTTATTTTAAATGTTAAAAAACACCACTCAAGTAGTATCCTACAAATATAAGAAAGGTTACAGTTTTTTTGTAATATGTGTTGATTGGGTCTGTCAGTGGAATAATTAGGCCCACTATTTATGATACCTTCCCCACGAACTTCTAAAACCTTATGTTGGAAACTTTCAAAACTTTTTTGTCACCTACAAAAATTATATTTCTTTTTCAAATTAGAAATCTGTAAATGGGTCATTTAGATCAACCACTTCTGTTATATTTCTTTGTCTCTCGGCAAGAAGTCGTTATAGATGGCCAAAGGGACCATTTATAATACGGAACATTAGTGCAGAGAAAGTCCTTATGGACTCTGTGATTCACTTCTAAAATCTTTTCTCATCGTTTAGAAGTGTCAGTTTTGTGTAGATACCTTCTCCATTGACTCAATCTATAACTGATTGCACAATAACCTCTTGCATTTGTTTCTTGTTCGACTATTTCATACACATTGTCTTCAGCTATTCTTAAATCCGGAAACTCGGTCAGCGTATTTAGAAAATGAAGAGAAGATCATTAAGTTCGTCTAATACTTTTATAGATTGCACTTGTTTCAATAATAATGTTCGTGGGGTTCATGGCACTTGTTGGGGTTTCGTGTAGCTCAAACCAAACCAAAACACATTAAACGAAAACAAAAAACTCTTACTCTCATCTAAAACATTTCAAATGGGGGAGAGCTACATACACCCTCTCCACATAATATTGGCCACTCAGTTCTCTAATTATGGAGAAATTTTTAGTTCGAGAAATTATGTGGAGCTGTTTGTAGTTTGAAGCTAGTATTTGGAGAATGGAGGAGCACAACTAGAGAAGGTTTGTTAGATCACTGTGAGACTGTGTGGGGTTGGTTGTCTGTTTTATTCTCCATTGTTATTATTTTCTAAAACTATTTTCTTAGGATTCCAACAAATTGTGAATTATGAATATGTGAGGGATTTCAAAATACAAAAAAAGTTGCTTTTTCCCATTTAAGTTCCTGGTTTAACGGCATCTAATGATGCTTGAATGGTTGGTTGGCTGGCTGGCTCCCTGGGTGGATGGATGGATGATCTCATTCGTCTTATTTCGTGTTGTAGTCATTTGTGAAATTTCAAACTAATTTACATTTTGTTAGCTTCGTCGTTTCTTCGTAGTAGTATCATCCTATGAAATTTGTAAAGAAGATAGAGAAAGCCTTAAGGCAAGGGGATCTGTAACAAAGAGGGACAAGCGGGAGGGAGTCTTCAAAGACGAACAGAGGAAAGGCTTTATAGACAAAGAGGAAGGAATGACTATATAAACGATTAGGAGGGAATCTTTATAAACGAGTTGAAGGCAGTCTTCATAAACGACCAGAAATGAGTCTTTATAGACGACCTAAAGCGGGTCTTTATAAACGAACTGAAAAGAGGCTTAATAGAGTTCCAGAAGGCAGTATTTACAGACTACTAGAGGTTTTACGATCTCAGCAACAGGCTATCCAAATAATCCGACCTCACCAACAACAACAATCTGCTTGGCTTTCTCCCAGGCTTAAAGGGTTATTGCCTTCCTTCTCTTGACTAACTCTGTGTGAATGTGAGTCCATATAAGTTTTTTTTGTTGTTGTTTGTAAACAACAGTATATTTCGAAAGTCTTCTATGGGACAAAACCTAGCAACAACAACACTAACACTATAATCAGCATAAAAACGTCAACAGACTAACAATTTGTTGTTACTTTTTGTCCATCCATCCATTCAGCCAGCCAGCCATGCTGACGAAGCTTGACAAACCGCTATGAACCGAAAAAACAACAACAAAACTCCGGTAAGTTGGTCAAAAGCAACAGCAAAAGACTGATTGGTTTCCCATGCTACGGAGAAGGGTTTGAGAGGCAGCAGGTGGTTATTTGGTTGGTTGGCTGGATGGCGGGATTTATAGAAAATAGCTACAAAACAACCGAAACACACACACTCACACCCAGTTAGAGAAGAACGGCGAGAGAAACAGAACACCGCAACAAGTGACGGAAGACTGACAGACAGTCGTCAGTTAACGGAAGCATTCAACGACATGACTAGAAAAATCTTGGCTTTTTTCCCTAACAGAAGCCACAAATAAACTTAGCAGCAGCAGAAAAAAGAAACAGCAACAACAACACCAATAACCACCATAATAGTCTATTGAGAAATCTCCACACAGGCTAGCTTACCCACATCCCCACTCAACGCTTTAAACTCTTTTTTCTTGTTTTCTATTTTAAAATAGAAAAACACAACAACAGCAAAATAGCAATCAAAGGCAACTGAAACTTGGCCAAAGGTTTTTTTCTGTGTAATGTGTGGCGTAACGGATAGGAGTGACTAATGGAGAAGAAAAAAAAAACAACAGCAACAAAGTGATGAGGATCGGTTTGGGACTGTAAAGCGGCTACGTTTGTATGAAGTTCTGACATAGTTAAGGCCGTCTTAGATGGGATTTAAACAACACATTTAGTTCCCCTTTAAAGACTGCCTTTAACTCGCCTATGAAGACTCCTTTTACATACATACATACATACATATGTTCCAACAACATCCCCGAAGGGACAAGGGAGACTTCTCTCATATCAATGAGTGCACGCCGATTCATATTGGCTCAATGATATGGGACCTACTTTTTATCGCCGAGTCCGAACGGCGTGTCTTACACCACTTATAGAGAAGTTTTTCATGGCTGAAATACTCAGGAAATGTCGCCAGCATTACTGAGGGGGAATTTGCCACCGTTGTAAATTTGATGTTGCTTGGCCTGGGATTCGAACCGCAGACCTTCTGAGTGCAAGGCGGACGTGCTAACCATTGCACCACGGTGGCCCCCCAAAGACTCCTTTTACTAGCCTAAATAGACTCCCAACAGCTCGCCCATAACGACACCATTTTGCTACCTTATGAAATGTCGCCAACATTACTGAGGGGTTTTTTGCCACCGTTGAAAAGTTTTTTGATGTTACTTGGCCGGGGAATCGAACCCACGAACTTATGTGTGCAAGGCGGGTGTGCATACCATTGCACCACGCTGAAAACCCCCATAGGTCCCCTAAAAAGACGCCCTATAGATCTCGTATAAACTACAGTTGGGTAAACGTATGAGTAACATGATTAAATATAACGTCTTATATTAAGTATTCGGAGTTTGTTCAAAGAAAAAATGTGGGCCATTGGAACTGCGAAGTGAACTATATAGTTTCATATAGTTCCTTTGGCACAACTCTAGTATAAACCCTACCTATAAAGACCCTCTACCTATAAAAAGAACCCCTAACTCGCCTGACCTCTAATGACCCCCTTTAGCTCACCTGTGAAGACTACCTTCCGGTCTTGTGTAGGGACTTATTTCTGGTCGTGTATAAAGCCTCAATAACGAATTCCTCCTGACTTCATTTCGTCTATAAAGACTACCTTTATCTAGCCTATGAAGACTCTTATAAGTTCGTCTTTAAAGCCCCCTTTAACTCCTTAAAGCCCTGCTGTTATATCTGTTAATACATCAACAGAGTATGTAAATATATTTACAGAGTTGTTAATACATCAACAGAGTATGTAAATATATTAACAGAGTTGTTAATACATCAACAGAGTATGTAAATATATTAACAGAGTTGTTAATATATTAACAGATATGGTTAATACATCAACAAAAGCTGAGAAGCATTAACAGTAGCTGTTAATACATTAACAGATCCTGCTAACAGTATCTGTTGTCAATATATGTTTTAAAGGAGGCTGCTAGTATAGACTGTTAATAAATTAAGAGAGCCTGTTCATTAATTAACATAGGTTGCTGATATACACTGTGCAACATTTTTAAGGTGATCTTGTGCAAACAATTTGAACTGAAGATTTTTTGAAAGTGCAGACCCAAACGACAAGAAACCCTAGTTGGGTTTTGTTGTGTCAGATCCAGCTCGGATTTTATGGCCCCATCTAAACATGGTTAAATATTGAGTTTTTAAAGAAATTCGGGGCTATATCTCTGAAACCAATGCGAATCTTCTTCTGACCTCTGAAGCAAATTTGTAGACAAGGACAAGAATAAAATATTTGGAGAAATAATGAACTCGAAAAACAACATTTATTGCCTCAAATTTCAAAATATACGCAAAAATTCCACAATTTTTATACATTTCGCACCGTATCTCCAAAACCGTTAATTTTTTCTAAATATTTTCTTTTGAAAAATATTCCCTGGAATGTAATACACAACTCTTCAGAACATGTCATTGTTGTAAAATGCCTCTATCCCGTTGTTTTCAGTACATTTTTCAACGACGATTTAATAAAAATGTCAATAATGTAGTGAAATCCGAAATGCGAGAATAAACTGTTGGTGTGAACTGTGTTTGAAATACGTGTTGTAAAAGATATGATGCAAAATACCGCTGAAACAACATGAAGGTAGCATTTTAGAGTTTCAGAATGTTCTAAAGAATTGTTGAGAACTTTATTTGGAAGATTTTTGCAAAAGGTTACTTGGTTCAACTCCCAATAGTTTAGCCGATACTGACCAGAATTTCAGCAATTATGTAAAATTTTTTATATTTTATAGATTTTGATGACCTAGAAGGAGTTTCTCTTATGTGTATAAGTTCTACTAGTTTAGGGCTACAATATTGCTAAAGACAGCAGGGCCAAATTCCTATTCGTTTCTGAGATAAAGGCCTGATAAATGCAAAAAAGTGTAGATTTAGCCCGGTTTATATGAGGCCATAAAATCCGAACTGGATCTGAGGCAGAGGCTGTAAATACATTAACAGAGTCTGCAGTACATTAGCAAAGGCTGTTAATACATAAATAAAGGCTTTAAGGTATTTAGAGAGGCTGTTTAGGTATAACGGAGGCTAAAAGAAAATATTAATATATTAACAGAGGCTGGAAATACATTAACAGAGGCTGTAAATACATTAACATAGGCTGCAAATACATTAACAGAGGTTGTTAATACATTAGCACGGGTTGTTAATACATAAACAAAGGCTTTTAAGGTTCTAGAGAGGCTGTTTAAATATTACAGAGGCTAAAAGCTGCTGTTAATATATCAACATAGGCTGTTAATACATAAACAAAGACTCTTAAGATATTAAGATAGGATATTAACATATTACAGAGGCTAAAAGAAACTGTTAATATATTAAGAGAGGCTGTAAATACATTAACAGAGTTTGTAGTACATTAACAGAGGCCGTTAATACATAAACAAAGGCTTTTAAGGTATTAAGAGAGGCTGTTTAGGTATAACAGAGGCTAAAAGAAAATATTAATATATTAACAGAGGCTGGAAATACATTAACAGAGGCTGGAAATACATTAACAGAGGCTGTTAATACATTAGCAGAGGCTTGTTATACATTAACAGAGGCTGTTAATATATAAACAAAGCCTGTTAAGGTATAGAGGGGTTGTTTAGATATTACAGAGGCTTAAAGAAAGTGTAAATATGTAAACAGAGGATGTTAATACATAAACAAAGATATTAAGATAGGATATTAACATATTACTGAAGCTAAAAGAAACTGTTAATATATTAACAGCGGCTGTAAATACATTAACAGAGGCTGTAAATACATTAACAGAGGCTGTAAATACATTAACAGAGTTTGTAGTACATTAACAGAAGCTGTTAATACATAAACAAAGGCTTTTAAGGTATTAAGAGAGGCGGTTTAGGTATAACAGAGGCTAAAGGAACATGTAAATACATTAACATAGGCTGTAGATACATTAACAGAGGCTGTTAATACATCAACAGAGGCTTTTAAGGTCCTTACAGGCTGTTTAGATATTAGAGAGGCTAAAAGAAACTGTTAATATATCAACAGAGTCTGTTAATACATAAACAAAGACTCTTAACATATTAAGATAGGACATTAACATATTACAGAGGCTAAAATAAACTGTTTATATATTAACAGAGGCTGTAAATACATTAACAGAGTCTGTAGTACATTAACAGAGGCTGTCAATACATAAACAAAGGCTTTTGAGGTATTTAGAGAGACTGTTTAGTTATAAGAGAGACTAAAAGAAAATGTTAATATATTAACAGAGGCTTGAAATACATTAGCAAAGGCTGTAAATACATTAACATAGGCTGCAAGTACATTAACAGGGACTATTAATACATTAACAGGGACTGTTAATACTTTAACAGGGGCTGTTAAAACATTAACAGATATTACATACAGATTCTGTAAGATATTACAGACACTATTAATATATTAAAAGAGAAATAAAAACCTGTTAATATATTAGCAGACGCTGTAAATACATTGACAGAGTCTGTAAATATACTAACAGCGGTTGTTAATACATTAACAGGGGTAGTTAATACATAAACAAAGGTTTTTCAAGAATTTAGAGAGACTGTTTAGATATCACAGAGGCTAAAAGATACTGTTAATATATCAACAGAGGCTGTTAATACATAAACAAAGACTCTTAAGATATTAAGATAGAATATTAACATATTTCAGAGGCTAAAAGAAACTGTAAATATATTAACAGAGGCTGTAAATACATTAACAGAGTCTGTAGTACATTAAAAGAGGATGTTAATACATAAACAAATGCTTTTAAGGTATTAAGATATGCTGTTTATGTATAACAGAGACTGAAAAAAAATGTTAATATATTAACAGAGGCTGAAAATAAATTAACAAAGGCTGTAAATACATTAACATAGGCTGCAAATACATTAACAGAGGTTGGTAATACATTATCAGGGGTTGTAAATACATAACCAAATGTTTTCAAGGAATTTGGGGGGCCTGTTAGATATTACAGAGGCTAAAAGAAACTGTTAATATATCAACAGAGTCTGTTAATACATAAACAAAGACTCTTAACATATTAAGATAGGACATTAACATATTACAGAGGCTAAAATAAACTGTTTATATATTAACAGAGGCTGTAAATACATTAACAGAGTCTGTAGTACATTAACAGAGGCTGTCAATACATAAACAAAGGCTTTTGAGGTATTTAGAGAGACTGTTTAGTTATAACAGAGACTAAAAGAAAATGTTAATATATTAACAGAGGCTCGAAATACATTAGCAAAGGCTGTAAATACATTAACATAGGCTGTAAGTACATTAACAGGGACTATTAATACATTAACAGGGACTGTTAATACTTTAACAGGGGCTGTTAAAACATTAACAGATATTACATACAGATTCTGTAAGATATTACAGACACTATTAATATATTAAAAGAGAAATAAAAACCTGTTAATATATTAGCAGACGCTGTAAATACATTGACAGAGTCTGTAAATATACTAACAGAGGTTGTTAATACATTAACAGGGGTAGTTAATACATAAACAAAGGTTTTTCAAGAATTTAGAGATACTGTTTAGATATTACAGAGGCTAAAAGAAACTGTTAATATATCAACAGAGTCTGTTAATACATAAACAAAGACTCTTAACATATTAAGATAGGACATTAACATATTACAGAGGCTAAAATAAACTGTTTATATATTTACAGAGGCTGTAAATACATTAACAGAGGCTGTCAATACATAAACAAAGGCTTTTGAGGTATTTAGAGAGACTGTTTAGTTATAACAGAGACTAAAAGAAAATGTTAATATATTAACAGAGGCTCGAAATACATTAGCAGAGGCTGTAAATACATTAACATAGGCTGCAAGTACATTAACAGAGGTTGTTAATACATTAACAGGGGTTGTTAATAAACAAAAGTTTTTAAGGTATTTAGTGAGGCTGTTCAGATATTACAGAGGCTAAAAGAAACTGTTAATGTTTTAAGCAGAGGTTGTTAATACATAAACAAAGACTCTTAAGATATTAAGATAGAAGATTAACATATTACAGGGGCTAAAAGAAACTCTTAATATATTAACAGAGGTTGTAAATACATTAAAAGAGTCTGTAGTACATTAACAGGGGCTGTTAATACATAAGTAAAGGCGTTTAAGGTATTAAGATACACTGTTTAGGTATAACAGAGGCTAAAAGAAAATATTAATATATTAGCAGAGGCTGAAAATACATTAACATAGGCTGTAAATACATTAAAATACCTGCAAATACATTAACAGAGACTGTTAATACATTAACAGGGGCTTTTAATACATAAACGAAGGCGTTTTAGGTATTTAGAGATGCTGTTTAGATATTACAGAGGCTAAAAGAAACTGTTAATATATTAAAGGAGGCTGTAGATATGTTAACAGAGTCTGTGGTACATTAACAGAGGCTGTTAATACATAGACAAAGGCTTTTAAGGTATTAAGAGAGGCTGTATAGGTATAAGAGAGGCTAAAAGAAAATGTTAATACATTAACATAGGCTGTAGATACATTAACAGAGGCTGTTAATACATCAACAGAGGCTGTTAATACATTAATAGAGGCTGCTAATACATAAACAAAGACTTCTAAGTTATTACAGAGGCTAAAAGAAACTGAAGAGAAATAAGAAGCTGTTAATATATTAACAGATGCTGTAAATACATTAACAGAATCTGCAAATACATTAACAGAGGTTGCTAATACAATAACAGGGATTTTTAATACATAAACAAAGGGTTTTAAGGTATTTAGAGAGTCTGTTTAGATATTACATAGGATAAAAAAAAACTGTTAATATATCAACAGAGACTGTTAATACATAGACAAAGACTCTTAAGATATTAAGATAGAATATTAACATATTACAGTTGTTAAAAGAAACTGTTAATATGTTAACCGAGGTTGTAAATACATTAACAGAGGCTGTTACTAAAATAACACAGGCTGCTAAGATACTAACGGAGGCTGTTATATATAAATAGAGGACGTTAAGATATTGACATATACTGGTAAGATATTAACAGAGGCTGTTAATACATAAAAAGAGGCTGTCAATATATTAATATAGTACGTTAATATATTAACAGATTTGTTAATAAAGAGAGGCTAAAAGAAGCTGTTAATGTGTTAACAGAGGTTGTTAAGATTTTTATTGGAACTGTTAAATAATTAACATAGAATGTTAGTAAATTAACTAAGGCTGTTAATACATTAAAAGAGGCTGCATTACCAGAGGCTAATAAAACATGATCAGAGACTGTTAAGATTTAAAGAGAGGTTCTTAAAATATTAATGGAGGTTTTTAATTCATTAACATAGGCTGATAAAATTAACAGATTAAGCCGATAGCTAGTGCTCTATAATTATAATTTTATTATAATTTGTTATTATAATAAACATTTAAATAAACAAAATTAACAGATACTGTTAATACATGAAAAGAGGCTGTTAATACATGAAAGGGGCTGTTAAGATATCGAGAGAGGTTGTTAACACATTAACAGAGGCTTTTAATATATTAAGAGTGGTTGCTAAAAGTAAAAGAGAATGTTGATATATTAACAGAGGCTTTTAAAATATTAACAGAGGCCTTTAATATTAAAAGAGGATGTTAATATTTTAACCGTGGGCGTTAATACATTAACAGAGATTACGTTAATATATTAACAGAGGCTGTTAAGATGTTAATAAACAGATAATGTTAGTAAAGTAACTGAGGCTGTTAATACATGGACCGAGGTGGTTAATACTATAACAGATGCTGTTAATATGTTTATAGAGTCTGTTAACATATTAACAGAGACTGTTATTATATTTAAATGAAGGGGCAAGTGTTACAGGAGATCGATCAACAAACATGCCGCCTGTTTGTTGAAACAACTTGTCTAAAATTACCTTTTCCAGTCGTCTATAAAAAGTCTTTAAGCTCATCCATAAAGACTACCTTCATAAGAGCTCCCTTAAGTTTATATTCAGGTGAGCCTCACTTCAGCTGTGAAATATTTTCAAAAAATCACAATTTAAATGTTAAAATGTTCCACAGAATTTGGGTCAAAGCAACTACCATTGCAACCTAATGTTTTTTGTGTTTTTTTTTTTGGTTTCTGCAATCGTTGTAGACAGTCCTTGATGGCTTAATGACCCTTTGAGTTGGCCAGCAAATCCAAAGCGAAGAAAAAACGACACAAACGAACTTTGTATTGTATCTCGTTGGATCGATCTCCCATGGGGTTGGATAGAACAATGTTAGAATTGTAATTGGTTTTGTTGTAGCAGTTTTTGTTGTTTTTCAAGTTATGCATTTCCTCAGGTGTTGCATTGTTTTCGCATTCAGCTTGTGGGAAATGTGGAATACAATTTGCAATAAAACCAAACAAAACATATGGATGCTGAGGGAAAAAACAAATATGCGGAACTAAAAAAAACAAAATTCTGGCCTTAGAGACTATGAGGTATCCTCTACACCCATGTATGTATCCAGATGCCAATGATTTTGGCGGGGATTTAGGGTTTTGAACAGTTATGAATATAGGAAAATAATATCTTTGGAACTCCATAATTGTTAGTTAATATGTATTCCCAATGGAAAGATGTGCCATAATTTCATCTTACACCCAATCCAACAAACTTCTGGTATTAAGATGACTCAACATTGTCTTTGAAAAAAAACAAGCAATTTGTTTCAAATACAAAAGGTTGCAGAAATTTACAAATCTCTACAACGAGCATCAAGCCTGCCTGCATGCAAGCCATGCAAAAAAAAAAAAAAAAAACAACAGTCAATTTATCCAACATCCATTGGATTTGCAAAGCAAAGCTTTGAGTGGAGGAATCATTGAAAAACAAACACTACAACTGCAAAACAGACAAACAGTCAGATGGACAGACACAAAAAGCAAAACAATCGCACAAGATTCATGCAATTTGATCAACAGCAGCAACAACAACAAATAACATGCTCAAGGTCATTCCAAAGCGCCAAATGCAATCAAGCTACAACAACAACAACAACGACGTTAGCAAATAACTTTTGCTGGCTTATTGGCAGCAACAGCAACATAACCAACGAATGCGACTAAGTCGGCCAACATCAGCTTCAATTGAGATTTTTACAATGACGCCATAGTCGTGTGGAGGCACCAACAAAAAGTGAATTAAAATAAAAATATCTCCCAACAGCAATTTGATTTGAACTCTCACACACAATGAGAGACAACTATACTAGGCAGTCGGCGACCAGATAATCAATATTCCGTAGTTGGAAGATTGGCTTTCATTCATGTAAAATCCATGAATGAAAGAATCGATCGATAGCGGGACAGATATTCTAATAATTGTATCTTTATGAGTAGACCACTGAAAGAAGATCTTGTACTGGGTCGTGGCGTTAATATATAGCCAGGCAATATTATTATATTAATAACATTTGCAAAGTCTGTTTATATATTAACAACTTTTGTTGATAAAATAACAGCTTGTGTTAATAATAACAGCATATGTTAATAAGTTAACTGTGTCTGTTAATGTAGTAACAGCCTCTGTTAATGTATTAACAGCCTCTGTTAATATGCTAACATTATGATTAATACATTAACAGCCAATGTCAACTTATTAATAAACTAAGAGCCACTGTTAAAATAGTAACAAACTCTGCTAATGTATCAACAGCCTCTCTTAATATGCTAACAGCTTCGTTAATATATAAACAGCACCTGTTAACATTTAAACAGCCTCTAATAATACTTTAACCGCCTCTGTTAATATTAAAAGATTGTGGAATTACATTAACAGTCACTGTTAAAGTAGTAACAGCCTCTGTTAATGTGTTTACAGCCTCTAATAATATTTAAGCAGACTCTGTAAATACATTAAAAACGTCTGTCAATAAATTGACAGCCTCAATAGTTTCTGTTAATACATTGACAGTCTCTTTATAAATATAGAGCGCCTCTGTTAATATGTTCTTCGTAAATATATTAACAGCACCTGCTAATAGTTTAACAGCTTCTGATAATATTTTAACAGCTTCTGTTAATACATTAAAAGCCTCTGTTAATATATTGACAGCCTCTGTTAATACAATAACAGTACTAACACATTAAAATACTCTGGTAATACATTAACAGCCACTGTTAAAGTAGTAACAGCCACTGTTAATGTATTAACAGCCTCTGTTAATACATTAAAAGCCTATATTATTGATGAGATGACAGGCTCAACGGTCTCTGTTAATAGATTAACAGTCTCTGTTAATATTAACCGCCTCTGTTTATATGTTAACGGCTTCGATAATATATTAACATTACTTGATAAAATATAATAGCCTCTGTTAATATTTTAGCAGCCTCTGTTAATATATTAACACCCTCTGTTAATATATAAACAGCCTCTGTTAATACATTAAAAGCCATAAGCACCCTATTTTAGTACATTAAAGCCTCTGATAATACATTAAAAGCCTCTGTAAATATATTGACAGTTAAAATAGTAACAGCCTCTGTTAATATGTTTACAGCCTCTAATAATATTTAAGCAGCCTCTGTTAATATATTAAATTGACAGCCTCAGTAGTTTCTGTTAATACTTAACAGTCTTTTTTGTTGATGAAATAACAGCTTCTGTTAATAATAACGGCATATGTTAATAATTTAACTGTACCTGTTAATGTAGTAACAGACTCTGTTAATATGCAAACAATATTATTAATACATTAACAGCCTATGTCAATGTATTAATATATTAACAGCCACTGTAGTAACAGCCTCTCTTAATGTATCAACAGCCTCTGTTAATATGCTAAAAGCTTCGTTAATATATAAACAGCACCTATTAGCATTTAAACAGCCTCTAATAATACTTTAACCGCCTCTGTTAATATTAAAAGATTCTGGAATTACATTAACGGTCACTGTTAAAGTAGTAACAGCCTCTGTTAATATGTTTACGCCTCTAATAATATTTAAGCAGCCTCTGTTAATATATAAAAAGCTTCTGTTAATAAATTGACAGCCTCAATAGTTTCTGTTAATACATTAACAGTCTTTTTATAAATATAGAGCGCCTCTGTTAATATGTTCTTCGTAAATATATTTATAGCACCTGCTAATAGTTTAACAGCTTCTGATAATATTTTAACAGCTTCTGTTTATACATTAAAAGCCTTTGTTAATATATTGACAGCCTCTGTTAATAAAATAACAGTACTAACACATTAAAAGCCTCTGGAAATACATTAACAGCCACTGTTACAGTAGTAACAGCCACTGTTAATGTATTAACAGCCTCTGTTAATATGTTTACAGCCTCTAATAATATTTAACAGCTTCTGTTAATACATTAAAAGCCTATGTTATTAATAAAATGACAGGCTCTCTGTTAATAGATTAACAGTCTCTGTTAATATTAACCGCCTTGGTTTATATGTTAACGGCTTCGATAATATATTAACATCACTTGTTAAAATGTAATAGTCTCTGTTAATATTTTAGCAGCCTCTGTTAATATATTAACACCCTCTGTTAATATATAAACAGCCTCTGTTAATACATTAAAAGCCATAAGCAGCCTGTTTTAGTACATTAAAACCTCTGTTAATACATTAAAAGCCTCTGTAAATATATTGACAGCTAAAATAGTAACAGCCTCTGTTAATATGTTTACAGACTCTAATAATATTTAAGAACCTCTGTTAATACATTAAAAGCGTCTGTTAATAAATTGACAACCTCAATAGTTTCTGTTAACACATTAACCGTCCCTTTTAATATTAAGCGCCTCTGTTAACATGTCCTTCGTAAATATATTAACAGCACCTGATAATATTTTAACAGCTTCTGATAATATTTTAAACAGCTTCTGTTAATGTATTGATAGCCTATAATATTAATGAGTTGACAGGCTCAACGGTCTCTGTTAATAGGTTAACAGCTTCGATAATATATTAACAGCACTTGTTAAAATATAATAGCCTCTGTTAATATATTAACAGCTTATGTCAATGTGTTAAAACATTAAAAGCCTCTGTTAATACAATAACAGCTGCTATTAAAACAGTAACAACCTCTGTTATTGTATTAAGAGCCTCTAATGATATTTTGACTGCCTCTGTTAATATATATCACCCTCTGTTAATATATTGATAGCCTCAACAGACTCTGCTAATATGTTAACAGATTCGTTAATATATTACTGCACCTGCTAAAAGTTGAACAGTCGATGTTAATATTTTAGCAGCCCCTGTAATACATTAAAAGTCATTAGCATCTTCTTTTAATAAATTAGAGGCCACTGGTAATACATATAAAGCTATGTTAATATATTTACAGCCTCTGTTTATATTTTAACAGCAAAATTCAATGTATTAACACATAAAAAACCCCTGTTAATACATCTGCTAATACAAAAACAGCCTTTGTTAATACATTAAAAGACCCTGTTAATATATTGACAGACTCTGTTAATACATTAACAGCCTAGGTCAATATATTACAAATTAAATAGCCACTGTTAAAATAGTAACATCCTCTGTTAATATATTTACAGCCTCTAATAATATTTAAGCAGCCTCTGTTAATACATTAAAAGCGTCTGTTAATAAATTGACAGCCTCAATAGTTTCTGTTAATACATTAACCGTCTCTTTTAATATTAAGCACCTCTGTTAACATGTCCTTCGTAAATATATTAACAGCACCTCATAATATTTTACAGCTTCTGATAATATTTTAACAGCTTCTGTTAATATATTGACAGCCTCTGTTAATACAATAACAGCCTATTTCAATGTACTAACATATTAAAAGACTCTGGTAATACATCAACAGCCACGGTTAAAGTAATAACAGCCTCTGTTAATGTATCAACAGCATCTGTTAATATGTTTACAGCCTATAATAATATTTTAACAGCCTCTGTTAATACATTAAAAGCTTATATTATTAATGAGTTGGCAGGCTCAACGGTCTCTGTTAATAGATTAACAGCTTCGATAATATATTAACAGCACTTGTTAAAATGTAATTGAGAACCTCTATTAATACATTAAAACCCTCTGTTAATATATTAATGTATTAACAGCCTCTGTTATTGTATTTCCAGCTTCTGTATATATATTAACAGCTTATGTCAATGTGTTAAAACATTAAAAGCCTCTGTTAACACATTAACAGCTACTATTAAAATAGTAACAGCCCAGCCTCTAATAATATGTGGACAGCATTCGTTAATACATTAACCGCCTCTCTTAATATATTAATAGCCTCTGTTAATACATTAAAAGAATCTGTTAATATATTGACAGCCTCTGTTAATACAATATCAGCCTCTAATAATATTTTAACAGCCTCTGTTAATACATTAAATGCCTATTATATTAATGAGCTGACAGGCTCAACGGTCTCCGTTAATAGATTGACAATCTGTGTTAATATTAACCGCCTCTGTTAATATGTTAACAGCTTCGATAATATATTAACAGCACTTGTTAAAGTATAATAGCCTCTATTAATATATTAACAGCCTGTGTTAATATATCAACAGCATCTGTTAATATTGTTAACAGCATATGTTGATATTGTTAACAGCACCTGTTAATGTTTTAACAGCCTCCGTTAATATATTCGTTAATATATTACTGCACCTGCTAAAAGCTGAACAGTCTCTGTTAATATTTTAGCAGCCTCTGTTAATACATTAAAAGTCATTAGCCTCTTTTAATACATTAGAAGCCTCTGTTAATGCATTTAAAGCTATGTTAATATATTTACAGCCTCTGTTTATATTTTAACAGCTTAATTCAGTGTATTAACACATAAAAAGCCCCTGTTAATACATTAGAAGCATTTGCTAATACAAAAACAGCCTCTGTTAATACATTAAAAGACTCTGTTAATATATTGACAGCTTCTGTTAACACATTAACAGCCTAGGTCAATATATTAACAAATTAAAACATCGGTTAATACATTAAAGGCATTTGTTATAATATTAACAGCCTCTGTTAATACATTAAAAGCCTCTGTTAATATATTAAAAGTCTCTGTTAGTAAATTAAAAGCGTATGTTAATATGTTAGCAGCCTCTGTTAATACATAAAAAGCCTCTGTTAATATATTAACAGCCTCTTTCTATGTATTAACACATTAAAAGTCTCTGTTAGTATATTGACAGCCTCTGTTAATACGTTAACAGCCTATACATTAAAAGCCTCTATTCATCACAA
Source organism: Musca autumnalis (assembly GCF_047663935.1). Taxonomy (NCBI): domain Eukaryota; kingdom Metazoa; phylum Arthropoda; class Insecta; order Diptera; family Muscidae; genus Musca; species Musca autumnalis. The sequence continues at coordinate 62,341,991 of NW_027411644.1, forward strand.
AAAGCCACTGTTAAAATAGCAATTGCCTCTGTTAATATGTTAGCAGCTTCGTTAATATACAGCCTCAACAGTTCCTGTTAATATATTAACCGCCCCTGTTAATAAGCTAACAGCTTCGATAATATATTAACTGAACTAGTTAACATTTTAACAGCCTCTGTTAATTTATTAAGACCGTCTGTTAATACATTAAAAGCCATTAGCATCCTCTTTTAATATATTAAAAGCCTCTTTTCTTATATTATCAGCCTCTGTTAATACGTTAATACATTAACAGCCTCTGTAAGCAGCGTCTGTTATCAGCCTCTGTTAACTAATTAACAGCCTTTTAAAATTTAACAGACAGACTTTACTATTTTGCTTCAAGTCTTTAATTGGAAAATATGTTATCAATCGCCTTCAAACATGATCTTCTGATCTGTTATTGCGTTTTGAACAACTTGTTGATACCTTTAATGTTCCCTTTGTCTATGTAATAAAGATTTATTATTGTCTATTTTTTTATTCCTCTATTTTATTTTCCTTTACCTTATTGCTCAACCGAAAACAGGTGCCTTCAACAAAAGGTTTAGCTTTCCCATTATATCCCGCAGTTTGTTGGCTTTTCATTTAGCCCATACCTTTTCTTCTTTTTCGTGTGACATACTTACATACACATTTTCTTCTTCGTTTTGTTTTCTTTGTCTTTGATTTTCTCCTAAGCTTGGCTTACCTTTATTTTTTATTTCATTGGTGCCTGTCTGTCCCTTAGACGGACGGACGGATAGGCAGACATACATAAATACATAAAAATGAGAATGTATGAGATTTCACTGGGACCCAAGACTAGCAACCCAAACAATCAGCCAACCTACCAACCAGCCATTCATCCATCTATCCTCCAACATTCCAGCCCTGCCAAGTTGTTTATTCCAGCTACGCACACAAACCTTTTCTCTACCCCACCCCACAACCCTACCATCATCATGGCCAGCAAAAAACACATAACCACAGCTAGGAATTCATAGTAACCTTTTGGTGTTATTTTTGTTGTAATATATTAACGGTTTCTTAGAGCTTCACAACCTGGTTAGATGGATGGATGGATGGATGACTGGTTGGTTGGTGTTTGGCTGACTGACTGACTAGTTGTTGTTTTGTGATGGCAAGTGAGTGTGTGTGTGCGCTGTTTAGATGTTTCCACAGTTTCTATTTTTTATCCAACTTAATTTGTATGTAAAGGGAATCGTTGGAGGGAGGGTGGGGAGATGGAGGGAGATGCATGCCTTCCTTTTGGGTAAAATGATATTTCCTTCATTTGGTAACCAGTTTACCGTTATTCTCCCCATGCCCAGCACCAGACCACTGTTGGTCATTCATTAGCTAGCTGGCGTTAATTCATTTCATTGCTTCTATGTAAATGGGATGGCATTTCAAATCTGTTATTGTTTTCTTATATTTATCAATTCCCTTCACCACCATTCCCCACAAAGAAGAAAGGGCCAAATTATTTGTTGTTTTTTTTTTTTTGGGGAATTAATTGATAACTAATGTTTTTTGGTTTTGGTTGGCTATACGGTTTCTAAATAATTAGAAACAACAGGTTGTTGAGCTACAGGTGGGAGGTTTGGTGGAGGGAGGAGGAATGTTGTTTTGATTTTAATCAGAGGAGGCAGGCAGAAAATTGTGTTAAAGAACTAAAGAGGGAGTCTATAGACGAGTTGAAGAGAGTTTTTTAGACGAGCTGAAGAAAGTTCCTACAGACGAGCTGATGGGAGTATTTATAGACGAGGACAAGAGGTCTTTTTAGACGAAGAGAAAGGAAGTCTTCATAGATGAGCTGGAGAAAGACTTTATAGACGTGGACAAGAGGTCTTTATAGACGAAGAGAAGGGAGTCTGTATAGAGGAGCTGGAGGAAGCTAAAGGGAGTCTTTATAGACGAGCTAAAGGGAATCTTTATAGACGAGCTGAAGGGAATCTTTATAGAAGAGCTGAAGGGAGTTTTTATAGACGACCTGAAGGGAGTCTTTATAGACGACCTGAAGGAGTCTTTATAGACGACCTGAAGGGAGTCTTTATAGACGAGCTGAAAGGAGTCTTTATGGCCAAGGTGAAAGAAGTATTTATAGAAGAGTTAAAGGGAGTCTTTATAGACGAGTTGAGGGAAGTCTTTATAGATGAGCTGAAGGGAGTCTTTATAGACTAGCTGAAGGGAGTCTTTAGAGACTAGCTGAAGGGAGTCTTTATAGACTGGCTGAAGGGAGTCTTTATAGACGAGCTGAAGGGAATCTTTATAGACGAGCTGAAGGGAATCTTTATAGGAGAGCTGAAGGGAATCTTTATAGAAGAGCTGAAGGGAGTCTTTATAGACGAGCTGAAAGGAGTCTTTATGGACAAGCTGAAAGAAGTCTTTATAGAAGAGTTAAAGGGATTCTTTATAGACGAGTTGAGGGAAGTCTTTATAGACGAGCTGAAGGGAGTCTTTAGAGACTAGCTGAAGGGAGTCTTTAGAGACTAGTTGAAGGGAGTCTTTATAGACTGGCTGAAGGGAGTCTTTAACGACGAGCTAAAGGGAGTCTTTATAGACGAGCTGAAGGGAGTCTTTAGAGACTAGCTGAAGTGAGTCTTAAGAGACTAGGTGAAGGAGTCTTTACAGACTGGCTGAAGGGAGTCTTTATAGATGAGCTGAAGGGAGTCTTTATAGACGAGCTGAAGGGAGTCTTTATAGACGAGCTGAAGGGAGTCTTTATAGACGAGCTGAAGGGAGTCTTTATAGACGAGCTGAAGGGTGTCTTTAGAGACTAGCTGAAGGGAGTCTCTAGAGACTAACTGAAGGGAGTCTTTATAGACTGGCTGAAGGGAATCTTTAACGACGAGCTAAAGGGAGTCTTTATAGACGAGCTAAAGGGAGTCTTTAGAGACTAGCTGAAGGGAGTCTTAAGAGACTAGGTGAAGGAGTCTTTATAGACTGGCTGAAGGGAGTCTTTATAGACGAGCTGAAGGGAGTCTTTATAGACGAGCTGAAGGAAGTCTTTATAGACGAGCTGAAGGGAGTCTTTATAGACGAGCTGAAGGGAGTCTTTATGGGCGAGCTGAAGGGAGTCTTTATGTACGAGGTAAGACGGTTTTTATAGACGAGCTGAAGGGAGTCTTTATAGACGAGCTGAAGGGAATCTTTATAGACGAGCTGAAGGGAGTCTTTATAGACGAGCTGAAGGGAATCTTTATAGACGAGCTGAAGGGAGTCTTTATAGACGAGCTGCAGGGAGTCTTTATAGACGAGCTGCAGGGAGTCTTTATAGACGAGGTGAAGGGAGTCTTTATAGATGAGATGAAGGGAGTCTTTATAGATGAGCTGAAGGCAGTCTTTATAGACAAGTTGAAGGGAGTCTTTATATACGAGCTGAAGGGAGTCTTTATAGACGAGCTGAAGGGAGTCTTTATAGACGAGCTGAAGGGAGTCTTTATAGACGAGCTGAAGGGAGTCTTTATAGACGAGCTGAAGGGAGTCTTTATAGACGAGCTGAAGGGAGTCTTTATAGACGAGCTGAAGGGAGTCTTTATAGACGAGCTGAAGGGAGTCTTTATAGACGAGCTGAAGGGAGTCTTTATAGACGAGCTGAAGGGAGTCTTTATAGACGAGCTGTAGTGAGCCTTTATAGGCGAAGTGAAGGAAATCTTTATAGACGAGCTGAAGGGAGTTTTTACAGACTAGCTGAATGGAGTTTTTATAGACGAGCTGAAGGGAGTCTTTATAGACGAGCTGAAGGGAGTCTTTATAGATGAGTTGAAGGGAGTCTTTATAGACGAGCTGAAGGGAGTCTTTATAGACGAGCTGAAGGGAGTCTTTATAGACGAGCTGAAGGGAGTCTTTATAGACGAGCTGAAGGGAGTCTTTATAGACGAGCTGAAGGGAGTCTTTATAGACGAGCTGAAGGGAGTCTTTATAGACGAGCTGAAGGGAGTCTTTCTAGACGAGTTGAAGGGAGTCTTTATAGACGAGGTGAAGGGAGTCTTTATAGATGAGATGAAGGGAGTCTTTATAGATGAGATGAAGGGAGTCTTTATAGACGAGGTGAAGGGAGTCTTTATAGATGAGATGAAGGGAGTCTTTATAGACGAGCTGAAGGCAGTCTTTATAGACAAGTTGAAGGGAGTCTTTATAGACGAGCTGAAGGGAGTCTTTATAGACGAGCTGAAGGGAGTCTTTCTAGACGAGCTGAAGGGAGTCTTTATAGACGAGCTGAAGGGAGTCTTTATAGACGAGCTGAAGGGAGTCTTTATAGACGAGCTGAAGGGAGTCTTTATAGACGAGCTGAAGAAGTCTTTATAGACGAGCTGAAGGGAGTCTTTATAGACGAGCTGAAGGGAGTCTTTATAGACGAGCTGAAGGGAGTCTTTCTAGACGAGCTGAAGGGAGTCTTTCTAGACGAGCTGAAGGGAGTCTTTATGGGCGAGCTGAAGGGAGTCTTTATGTACGAGGTAAGACGGTTTTTATAGACGAGCTGAAGGGAGTCTTTATAGACGAGCTGAAGGGAATCTTTATAGACGAGCTGAAGGGAGTCTTTATAGACGAGCTGAAGGGAATCTTTATAGACGAGCTGAAGGGAGTCTTTATAGACGAGCTGAAGGGAATCTTTATAGACGAGCTGAAGGGAGTCTTTATAGACGAGCTGCAGGGAGTCTTTATAGACGAGGTGAAGGGAGTCTTTATAGATGAGATGAAGGGAGTCTTTATAGATGAGCTGAAGGCAGTCTTTATAGACAAGTTGAAGGGAGTCTTTATATACGAGCTGAAGGGAGTCTTTATAGACGAGCTGAAGGGAGTCTTTATAGACGAGCTGAAGGGAGTCTTTATAGACGAGCTGAAGGGAGTCTTTATAGACGAGCTGAAGGGAGTCTTTATAGACGAGCTGAAGGGAGTCTTTATAGACGAGCTGAAGGGAGTCTTTATAGACGAGCTGAAGGGAGTCTTTATAGACGAGCTGAAGGGAGTCTTTATAGACGAGCTGAAGGGAGTCTTTATAGACGAGCTGAAGGGAGTCTTTATAGACGAGCTGAAGGGAGTCTTTATAGACGAGCTGTAGTGAGCCTTTATAGGCGAAGTGAAGGAAATCTTTATAGACGAGCTGAAGGGAGTTTTTACAGACTAGCTGAATGGAGTTTTTATAGACGAGCTGAAGGGAGTCTTTATAGACGAGCTGAAGGGAGTCTTTATAGATGAGTTGAAGGGAGTCTTTATAGATGAGTTGAAGGGAGTCTTTATAGACGAGCTGAAGGGAGTCTTTATAGACGAGCTGAAGGGAGTCTTTATAGACGAGCTGAAGGGAGTCTTTATAGACGAGCTGAAGGGAGTCTTTATCGACGAGCTGAAGGGAGTCTTTATAGACGAGCTGAAGGGAGTCTTTATAGACGAGCTGAAGGGAGTCTTTATAGACGAGCTGAAGGGAGTCTTTCTAGACGAGTTGAAGGGAGTCTTTATAGACGAGGTGAAGGGAGTCTTTATAGATGAGATGAAGGGAGTCTTTATAGATGAGATGAAGGGAGTCTTTATAGACGAGGTGAAGGGAGTCTTTATAGATGAGATGAAGGGAGTCTTTATAGACGAGCTGAAGGCAGTCTTTATAGACAAGTTGAAGGGAGTCTTTATAGACGAGCTGAAGGGAGTCTTTATAGACGAGCTGAAGGGAGTCTTTCTAGACGAGCTGAAGGGAGTCTTTATAGACGAGCTGAAGGGAGTCTTTATAGACGAGCTGAAGGGAGTCTTTATAGACGAGCTGAAGGGAGTCTTTATAGACGAGCTGAAGGGAGTCTTTATAGACGAGCTGAAGGGAGTCTTTATAGACGAGCTGAAGGGAGTCTTTATAGACGAGCTGAAGGGAGTCTTTCTAGACGAGCTGAAGGGAGTCTTTCTAGACGAGCTGTAGGGAGCCTTTATAGGCGAAGTGAAGGAAATCTTTATAGACGAGATGAAGGGAGTTTTTACAGACTAGCTGAATGGAGTCTTTATAGACGAGCTGAAGGGAGTCTTTATAGACGAGTTAAAGGAAGTCTTTATAGACGAGTTAAAGGAAGTCTTTATAGACGAGTTGTAGGGACTGTTTATAGACGAGCTGAAGGGACTCTTTATAGACGAGCTGAATGGAGTTTTTATAGACGGGCTGAAGGGAGTCTTTATAGACGAGCTGAAGGGAGTCTTTATAGACGAGCTGAAGGGAGTCTTTATAGACGAGCTGAAGGGAGTCTTTATAGACGAGCTGAAGGGAGTCTTTATAGACGAGCTGAAAGGAGTCTTTATAGACGAGCTGATGGGAGTCTTTATAGACGGGCTGAAGGGAGTCGTTATAGACGAGCTGAAGGGAGTCTTTATAGACGAGCTGAAGAGAGTCTTTATAGACGAGCTGAAGGGAGTCTTTACAGAGGAGCTGAAGGGAGTCTTTATAGACGAGCTGAAGGGAGTCTTTATAGACGAGCTGATGGGAGTCTTTATAGACGAGCTGAAGGGAGTCTTTGCAGACGAGCTGAAGGGAGTCTTTATAGACGAGCTGAAGGGAGTCTTTACAGACGAGCTGAAGGGAGTCTTTATAGACGAGCTGAAGGGAGTCTTTATAGACGAGCTGAAGGGAGTCTTTATAGACGAGTTAAAGGAAGTCTTTATAGACGAGTTAAAGGAAGTCTTTATAGACGAGCTGATGGGAGTTTTTATAGACTATAAAGACTCCCTTCAACTCGTCTATAAAGACTCCCTTCAGCTGGTCTATTAAGACTACCTTCAGCTCAGCTATAAAGACTCCCTTTAGCTCGTCTATAAAGACTCCCTTCAGGTGGTCTATTAAGACTCCCTTCAGCTCATCTGTAAAGACTCCCTTCAGCTGGTCTATTAAGACTCCCTTCAGCTCAGCTATAAAGACTCCCTTCATCTCAGCTATAAAGACTCCCTTTAGCTCGTCTATAAAGACTCCCTTCAGCTGGTCTATAAAGACTCCCTTTAGCTCGTCTATAAAGACTCCCTTCAGGTGGTCTATTAAGACTCCCTTCAGCTCGTCTATAAAGACTCCCTTCAGCTCATCTATAAAGACTCCCTTCAGCTCGTCTATAAAGAATCCCTTCAGCTCGTCTATAAAGACTCCCTTCAGCTCGTCTATAAAGACTCCCTTCAGCTCGTCTATAAAGACTCCCTTCAGCTCGTCTATAAAGACTCCCTTCAGCTCATCTATAAAGACTCCCTTCAGCTCGTCTATAAAGAATCCCTTCAGCTCGTCTATAAAGACTCCCTTCAGCTCGTCTATAAAGACTCCCTTCAGCTCGTCTATAAAGACTCCCTTCAGCTCGTCTATAAAGACTCCCTTCAGCTCGTCTATAAAGACTCCCTTCAGCTCGTCTATAAAGACTCCCTTCAGCTCCTCTGTAAATACTGCCTCCAGCTTGTCTGTCGTCTATAAAGACTCCCTTCAGCTCGGCTATAAAGACTCCCTTCAGCTCGTCTATAAAGACTCCCTTCAACTTGTCTATAAAGACTGCCTTCAGCTCGTCTATAAAGACTCCCTTCATCTCATCTATAAAGACTCTCTTCACCTCGTCTATAAAGACTCCCATCACCTCGCCTATATAGACTCCCTTCAGCTCGTCTATAAAGACTCCCTTCAGCTCGTCTATAAAGAGTCCCTTCAGCTCGTCTATAAAGACTTCCTTTAACTCGTCTATAAAGACTCCCTTCAGCTCGTCTATAAAGACTCCATTCAGCTAGTCTGTAAAAACTCCCTTCAGCTCGTCTATAAAGATTTCCTTCACTTCGCCTATAAAGGCTCCCTACAGCTCGTCTATAAAGACTCCCTTCAGCTCGTCTATAAAGACTCCCTTCAGCTCGTCTATAAAGACTCCCTTCAGCTCGTCTCTAAAGACTCCCTTCAGCTCGTCTATAAAGACTCCCTTCAGCTCGTCTATAAAGACTCCCTTCAGCTCGTCTATAAAGACTCCCTTCAGCTCGTCTATAAAGACTCCCTTCAGCTCGTCTATAAAGACTCCCTTCAACTTGTCTATAAAGACTGCCTTCAGCTCGTCTATAAAGACTCCCTTCATCTCATCTATAAAACCTCCCTTCAGGTCGTCTATAAAGACTCCCTTCAGGTCGTCTATAAAGACCCCCTGAAGCTCGTCTATAAAGACTCCCTTCAGCTCGTCTATAAAGAAGGGAGTATATATAGACGAGCTGAAGGGAGTCTATATAGACGAGCTGAAGGGAGTCTATATAGACTAGCTGAAGGGTGTCTTATAGATGAGGTAAGACCGTGATTTAGACCAGCTGAAGGGACTTTTTACAGAAGATCTGAAAGAAGTCTTTATAGAAGAGTTAAAGGGAGTCTTTATAGACGCGCCGAAGGGAGTCTATATAGACGAGCTGAAGTGAGGCCTCACAGACCAACTGAAGAAAGTCTTTATGGACGAGAGAGTCTTTATAGACATTGTGGTTTTCTATAAGAAGGCCTTATGATCTCATATAAGAAAACTTTGTGGATTTCCATAAGAAGACCTTGTGGTCTTCCATAAAAAAAAACCTTTTGGTCTTCCATAAGAAGTCTTTGTAGTTTTCTATAAGAAGACTTGTTTGCCTTCTACAAAGAAACAATATGGTCCTATATAAGAAAACCTTGTCGTCTTCAAGCCGAAGGCATTGTGGTCTTCTTTAATAAGAAGAACTTTGGTCTTCTTCTCCCATTATTTTAAGTAATTTCAAAACCTGATATGAATTGTGTTTCAAACTCTGTTACCCGATTACATGTTTTACAATTTCAATATCATTACAAAATATTTGTGGGACGATTTCGTTTCCAATTCACCACTTCCAGTTGTGACACTGAATTATGGCTTAGTTTTCAGAAATAAAATTTCAATTTTGTCTATTCAATGGATGCAAAAGCAAGGTTAGGCTAACTGGCTGAGTGGCTGGCTGACACTCAGTAAGACAGACAGATTGACTATTGACATTTCTTGTACGAAGTTAGTTAATGAATTTAATGTGGCCAACAAGACAGGCGGACAGACAGACGTACGGATTAGTGTGTGGGCGCCCATGACTTTAATATTCGTTCATTAAATCATTCATAAATTTATTCACAAACAAAAATTTGGTTTTCAAATAGAATTTGGTATGAATTAAATTGAAAAAAAAAAACAAAACGTTGAATGTGGGCTTTATTGCTGTATGAAACTTTAAAGAAACAAGTTTCATATCCTGTTCTGAAGTATGGCTAAGAGACAATATTATGCAGCCTACGGAATATCAACCTCTTGTAATAATTTTCTACTTTTAAGGTATTTTTAAAATCCCCTTTGGAATACAACGTAACTTTTTAAACTTTCTGTTGTAAAAATACAAATTATTGAAAATTTCAAATTAAATTGAATCACTAATAATGAAGATGAGTCTAATGTTTCGGAAGAGATGCTGCTGCTTCCTAAGTTCCTTTTTAGAAATGTTTTATTGTAGTTGTATTAATTAGCGGATGAAAGAGAAGAGATAATTTAAAAGAAATTTTAACATTTGTATTTTTTATCAACAGACTGGTTTTGTAGAAGATGTTTTACTAATCCGAATGTTTGTAATGATGTTTTACTCAATACACCCAAAGAAAAGTGTTAAATAAAAATTGAAGGAAGCCTTAGAGAAGAAACAGGTGAAATTCATATTCATATACAAGAGCAAAAGTTCTTTTTATAGAAGGACATAAGGTCTTCTCGTTGATAATTACATAAATTTTCTGATGACGATGTGTGATAGAAGACAACAATGTCTTCTTAAAGAAGACCGCAATATATTCCCACGACAAGTTCCTCCTATAAAAGATAACAATGCCTTAATTTAGTTGACATCAAGGTATTTTACAGAAAATCACAAGGTCTTCTAACAGAAGCAGAGCTCCGATTTACTCGCGAATGAACAACCTTCAGCTCGTCTATAAAGACGACCTTCAGCTCGTCTATAAAGACGACCTTCAGCTCGTCTATAAAGACGACCTTCAGCTCGTCTATAAAGACGACCTTCAGCTCGTCTATAAAGACGACCTTCAGCTCGTCTATAAAGACGACCTTCAGCTCGTCTATAAAGTCTCCATTCAGCTCGTCTATAGAGACTCCCTTCACCTCGTCTATAAAGACTCCCTTCACCTCGTCTATAAAGACTCCCTTCACCTCGTCTATAAAGACAACCTTCAGCTCGTCTATAAAGACTCCCTTGAACTCGTCTATAAAGACTCCCTTGGGCTCGTCTATAAAGACTCCCTTGAGCTCGTTTATAAAGAATCCCTTGAGTTCGTCTATAAAGACTCCCTTGAGCTCGTCTATAAAGACTCCCTTCAGCTCGTCTATAAAGAATCCCTTGAGTTCGTCTATAAAGACTCCCTTGAGCTCGTCTATAAAGACTCCCTTGAGTTCGTCTATAAAGACTCCCTTGAGCTCGTCTATAAAGACTCCCTTGAGCTCATCTATAAAGACTCCCTTGAGCTCGTCTATAAAGACTCCCTTCAGCTCGTCTATAAAGACTCCCTTCAGCTCGTCTATAAAGACTCTTCAGCTCGTCTATAAAGACTCCCTTCAGCTCGTCTATAAAGGCTCCCTTCATCTCGTCTATAAAGACTCCCTTCGGCTCGTCTATAAAGACTCCCTTCGGCTCGTCTATAAAGACTCCCTTGAGCTCGTCTATAAAGACGACCTTCAGCTCGTCTATAAAGACGACCTTCAGCTCGTCTATAAAGACGACCTTCAGCTCGTCTATAAAGACGACCTTCAGCTCGTCTATAAAGACGACCTTCAGCTCGTCTATAAAGACGACCTTCAGCTCGTCTATAAAGACGACCTTCAGCTCGTCTATAAAGACGACCTTCAGCTCGTCTATAAAGACGACCTTCAGCTCGTCTATAAAGACGACCTTCAGCTCGTCTATAAAGACGACCTTCAGCTCGTCTATAAAGACGACCTTCAGCTCGTCTATAAAGACGACCTTCAGCTCGTCTATAAAGACTCCCTTCAGCTCGTCTATAAAGACGACCTTCAGCTCGTCTATAAAGGCTCCCTTCAGCTCGTCTATAAAGACGACCTTCAGCTTGTCTATAAAACCTCCCTTCATCGTCTATAAAGACTCCCTTGAGCTCGTTTATGAAGACTCCCTTCAGCTTGTCTATAAAACCTCCCTTCAGCTCGCCTATAAAGAATAAGGGAGACGTCTATAAAAACTCCCTTGAGCTCGTCTAGAAAGACTCCCTTCAGCTTGTCGATAAAAACCCCCTTCATCGTTTATAAAGACTCCCTTCAGCTCGTCTATAAAGGCGACCTTCAGCTCATCTGTAAAGACTCCCTCGAGCTCGTCTATAAAGACTCCCTCGAGCTCGTCTATAAAGACTCCCTTGAGCTCGTCTATAAAGACTCCCTTAAGTTCGTCTATAAAGACTCCCTTCAACTAGTTTATAAAGACTCCCTTCAGCTCCTCTATAAAGATTCTCTCCTGCTCGTCTATAAAGACTCCATTCAGCGCGTCTATAGAGACTCCCATCAGCGTGTCTATAAAGAATCCCTCCTAGTCATCTGCAAAGACTCGTTTCTGTTCGTCTACAAAGTCTCGCTGCTACTCGTCTGTAAAGACTAGCTCGTCTATAAGGACTCGCTCCTGCTCTTGTATAAAGACTACCTTCAGCTCTTCTGCAAAAACCTTCTTCCACTCGCCTATAAATAATCCGTCAGTTTGTCTTCCTTCAGAAAAGGTCTAAAGAAGCACCCTTTCTTTGAGAAAGGGTCTATGGAAGCACTGTGCTTCTTACAGTAAATGGTCTATCGAAGAACTCATTCTTTCAGAAATAACCCATGGCAATTTCAGCTTCTGTATAAAAATTCTTTCTGCACTTCAATAAAGATTCCCTTCTGCTCGTTTTTAAACTCGCATATAAATACTCCATTTTTCTGAGTGTATTCTGAAGTAATTCCGCTTTGATGCACAATTTTTCCATGGCTGTTGTCGCAACTACCATAAGTAGCATCGTTTCGGAACTTTTTTGCCTCTAGTCTTAGCTGTGAATGTCATTCCATAATTATGCCCATCATAGATTGCAGATTAAGACCAAAGATGTCAAACACTAGGTTAAGTTGTAATTAATGTCATCGTTGCTGCACTTCTTTTTTGACAAGGCAATTCTTGATTCTAATCGAAAAGTGGAAGTAGAAATGGAAATGGTTGAAAGATCATCCATCCATCCAACAATTGGTTGGACGCCTGATAATAATGGAAACCGCATGTTAGCTTCTTAGAATTCGACGAAGGCCAGTTTCAAATGTGTGTGAAGTCAGTGACTTTTTAATTTGAGATTCTCAATTGCCTGAAATTCGCTATAATGCGTATTGAGTTCATGTACATACATATGTATGTATGTACGTTTAGTTGTAACACAGTTACGATGTAAATACCAATTCAGGTTTTTTTCTTCTGGATACTCAGCCCCCATACATCCCCCCTCACCATCAACCATTGCATTCCTGCTTTGCCAAGAGACAAAAAACCGCTGTGGGTGTTGAATGTCCTGTTTCGTTATTTTAATTTATCTGACGTTGGCGTCACTGGTAGTTGGGGGGGTGGTTGGTGACTGCGACAATAAGCCTGCCAGTCTGTCATTTAGCCTCAGTCAATAACTTAATAACGATTATTCAAATGTCATTGGGTTGGATGTGAACGGGTGTATGTGTGTGTGTGCTTGATTGCCCTTCACAGGGGCATGTAGGCATTGTGACCGGCATTTAGGGGACTTGTTGCTGTTTTGCGGAATGAGTAATCCACTTTCATTTTGCATTTGTCGATGGTTGGCTGGCTGAAAGGGAGGACAACAAATTCAATAACATAAAGCCTGCACAGGGAGCAAAACTGCTGGCTGTCAGCCAGGCAAAGTGACTGTTGTTATGAAAGTGGCACACAGGCATGCAGGTATTTCGACGACGCATATTTATGAGGAGGAGTAATAAAGTAAAAATAACTTTTACTCCTGGGACAGAGGTTCCCAAACAAATCAAAAAAAAAAAAAAAAACAATAATTTCTAGTCTAGCAGAAAGAATATTTTTAGGCGATCAGAAATTTATAGACGAGGAGAGTCACAACCGGTGTGCTGAACGAAGTCTTTAGAAAGGAGCAGCGGGGAGAATTTATAGACTTTCTGAGAGAAAGGGTGCTTCTATAGTCCCTCTCTGAAAGAAAGGGTGCTTCTATAGTCCCCTTCTGAAAGAAAGGGTGCTTCTATAGTGCCTTTCTGAAAGAAAGAGTGCTTCTATAGCCCCCTTCTGAAATAAAGGGTACTTCTATAGTCCCCTTCTGAAGAAAGGGTACTTCTTTAGTCCCCTTCTGAAAGAAAGGGTACTTCTATAGTCCCCTTCTGAAAGAAAGGGTGCTTCTATAGTCACTTTCTGAAAGAAAGGGTGCTTCTATAGTCCCTTTCTGAAAGAAAGGGTGCTTCTATAGTCCCTTTCTGAAAGAAAGGGTGCTTCTATAGTCCCTTTCTGAAAGAAAGGGTGCTTCTATAGTCCCTTTCTGAAAGAAAGGGTGCTTCTATAGTCCCTTTCTGAAAGAAAGGGTGCTTCTATAGTCCCTTTCTGAAAGAAAGGGTGCTTCTATAGTCCCTTTCTGAAAGAAAGGGTGCTTCTATAGTCCCTTTCTGAAAGAAAGGGTGCTTCTATAGTCCCTTTCTGAAAGAAAGGGTGCTTCTATAGTCCCTTTCTGAAAGAAAGGGTGCTTCTATAGTCCCTTTCTGAAAGAAAGGGTGCTTCTATAGTCCCTTTCTGAAAGAAAGGGTGCTTCTATAGTCCCTTTCTGAAAGAAAGGGTGCTTCTATAGTCCCTTTCTGAAAGAAAGGGTGCTTCTATAGTCCCTTTCTGAAAGAAAGGGTGCTTCTATAGTCCCTTTCTGAAAGAAAGGGTGCTTCTATAGTCCCTTTCTGAAAGAAAGGGTGCTTCTATAGTCCCTTTCTGAAAGAAAGGGTGCTTCTATAGTCCCTTTCTGAAAGAAAGGGTGCTTCTATAGTCCCTTTCTGAAAGAAAGGGTGCTTCTATAGTCCCTTTCTGAAAGAAAGGGTGCTTCTATAGTCCCTTTCTGAACGACAGGGTGCTTCTATAGTCCCTTTCTGAAAGAAAGGGTGCTTCTATAGTCTCTTACTAATAGAAAGGGTGCTTCTATAGTCTCTTACTAAAAGAAAGGGTGCTTCTATGTCTCTTACTAAAAGAAAGGGTGCTTCTATAGTCTCTTACTAAAAGAAAGGGTGCTTCTATGTCTCTTACTAAAAGAAAGGGTGCTTCTATAGTCTCTTACTAAAAGAAAGGGTGCTTCTATAGTCTCTTACTAAAAGAAAGGGTGCTTCTATAGTCTCTTACTAAAAGAAAGGGTGCTTCTATAGTCTCTTATTAAAAGAAAGGGTGCTTCTATAGTCTCTTCCTAAAAGAAAGGGTGCTTCTATAGTCTCTTACTAAAATAAAGGGTGCTTCTATAGTCTCTTACTTAAAAAAGGGCGCTTCTATAGTCTCTTACTAAAATAAAGGGTGCTTCTTTAGTCTCTTACTAAAATAAAGGGTGCTTCTTTAGTCTCTTACAAAGAGAAAGGGTGCTTCTATAGTCTCTTACAAAGAGAAAGGGTGCTTCTATAGTCCCTTACTAAAAGAAAGGGTGCTTCTATAGTCTCTTACTAAAAGAAAGGGTGCTTCTATAGTCTCTTACTAAAAGAAAGGGTGCTTCTATAGTCTCTTACTAAAAGAAAGGGTGCTTCTATAGTCTCTTACTAAAAGAAAGGGTGCTTCTATAGTCTCTTACTAAAAGAAAGGGTGCTTCTATAGTCTCTTACTAAAAGAAAGGGTGCTTCTATAGTCCCTTACTAAAAGAAAGGGTGCTTCTATAGTCTCTTACTAAAAGAAAGGGTGCTTCTATAGTCTCTTACTAAAAGAAAGGGTGCTTCTATAGTCTCTTACTAAAAGAAAGGGTGCTTCTATAGTCTCTTACTAAAAGAAAGGGTGCTTCTATAGTCTCTTACTAAAAGAAAGGGTGCTTCTATAGTCTCTTACTAAAAGAAAGGGTGCTTCTATAGTCTCTTACTAAAAGAAAGGGTGCTTCTATAGTCCCTTACTAAAAGAAAGGGTGCTTCTATAGTCTCTTACTAAAAGAAAGGGTGCTTCTATAGTCTCTTACTAAAAGAAAGGGTGCTTCTATAGTCTCTTACTAAAAGAAAGGGTGCTTCTATAGTCTCTTACTAAAAGAAAGGGTGCTTCTATAGTCTCTCTCTCTCTGAAAGAAAGGGTGCTTCTATAGTCTCTCTCTCTCTCTGAAAGAAAGGGTGCTTCTATAGTCTCTCTCTCTCTCTGAAAGAAAGGGTGCTTCTATAGTCTCTCTCTCTCTGAAAGAAAGGGTGCTTATATAGTCCCTTTCTGAAAAAGGGTGCTTCTATAGTCTCTCTCTCTGAAAGAAAGGGTGCTTATATAGTCCCTTTCTGAAAAAGGGTGCTTCTATAGTCCCTTACTGAACGAAAGGGTGCTTATATAGTCCCTTTCTGAAAAAGGGTGCTTCTATAGTCCCTTACTGAACGAAAGGGTGCTTCTATAGTCCTTTTCTGAACGAAAAGGTGCTCCTATAGTCCCTTCCTGAAAGAAAGGGTGCTCCTATAGTCCCTTTCTGAAAGAAAGTGTGGTTCTATAGTCCCTTTCTGAACGAATCGGTGCTCCTATAGTCCTTTTCTGAACGAAAGGGTGCTCCTATAGTCCCTTTCTGAAAAAAAGGGTGCTTCTGTAGTCTCTCTCTCTCTCTCTGAAATAAAGTGTGCTTCTGTAGTCCCTTTTTGAAAGAAAGGGTGCTTCTGTAGTCTCTCTCTCTCTCTGAAAGAAAGTGTGCTTCTATAGTCCCTTTCTGAAAGAAGGGGTGCTTCTATAGTACCTTTGAGAACGAAAGGTTTCTTTTATAGTCCCTTCCTGGACGAAAGAGTGCTTCTATAGTCCCTCTCTGAAAGAAATTGTGCTCCTATAGTCCCTTTCTGAAAGAAAGGGTTCTTCTATAGTCCCTTTATGAAAGAAAGGGTGCTTGTATAGTCCCCTTCTAAAATAAAGGGTGCTTCAATAGTCCCTTTCCGAAAGAAAGGTTACTTCCAAAGTCACTTTCGGCAGAGCTGCCAGTTTTTTTTGCTTGTTGCTTATAAAGACTTAGGTCTTGTGTTCCACCTTTATTGGAACATTGGGAACCTCTGATGCCTTTTTGGGTTACTATCAATAAAAAGATAATGATTCCTGCTTGTACTCATGTTTGTTTGTCCACGAATCCATGTAAAATTTAAATGTGAGTATATCTGTTTACATAAACATATGTAGATGTATATATACATACAAATATTTGTATGTATGTACATAACTACATCCTGATGATAACCAGAAACAAAAAACAAAGCAAAATAAATTTGTGGCTGAATTTTATTTTTTATCGCAAACAAATTTAGTGGGTTATTGTTGTCGTTGTTGTTGTACAGCCTGTCTGTTGACTGTGTGTAAATTTGCTCATATGACTCCTCATCCTCTTTGAACAAAACTACACCCGGTTGTGGAGGAGATAAACTGCGTATTATTGAATTGAATTGTTACAGTCCTTTTTCCCTCGAGAGGATATGAGGGGCACGAGGTCAGAAGAGAATGTATTTTGGTGTGGTTAAATTAGCTAGGGATTTTTTCGGAGGTTGGAGGAGTTTTGCTGCATATGGCAGGGAATGGAATGTTTGTGGTTTTCGGCGATAACAACTCTTGTTGAGGGAAATAACAAATTTTGGGATATAATTTTTTGTTTTAACTGCGTATCGGGTAAATAAAGGAAATGCAAGACAAGGCAAATCAAATATCCAATATCTGACTACTTACATATTTACAAATGTAATAATCGGATTTTTTTGTTTCTGTGTTTCTTACAAAATTCCATTTATTAAGCAATTTTAAATTGGAATTGACCCAAATGTCCTTCAAAAGACAAAAACGAAAAAAATCTGCTAGAGGAGTTTTTAGTTTCTGCTTGTCGTGCAAGAACTTATTATTCTGAACTAGTTTTATTTCTCAACTTTGCAAATGGTTGTCAGTGGTCGTTTGGCCATAAAGAAGAATAAGAAAAACATCCGACTTTGCAAAAAATTGAACTGAAAATCGTTGCTAATAAAACGTTTTAAAATAATGAATTTGTGTCAACCTCAAGAACCTTTAAAGCAGCAACAGCAGAGACAAAAAAAACATAATCAAGGCAACAGAAATACGACCGACCCTCAATGCCTTTTTTAAAAGAAATGTGGGTCAAATGGTGTGACATTTTCGTCAAGCCATCACTTCTTTGATTGTCTTTTTTTGGTTTGGTTTATGGCTTCAATGGAAATGCACAAGTTTTGAGCTGAAGAAATGGTAAGGGCAGTAACTTCATGGGGGCATAAACGAATTGTCCAGATACTACAATAAAAGTATATAATATTATATATAAAATATAAAATATAAAATATAAAATATAAAATATAAAATATAAAATATAAAATATAAAATATAAAATATAAAATATAAAATATAAAATATAAAATATAAAATATAAAATATAAAATATAAAATATAAAATATAAAATATAAAATATAAAATATAAAATATAAAATATAAAATATAAAATATAAAATATAAAATATAAAATATAAAATATAAAATATAAAATATAAAATATAAAATATAAAATATAAAATATAAAATATAAAATATAAAATATAAAATATAAAATATAAAATATAAAATATAAAATATAAAATATAAAATATAAAATATAAAATATAAAATATAAAATATAAAATATAAAATATAAAATATAAAATATAAAATATAAAATATAAAATATAAAATATAAAATATAAAATATAAAATATAAAATATAAAATATAAAATATAAAATATAAAATATAAAATATAAAATATAAAATATAAAATATAAAATATAAAATATAAAATATAAAATATAAAATATAAAATATAAAATATAAAATATAAAATATAAAATATAAAATATAAAATATAAAATATAAAATATAAAATATAAAATATAAAATATAAAATATAAAATATAAAATATAAAATATAAAATATAAAATATAAAATATAAAATATAAAATATAAAATATAAAATATAAAATATAAAATATAAAATATAAAATATAAAATATAAAATATAAAATATAAAATATAAAATATAAAATATAAAATATAAAATATAAAATATAAAATATAAAATATAAAATATAAAATATAAAATATAAAATATAAAATATAAAATATAAAATATAAAATATAAAATATAAAATATAAAATATAAAATATAAAATATAAAATATAAAATATAAAATATAAAATATAAAATATAAAATATAAAATATAAAATATAAAATATAAAATATAAAATATAAAATATAAAATATAAAATATAAAATATAAAATATAAAATATAAAATATAAAATATAAAATATAAAATATAAAATATAAAATATAAAATATAAAATATAAAATATAAAATATAAAATATAAAATATAAAATATAAAATATAAAATATAAAATATAAAATATAAAATATAAAATATAAAATATAAAATATAAAATATAAAATATAAAATATAAAATATAAAATATAAAATATAAAATATAAAATATAAAATATAAAATATAAAATATAAAATATAAAATATAAAATATAAAATATAAAATATAAAATATAAAATATAAAATATAAAATATAAAATATAAAATATAAAATATAAAATATAAAATATAAAATATAAAATATAAAATATAAAATATAAAATATAAAATATAAAATATAAAATATAAAATATAAAATATAAAATATAAAATATAAAATATAAAATATAAAATATAAAATATAAAATATAAAATATAAAATATAAAATATAAAATATAAAATATAAAATATAAAATATAAAATATAAAATATAAAATATAAAATATAAAATATAAAATATAAAATATAAAATATAAAATATAAAATATAAAATATAAAATATAAAATATAAAATATAAAATATAAAATATAAAATATAAAATATAAAATATAAAATATAAAATATAAAATATAAAATATAAAATATAAAATATAAAATATAAAATATAAAATATAAAATATAAAATATAAAATATAAAATATAAAATATAAAATATAAAATATAAAATATAAAATATAAAATATAAAATATAAAATATAAAATATAAAATATAAAATATAAAATATAAAATATAAAATATAAAATATAAAATATAAAATATAAAATATAAAATATAAAATATAAAATATAAAATATAAAATATAAAATATAAAATATAAAATATAAAATATAAAATATAAAATATAAAATATAAAATATAAAATATAAAATATAAAATATAAAATATAAAATATAAAATATAAAATATAAAATATAAAATATAAAATATAAAATATAAAATATAAAATATAAAATATAAAATATAAAATATAAAATATAAAATATAAAATATAAAATATAAAATATAAAATATAAAATATAAAATATAAAATATAAAATATAAAATATAAAATATAAAATATAAAATATAAAATATAAAATATAAAATATAAAATATAAAATATAAAATATAAAATATAAAATATAAAATATAAAATATAAAATATAAAATATAAAATATAAAATATAAAATATAAAATATAAAATATAAAATATAAAATATAAAATATAAAATATAAAATATAAAATATAAAATATAAAATATAAAATATAAAATATAAAATATAAAATATAAAATATAAAATATAAAATATAAAATATAAAATATAAAATATAAAATATAAAATATAAAATATAAAATATAAAATATAAAATATAAAATATAAAATATAAAATATAAAATATAAAATATAAAATATAAAATATAAAATATAAAATATAAAATATAAAATATAAAATATAAAATATAAAATATAAAATATAAAATATAAAATATAAAATATTAAATATAAAGTATAAAATATGAAATAAGATAATATATATAAAATGTAAAAATAAAATATATAAATAAATGTAAAATATAAAAAATAAAAAAATAGAAATTTTTGATAAATAATTCTCAGCCCTACTTGTAGCTTAAGATTGTCACATACCCTGCTGTAGGGTATTTTTGTTTTGCAAAAGACTTCCCTAAATGCATGACAATAACAACAATGCTGCATTCGTTTTTTGTAATTCAAGAATTTGAATAATGACAAAAAATCAAAAATGCCGAAATAACAACTCTAGAAGAAGAACGAACACCAACAACAACAAAAAAGTGAAAACAAAAAACAGAAGGTGAGAACGTGACATGATGAATAACAGTTTTTATTTTGGCATTCATTAAGGCTATTGCATATTTTCGGAACGTTTCAAAAAAAGGAGAAGACGAAGATAATGAAAAAATATGAAACAAAAGAGAACAAAGGTTAAATGTTAAGTTTCGTCTTTTAGAACCAGCAACGTAATGTGTCCAGTATTCCTAAAAAAGTTTTTTTTTCGGCCTTCCAACACTTCTCTAAATGACGCATAGGTGGAAGATTGCTAAAGTTAACCTCTGTCCTTGCGACACACACAAACTGGTCCTCATGCCCCTTTAATTATTCATGGAATCAAAAGTAAATTACCAGACAATTCACCCAGACATTGTGACATTCCATCAGAGACCAACAAACCAGGAAGTAAATCATCATCACCGCCACCACCATGTCTAACATGCCATGACATTTTCCTGAGGACAATAACCAGCCATGAATGCAATGACTTGAAATGGAGGAAAACAAATCCCAACCATAGTTCATTGTGCGATTTGCTGAGAAAATCTCAATGTAATCCCTATTGCATTTTGCAGCGGACAACAAGCAATGAATGAGGAATGAAAAGAAGGAAATGCACTACAAGAGAATGTGAACGTCTGTGTGTGTGAGCTATGGGAAGTAAATTGTCCCAGGAAAATGGAGTTAGAAGTTTGATGCGGGCACTGGCAGGCAATAACCTTCTTTGCTACCATAAAACAGAGTTAATAAGTCCTTTAACCTTTCGCTATGTTGCTTCCTTTTGACGGTCATTCCTGTTTACCCAGATTACGCTTTGGCCCACTGTTTCGCTTCCTGCTTCTTGTGTGTAATTGAATATCATCATCAGGGATTTTATTTTATCGATTTCTAGTCCATGTTCCCAAGCCACACCAGTCATTTGCCGCTGTTTAAAGTGGTGTACATACGCTGGTAATCATGCATTTTGCTTGTGCGACATTTGGAAAACTTTTAATAGAATTTAATTGCCAATGGAAGAAATTCTGTGTCAGTTTTCCGAAAAGCAACAAATCTGCGGGTATTTCATTTTTTTTCTTTGGTTGTGTGACCCAAAAAATGAAAACAAACCCTCCACTCGGTAAGTGAATGAGTGGTTGTTGGATGGAATTTTGGCATGTGGTGGCATGGTGTCATTAAGGATCTTCTAGCTTCTGTTTAGCTGTGTGCGAATACAATCGTTTCTTTTTTTGGAAATTTACCACCACCAGCGTAACTTATGCCTGCCTTTGCCATCACCACAACTTCTGATATTTTATTGAATTTAATTGGTTTCGTAATGAAAGGAAAGAGGTCGTCTGTTCATTCCTTTACTGAGTGGCTTTCCTCAATGTAAATTGATGAGAAACAACAACAACAATGTTCATGATGACGATGCCGGCAACGTTGTGGGGTCAAAAGGTTTTGCACGCGTCATTAAAATGCAATCCAAAAGTAGAGAGACGAAAGCAACTAAGCGGGTCAACAAAAATTATGCAGGATCTATTGAAGTGAAACTTTAAATTATTAAGGATAAGGGCAGCAGGATCAATTGGCAATTGAAAAAATTTAATTAATGTAACACAAAAGGATGTGTAGTGAACACAAGAAACTGAGGATATGACTCATAGGGTGCTAATTGAAGCTCTCACTACAGCGTTATAGAGGTTAATTGTCTTTACAGACGATCTAAATCAGCGACGACCACAGAAATACAACCAAAGCGAAGACATGTATGAACGTATGAGTGAAAAAAGCAACAACCACATTATGTTTTTGTTTGTTTTCATTCATTTACACTGTACGTGAGAGAGAGAAGCAAATGCAAAAACAACTCAGTGGGCGCCCTCACTATACGATCTAAGCAAAGAAGCTCGTCCCTGATCTAAATAGAGAGACCATATATACGAAAAAACGGAAAGCAAAAAGGAATCGTAATAGAAGAGCTGAAGGGAGTCTTTATAGACGAGCTGAAGGTTGTCTTTATGGAAGAGCTGAAGGCAGTCCTTATAGATAAGCTGAAGGGAGCCTTTATATACATACTGAAGGACGTCTTCATAGACGAGTTGAAGAGAATCTTTTTAAACGAGCTGAAGGACTTCTTTATAGACGAACGGACGGTCGTCTTTAAATACGAACGGAAGGTCGTCTTTATAGACGAACGGAAGGTCGTCTTTATAGACGAACGGAAAGTCGCCTTTATAAACAAACGGAAGGTGGTCTTTATAGATGAACGGAAGGTCGTCTTTATAGACGAACGGAAGGTCGTCTTTATAGACGAACGGAAGGTCGACTTTATAGACGAACGGAAGGTCGTCTTTATAGACGAACGGAAGGTCGTCTTTATAGACGAACGGAAGGTCGTCTTTATAGACGAACGGAAGGTCGTCTTTATAGACGAACGGAAGGTCGTCTCTATAGACGAACGGAAGGTCGTCTTTATAGAGGAACGGAAGGTCGTCTTTATAGACGAACGGAAGGTCGTCTTTATAGACGAACGGAAGGTCGTCTCTATAGACTAGATGAAGTCCATATTTATAGACGAACGGAAGGTCGTTTTTATAGACGAATGGAAGGTCGTCTTTATAGACGAACCGAAAGTCGTCTTTATAGACGAACCGAAAGTCGTCTTTATAGACGAACCGAAAGTCGTCTTTATAGACGAACGGAAGGAAGGTCGTCTTTATAGACGAACGGAAGGAATGTCGTCTTTATAGACGAACGGAAGGAATGTCGTCTTTATAGACGAACGGAAGGTCGTCTTTATAGACGAACGGAAGGTCGTCTTTATAGACGAACGGAAGGTCGTCTTTATAGACGAACGGAAGGTCGTCTTTATAGACGAACGGAAAGTCGCCTTTATAAACAAACGGAAGGTGGTCTTTATAGATGAACGGAAGGTCGTCTTTATAAACAAACGGAAGGTGGTCTTTATAGATGAACGGAAGGTCGTCTTTATAGACGAACGGAAGGTCGTCTTTATAGACGAACGGAAAGTCGTCTTTATAGACGAACGGAAGGTCGTCTTTATAGACGAACGGAAGGTCGACTTTATAGACGAACGGAAGGTAGTCTTTATAGACGAACGGAAGGTCGTCTTTATAGACGAACGGAAGGTCGTCTTTATAGACGAACGGAAGGTCGTCTCTATAGACGAACGGAAGGTCGTCTTTATAGAGGAACGGAAGGTCGTCTTTATAGACGAACGGAAGGTCGTCTCTATAGACTAGATGAAGTCCATATTTATAGACGAACGGAAGGTCGTTTTTATAGACGAACGGAAGGTCGTCTTTATAGACGAACGGAAGGTCGTCTTTATAGACGAACCGAAAGTCGTCTTTATAGACGAACCGAAAATCGTCTTTATAGACGAACGGAAGGAAGGTCGTCTTTATAGACGAACGGAAGGAAGGTCGTCTTTATAGACGAACGGAAGGAAGGTCGTCTTTATAGACGAACGGAAGGAAGGTCGTCTTTATAGACGAACGGAAGGTCGTCTTTATAGACGAACGGAAGGAAGGTCGTCTTTATAGGCGAACGGAAGGTCGTCTTTACAGACAAACGGAAGGTCGTCTTTATAGACGAACGGAAGGTCGTCTTTATAGACGAACGGAAGGTCGTCTTTATAGACGAACGGAAGGTCGTCTTTATAGACGAACGGAAGGTCGTCTTTATAGAGGAACGGAAGGTCGTCTTTATAGACGAACGGAAGGTCGTCTTTATAGAGGAACGGAAGGTCGTCTTTATAGACGAACGGAAGTTCGTCTTTATAGACGAACGGAAGGTCGTCTTTATAGACGAACGGAAGGTCGTCTTTATAGACGAACTGAAAGTCGTCTTTATATACGAACGGAAGGAAGGTCGTCTTTATAGACGAACGGAAAGAAGGTCGTCTTTATAGACGAACGGAAGGAAGGTTGTCTATATAGACGAACGGAAGGTCGACTTTATAGACGAGCTGAAGGTCGGCTTTATAGACGAGCTGAAGGTCGTCTTTTTAGACGAACGGAAGGTCGTCTTTATAGACGAACGGAAGGTCGTCTTTATAGACGAACGGAAGGTCGTCTTTATAGACGAACGGAAGGTTGTCTTTATAGACGAACGGAAGGTTTTCTTTATAGACGAACGGAAGGTTGTCTTTATAGACGAACGGAAGGTTGTCTATATAGACGAACGGAAGGTCGTCTTTATAGACGAGCTGAAGGTCGGCTTTATAGACGAGCTGAAGGTCGTCTTTTTAGACGAACGGAAGGTCGTCTTTATAGACGAACGGAAGGTCGTCTTTATAGACGAACGGTAGGTCGTCTTTATAGACGAACGGAAGGTTGTCTTTATAGACGAACGGAAGGTTTTCTTTATAGACGAACGGAAGGTTGTCTTTATAGACGAACGGAAGGTTGTCTATATAGACGAACGGAAGGTCGTCTTTATAGACGAGCTGAAGGTCGGCTTTATAGACGAGCTGAAGGTCGTCTTTTTAGACGAACGGAAGGTCGTCTTTATAGACGAACGGAAGGTCGTCTTTATAGACGAACGGAAGGTCGTCTTTATAGACGAACGGAAGGTTGTCTTTATAGACGAACGGAAGGTTTTCTTTATAGACGAACGGAAGGTTGTCTTTATAGACGAACGGAAGGTTGTCTATATAGACGAACGGAAGGTCGTCTTTATAGACGAGCTGAAGGTCGGCTTTATAGACGAGCTGAAGGTCGTCTTTTTAGACGAACGGAAGGTCGTCTTTATAGACGAACGGAAGGTCGTCTTTATAGACGAACGGTAGGTCGTCTTTATAGACGAACGGAAGGTCGTCTTTATAGACAAACCGAAGGTCGTCTTTATAGACAAACCGAAGGTCGTCTTTATAGACGAACGGAAGGTCGTCTTTATAGACAAACCGAAGGTCGTCTTTATAGACGAACGGAAGGTCGTCTTTATAGAAGAACGGAAGGTCGTCTTTATAGACGAACGGAAGGTCGTCTTTATAGACGAACGGAAGGTCGTCTTTATAGACGAACGGAAGGTCGTCTTTATAGACGAACGGAAGGTCGTCTTTATAGACGAACGGAAGGTCGTCTTTATAGAAGAACGGAAGGTCGTCTTTATAGACGAACGGAAGGTCGTCTTTATAGAAGAACGGAAGGTCGTCTTTATAGACGAACGGAAGGTCGTCTTTATAGACGAACGGAAGGTCGTCTTTATAGACGAAC
The DNA here is from genome assembly GCF_047663935.1 of Musca autumnalis. Lineage (NCBI taxonomy): Eukaryota > Metazoa > Arthropoda > Insecta > Diptera > Muscidae > Musca > Musca autumnalis. The sequence goes on from NW_027411644.1 coordinate 62,367,566, forward strand.
GGAAGGTTGTCTTTATAGACGAACGGAAGGTCGTCTTTATAGACGAGCTGAAGGTCGGCTTTATAGACGAGGTGAAGGTCGTCTTTTTAGACGAGCGGAAGGTCGTCTTTATAGACGAACGGAAGATCGTCTTTATAGACGAACGGAAGATCGTCTTTATAGACGAACGGAAGGTCGTCTTTATAGACGAACGGAAGGTCGTCTTTATAGACGAACGGAAGGTCGTCTTTATAGACGAACGGAAGGTCGTCTTTATAGACGAACGGAAGGTCGTCTTTATAGACGAACGGAAGGTCGTCTTTATAGACGAACGGAAGGTCGTCTTTATAGACGAACGGAAGGTCGTCTTTATAGACGAACGGAAGGTCGTCTTTATAGACGAACGGAAGGTCGTCTTTATAGACGAACGGAAGTTCGTCTTTATAGACGAACGGAAGGTCGTCTTTATAGACGAACGGAAGGTCATCTTTATGGACGAGCTTAAGGTCGTCTTTATAGACGAACGGAAGGTCGTCTTTATAGACGAGTTGAAAGGTCGTATTTATAGACGAGCTGAAGGTCGTCTCTATTGACGAGCTGAAAAGTCGTCTCTATTGACGAGCTGAAAGGTCGTCTTTATAGACGAACTGAAGGTCGTCTTTATAGAGGAACGGAAGGTCGTCTTTATAGACGAACGGAAGGTCGTCTTTATAGACGAACGGAAGGTCGTCTTTATAGACGAACGGAAGGGAGTCTCTTTAGCTGAAGGTCGTCTTTATAGACTGTATAAAAGATCTGAGGGGAGTCTTCATAGTCTGAAGGTATCTTTATAGAAAAGCTTAAGGGAGCCTTTATAGCAGAAGGGAGTTTATATAGAACAGCTGAAGGGAGTCTTATTAGACGAGCTGAAGAGGGTCTTTATAGACGAAACGAGACGATAGGAGTCTTTGTAGACGAGGTAAAGGCAGCCTTTTCAGACGAGCTGGAGGGAGTCTTTATAGATGAGTTTAAATACAAATACTCCTGAAAGGATTGCCTTAGAGAGATAACCAGTGGCATTTTTTCTGCGGATAGAATATCTTGTAAAGTCCTTCTGAGAATGGACAGTTCCTCTAAGAATAAAAAGGTTTCCTAAGGATAGGGTCCCTTCTAAAAGTGTACCAGAACATGAATTACTGGTGAAGGTCTTATGGAGTTAGACCGCCTAATTTATTCTGGACAAAACGGCTTTCTAAATTTCTTATATTTGTAGAAGATCTGTGCTATGGATAAAATACCACCCAAATGTCTTTTGTAGATGGAAGACCTGCGATTTTTTCTTGTTTTTGGATTTTCCTCATCTATGAACATTGCTGTTTCAGAATCCGCAAAAACTTTCCATGTGTAAGCGGTTTTCACTTAAAGTTAGTCAAGGTGTACCCTGCATGACATTTTTTATAAGGTGGCGATACAGTCAGTACATTGTCCCAATTTGAACTTCTATATCTCAAAAATGGTAAAGCCTACGAAAATACTATTAAGGTCAATCTTGTAGAGAATTTTCACTGCTAAAACATTTTCTCTAATCCCATTTCGATAAGGCTTGCGGTTTCCAAGCAAAATCGTGAAAACCTAAAAAAGCCCTAAAAATGTGAACTTGACCGCGGTTTATTTTAAAATTCCTCCGGCGATTTTTTTTTGGTTTTCGATTTTTCTCTTCTATGAACATTGTAGTTTCAGAATTTGTAAAAACTTCCCAGGTGTAAGTATCTTTCATTTAAAGTTAGTTAAGGCGCACTGTGTGAAGTATGCCTAGATGATTATTATTAACTCTCCTGCAGGTTCACAAATGGGCGAACTGTGATGGCATGTTAGCCATACATTTACCAACTGATGGGTAAATTGCGCACTGCTGCGATTACATGCTCTAGTCCTACTAATTGGGTATTTGCTGAAACTAAAGTGTACTCCAAATACCCATCAAAGTATCTGGTGTCATATTTAGTGTTGTTTTTGTTTCTACTTCTTCCTTCTCAATTGCAACTTTTACATTGGAGATAGTCATGCATGCACTTTACTTAGTGGGCTCCTTGGCTACATCAATTACTGCACGTAAGCCAGGAAAGAAGAAGAAGAAGCAGCGGCAGCAGTTCACTTGCCGTTTGTCCATTCACATGGTTGTTGATTTTTCCAGCACATGTTTTAGTTTTTCCTTTCTCACATCGACGTTCATTTACACATTCGTAAATTTTCCTTTGCCTCTGCTAGTCTGATAAGCCAGCGAGGCACCCAGCCAGCCAAGCCATTGAGCCCTTCTTAGTTTTTCTTTTCCTGAGTTGGGAAAATCTTTTTATTTGTTTTGTAGTTGTTGTTGATTTTCTTCTTTGTTTTTTTTTTTTGTAGTTTGGTAAGTCAGTGTTAATAGGATTTTCTCGTGGCTCTAAGTGAACAGCATATCGAACGAAGCAAAGTGAACACGAAAAGTCAACAAGAAAATAAACACAGCAAAGAAAATGAGCGATAACAAATGCAGGGATTTAATGTAGCGCTAGCTGGCCTGGCCTGGCGGACCAAACGTAGAAGAAAGACTTCCTGATAAGAGTCTTGAATGTGTTCGCTGTTCACATTTTGTATTCCTGGCTGGTCAACGCCCTTTCGTAATGCTGTTGTGAAATGTTGAAAGCAGCAACGAGGAGCACCCTCTCTTTATTTTTTTTATTAGTATTATTGTGCTTGTTGTTATTGTAAAATTGTTGATAACAAAAGCAGAGAACTACACCAAAATATTATTGATATACTTTAAATAAAATCTATTGATTTGTTAATTGTTAAAGAAATTTGAAATGCAACCCAAATTTGTGATAGTCCAACGACAAGGGTGTGGGGTTTGTTAGACTGTGATAGCAGTAGAACCAATTCATTCCGCTGGATAACATAACATTGTTGATTATCACTTTGTCACTCAACTAAGAAAAAAATTATCACTATGTGAAAGAAAGGTCGAAAAAGTGTTTCGTTTTCTTCTTTCTTCTTCTTTTGGATGAACATGACAACACAAATCTTTAAAGAGATTAACCCTTTCTTCGTTGCATGTATTATGATATGTATGTACAATGTAGCTCCAAATTTATAGGGTTCTTCTATAGACACTTTACAGAGGAAAGGGTGCTTCTATAGACCCTTTCCGTTTGTAGGGGAAAGGGTGCTTCTATAGACCCTTTCCGTTTGTATGGGAAAGGGTGCTTCTATAGACCCTTTCCGTTTGTAGGGGAAAGGGTGCTTCTATAGACCCTTTCCGTTTGTAGGGGAAAGGGTGCTTATATTGACCCATTGCAGAGGAAAGTGTGTTTCTATAGACCCTTTCCAGAGGAAAGGGTGCTTATACACACCCTTTGCAGAGGAAAGTGTGTTTCTATAGACCCTTTCCAGGGGAAAGGGCGATTCTGTAGACGCTTTCCAGAGGAAAGACTGCTTCTATAGACCCTTTCCAGAAAAGGATGCTTTTATGGGCCTTTTATGGACCGAAGAGATTCCAAAGGTTTTCTAACGACAGGTCTTTTAAGGGCAGGTCCTCTGTGGAGCAAATATCCTTTTAAAGGCCTTCTATGGAGCGTATACCATCTAGAGGCCTTTTATAGACAGAAGACTTTCTAAACGTCTTCTGTGGACAGAAGACATTCTAAAGGTTTTCTATGGGTTTCTGAGGCCTTCTGTAAAAAGAAGATCAGTTAAAAGTCTTCTATGGACTGATGATCTTCTAAAAGTCTTGTATTTTCAGGAGAATTTCTAAAGGTCTTATTTGTACAGAATTTCTTTTGAAGGCCTTCAATAGACCCACGATGTCTTCAATGGACAGAAAGTTTTCTATTTACAGAATACCTTCTAAATGTCTTCTATGGACAAAAGACGCAAGGTCCTTCTGTGAACAGAAGACCTTATAAGAGTCTTCTATGGACAAATTACCTTTCAAAGACCTGCTATGGACAGAAAACCTTCTAAAGGTCTTCTATGTTCAGAAGATATTCTAAAAGTTATTTTTTTGCCAGAAGAACTTCTAAAGATCTTCTATATACAGAAGATCTTCTAAGGGTTTTCTATGGACAGAAGACCCTCTAATGGTTGTCTATGGAGCGAAGATCTTCTAAAAGCCTTTTATGAACAGAAAACCTTCTACGGGACTTCTATGAACAGAAGATCTTCTGTGGTCTTCTATTGTGAGAAGATCTTATATAGTTATTTCCAGAGGAAAGGGTGCTTCTATAGACACCTTCCAGAGGAAAGGGTGCTTCTATAGATACTTTCCAGAGGAAAGGGTGCTTCTATAGACAGTTTCCAGAGGAAAGGGTGCTTCTATAGACACTTTCCATAGGAAAGGGTGCTTCTATAGACATTTTCCAGAGGAAAGGGTGCTTCTATAGACACTTTCCAGAGGAAAGGGGGCTTCTTTAGACACTTTTCAGAGGAAAGTGGGATTTCTATAGACACTTTTCAGAGGAAAGTGGGATTTCTATAGACACTTTCCAGAGGAAATAAAGCTTCTATAGACCCTTTCCCGAGGAGAGGGTGTTTCTATAGACTCTTTCCAGAGGAAAGGGTGTTTCTATAGACTCTTTCCAGAGGAAAGGGTGTTTCTATAGACTCTTACCAGAGGAAAGGGTGCTTCTATAGACCCGTTACAGAAGAAAGATGCTTCTATAGAGCCTTTCCAGAGGAAAGGGTGCTTCTATAGACCCGTTACAGAAGAAAGTTGCTTCTATAGAGCCTTTCTATAGACTCTTTCCAGAGGAAAGGCTGCTTCTATAGACCCGTTACAGAAGAAAGGTGCTTCTATAGAGCCTTTCCAGAGGAAATGGAGCTTGTATAGACCCTTTCACGAGGAAAGGGTGCTTCTCTAGACCCTTTGCAGATAATAGGGTGCTTCTAAAGACCGTTTCCAGGGGAAGGGTTCTTATATAGACACTTTTCAGAGAAAAGGGTGTTTCTATAGACCCTTTCCAGAGGAAAGGGTGCTTATATAGACCCTTTGCAGAGGACTAATGACCTTCTAAAAGTCTTGTATTTTCAGGAGAATTTCTAAAGGTCTTATTTGTACAGAATTTCTTTTGAAGGCCTTCAATAGACCCACGATGTCTTCAATGGAAAGAAATTTTTCTATTTACGGAATACCTTCTAAAGGTCTTCTATGGACAAAAGACGCAAGGTCCTTCTGTGAACAGAAGACACTCTAAGAGTCTTCTATGGACAAATTACCTTTCAAAGACCTGCTATGGACAGAAAACCTTCTAAAGGTCTTCTATGTTCAGAAGATATTCTAAAAGTTATTTTTTGCCAGAAGAACTTCTAAGAAGACAGAAGACCCTCGTATAGTTGTCTATGGAGCGAAGATCTTCTAAAAGCCTTTTATGAACAGAAAACTTTCTACGGGACTTCTATGAACAGAAGATCTTCTGTGGTCTTCTATGGTGAGAAGATCTTATATAGTTATTTTTGTTTTTTGGATAGAAGACCGTCTAAAGGTCTCCTTCAGACAGAATATCTTCTACAGGTTTTCTATGAAATTAAGACCTTTAAAGTCTTCTGTGGACAAACAACATCTGAAGGTTTTCTATGTACATAACAATTCTGAAAGTCTTCCTTGGACAGAAGACCTTTTCAAGGACAGAAGGTAATCTAAAGATATTGAGAGGACAGAAAATCTTCTATAGTTCTTGTGTGGACTAAAGAACTTGTAGAAGTCTTCTATGGACAAGTAACCTTCTATGGAAGGTCTTCTTTACACAGAAAATGTTCTTAAGGTTTTCTATAAATAGATGACTTTCTAAAGATCTTCTATGGACAAAAACATCCTAAAGGTTTTTATGGACACAAGACCTTCTAAAGTTCTTCTATGGAGCCATGTCCTTCTAAAGCTCATCTACTGACAGAAGACTTTCTTAAGGTCTTCTGTGAAAAAAGACTTTCTAAAGGTCTTCGAAGGACCGAAGACTTTTTAAAGTCTTTGTTGTAGAGACGACTTTCTAAGGATCTCCTATGGACAGAAGACCTTTTAAAGGTCTTCTATTTACAGAACACTTTCTAAAGGTCTTCTATGGAGCCAATACCTTCTAAAGGTCGTCTACTGACAGAAGACCTTATTTAGGTATTCTGTGGAAGACGTTAAGACGTTCTCAGGGTATTCTAGGAACAGATGACCTTCTTAAGATCTAGTAGTTTTCTATAGACAGACGACTTCCCAAAGGTCTTCTATGGTCAGAATATCTTCGATAGGTCTTTTGTAGACAGAAGACCCTCTAAGTCTGCTTTGGATGGAATAATCAATTCGTAGGCTATAGAGCTCATCGGTAATGTTTGTTGATGCCGACAGGGTATTTTATGGCTATTGAGCCATTATTTAAGGAAGTAGAGAATTGCTCCGAAACAAAATTTTATCGTCAAAATATGGATTGTTGTCCAGCAATAAGACATTTCAAAACGATTCAAGACATGTTCTAAAACTGCATTTTGCGAAAAATTTTGAAATTGCGCACTGTATATTCGAACCTAGTCAAAATATGACGTGGTGTAAAGTTTCGATCAAATCAGGGTAAACTGTTTGAGAGATATCGTGCGCACCACATATCATGCATGCAGGTATGGTTTCGGGTCAATCCGGTACGAAAGAACCCGCTGCCGTGGGATTATATTCAACGTCAACACTGATTGGTCCATACATCTTTCGAAGAATTTTTTCTCTCAAACACACCAAGCACTGCCATGTCTGCTTGCGCAAGTACCCAGGTTTCGGATCCATACATCAGCACGGGTAGTATCAGTGTTTTGTAAAGCGTTGTTGTTGTTTGACGAGATGTGGCTTTATTCCCAAACTGGTTACTCAGACCGAAGTAGCATCTGTTGGCCAACACTATTCTTCTTCGTATTTCACAACTGATGTTGTTGGTTGTGTTTACGGCGGTGTCGAGGTGGACGAAGTCCTTTGCTACCTCAAAATTATAGGAACCAACGTCAACAGTTGGCCCGATTTCATCAATTTGGTCTTCTCGTCGTTTACCACCAGACCCACTTTAGAAGATTCCCTTTCGACTTTTACAAAGGTGTCAGTTACTTCCTTTACCGACCGACCCATGATGTCAATGTCGTCGGCATAAGCAAGTAACATATGGCTGTTCGTGTATATTGTTCCACTTCTTTTGACCTCGCGTCTCCTACGACCTTCTCCAGCAGGACGTTGAAGAGATCACACGACAGGCCGTCTCCATGTCTGAAACCTCTTTTGGTAATAAACTCTTCGGAAAGGTTCTTTCCTATTTTAACCAAGGACCGAGTATCAGTTAATGTCATTCTACAAAGCCGAATGAGCTTTGCAGGAATATGTACCAAAATCAGACATGGCTTGGAACACCTTTGAACATATTGGGCTGTCGAAGACTGCTTTATAGTCGACGAAAAGATGTCAATATGCATTTCTTGAGTCTTTTCCAGGATTAAAGGTCTTCTATTTACAGAACACTTTCTAAAGGTCTTCTATGGAGCCAATACCTTCTAAAGGTCGTCTACTGACAGAAGACCTTATTTAGGTATTCTGTGGAAGACGTTAAGACGTTCTGAGGGTATTCTAGGAACAGATGACCTTCTTAAGATCTAGTAGTTTTCTATAGACAGACGACTTCCCAAAGGTCTTCTATGGTCAGAATATCTTCGATAGGTCTTTTGTAGACAGAAGACCCTCTAAGTCTGCTTTGGATGGAATAATCAATTCGTAGGCTATAGAGCTCATCGGTAATTTTTGTTGATGCCGACAGGGTATTTTATGGCTATTGAGCCATTATTTAAGGAAGTAGAGAATTGCTCCGAAACAAAATTTTATCGTCAAAATATGGATTGTTGTCCAGCAATAAGACATTTCAAAACGATTCAAGACATGTTCTAAAACTGCATTTTGCGAAAAATTTTGAAATTGCGCACTGTATATTCGAACCTAGTCAAAATATGACGTGGTGTAAAGTTTCGATCAAATCAGGGTAAACTGTTTGAGAGATATCGTGCGCACCACATATCATGCATGCAGGTATCATACATGATTTTAAAAATTCGGAATATTTTCAATGCAGGGAAAACATTTGTAAACAATTATTGTTCTAAATATGTATTTATCTATAAGAGCATTACAGAAAAATTATTTACTTTTTTAATAAATTAAATTCCAAATGATTACCATAAAATATTGTTATTGAATTAGAAACCATATAATACCAAATCCTCACCATAGATTCATTGTTTTGATTCTTTTTATCTTCAAAAAAAATTTAAATGCCATGCTAAGCCTTAACCCTGGTATTCGATTCAGCAAAAATTTTGGTGTGGTGAGTTTTCGTAAAAATTCACCACACTAAGGTGAATATCAAAAAACATTACAATTCGTCCAAAAATCATTCATGATTTTATAGTTTTTATAATCTATGCCTTAAAAGTTCGGAAAATTTTGAAACCAAGAGAATTTATTCAAACAAATTTCCTACAATTACCCTCAAGTGAGGTTAATTTACAAACCATAATATTTTTTCTTTTCCAATTATTATTCATACTTTGTCATAATTCCCATAAAATTCATTTAATATCTTTACCCAAAACTTCATTTATGTATCCTTTTTCAAACCAAGAGACGACGTTCAGAGATTCTTTTATTCCTCTTCCAAGTTACGGATTCATTTCACGTAAAAATTCCTTTAGAATTCTTATCGGCTTTTGTTTATAGCTCACGCACGCACACACCGGTAGCTACCTACCTAAAATCCTGTATAAAGTAAACAATAATCTCTCCTTCAAATCACATTTTTTGTTGCTGTTGATTCCTCAACATCACGGGAGGACAAGGAGGAGGATGAGTATATGAACAAAAAGAATGATCTTTTTAACTTTATGACGTTTTTGACTCAGCATGCGTTTCGATCTTTTGTTGTATGGAAACGTGTGGATGACATCATTTCACACACACACAAACACAAAAGGAAACAAAAATGTTTCCCTCAACCAAACTGGAGGAGTAGTTGGAGGATCAACAATGTTTGCCTGCCAAGTGATAATGATGATGACGATGATGAAGACAATGAGTGTGACAACAACAACAATAGCAATTGTAAAGGCACAGATACCGCTGCGTCTGTTGCTGTTACTGGTGCTGCTGCTGATGATGTGGTTATGCGATTACGTCGCTTTCGTCCATCCATCCATCCATCCATCCATCCATCCATTACTGTTCCCATTTCTCGCACTGCAGCAGGTCTGTTTATTTGTTCATTTGTTCACACAACATACATACATACAAAAACACATGAGCATACAAACACACACGCGTACACATTCCCTTACATTTCTACGGGCAACAATTACACACTTTCTTATCCAGTTTTCCACATTTCTTTCACGTCCCGATTGCTAGAGCTGATGAACTTTGTTTTCTTTGTTGCTGTTGTTGGTTTTTGTTTTCCTTTCTGTTTATGATCGTGTTATACACACGTCGTCCTCCTTGCCACAGGCATTTGCTATGGTGTCATCCCAGTTCAATGAACTCCAGAGTTTTCTCTCTCTCTCTGTTCTTTTATTCCTTATCTTTTTCATTCACTCTTCCACGTTGTGTATGGGAATTTAGTTGGGACAACGACTCCTAGCCTAGGGAACCCACGTGTGTTTGGCCTTTTGAACGTAGTTTTTTTAGTTTTCCTACATTTTCCTTAGATTTTCTTGCTGTGGTGTAGGAAAAAGGGTTAGATGAACTGAATTCTAAGTTTTGTTTATCTTTCGTTCGTACGTTTGTGTGTTGGAAAATGAGGGGTTTCGTTCATTATAATCGAAGAAAAAGGGTTTTTGACCTCAGCAGAAGTTGAAGAGTTCTTTGGAAAAAAAATAAGATAATAATGTGGTTTGAAGAAACCCTTAAGCCATGCGTTTTTTGTTTTGAGAAGCTTGTTGAGGTCTTCTATAGATGGAATACCCCTATAGGTATTCTATAGGAATAATTCCTTAATATGTCTCTGATGGATAGAAGACGTCTATATGTCTTCTATGGATTCAAGAATTTGAAATATCTTGTCTAAACACACAATTTCTATGGATATCCCATTGTTATATAGAAGACATTTAATGAGATCTTTTAGTTAGAAGATCTACAGAGCTGTTGCATCTATTGAAGGTATGCTAGTGTATTTTATCGGTGGAATACATTAAGAGGTTTCCTTCCTATCAACAGAGGTGTTGTGTCCTTAGAATACTTCTAGCGGTCTTCTATCTATTGACAATTTTGAATGGTCTTCCCTATAACTGTATGTAGTCTCTCTATAGAATATCTTTAGATGTCATATCTGTATAGAATGCATATAGTAATCGTATATCTTTGAAATACATGTGAACTTATTTTACCTATACATTACTTTTCGAAGTTTTCTCCCTATAGTCATAACATTTTTCGGAAGTCTTAGGTCTATCTAAGGAAGACAAACAGAGATCTTACTTACTTACTTGGCTGGCCCATTACAGAACATTTGTTCTATAAGTCAAACTAAGAAAAGATCTCCAACTCTCTCTCTGTTTACTGCTTCGCCTCCTGGAATACCGCGCCTTTTCATCCCTTCATCCACTTGTTTGCTCCTTCTAAGCTTAGGCCTGCCAATTCTGCGTGCACCGCCAAGCGGTTCGTATTTATATGCCTTTTTAGCGGGTTCACCTTCGCTCATTCTTATGATGTGGCCTAGCCAACGCAATCGTTGCGTTTTGATACGTTTATCTATCCTGATGTCGTTGTATAGCAGATACAGTTCGTGGTTCATACGACGACGATATTCACCGTTGTTGTTGTTATAGCAGCATAAGAACCTACGTAGAATCATAGGCTTGATGCTGGGTTGGCAGCCGCTGGCCGAAACAATATGGTTTCGGGTCAATCCGGTACGAAAGAACCCGCTGCCGTGGGATTATATTCAACGTCAACATTGATTGGTCCATACATCTTTCGAAGAATTTTTCTCTCAAACACACCAAGCACTGCCATGTCTGCTTGCGCAAGTACCCAGGTTTCGGATCCATACATCAGCACGGGTAGTATCAGTGTTTTGTAAAGCGTTGTTGTTGTTTGACGAGATGTGGCTTTATTCCCAAACTGCTTACTCAGACCGAAGTAGCATCTGTTGGCCAACACTATTCTTCTTCGGATTTCACAACTGATGTTGTTGGTTGTGTTTACGGCGGTGTCGAGGTGGACGAAGTCCTTTGCTACCTCAAAATTATAGGAACCAACGTCAACAGTTGGCCCGATTTCATCAATTTGGTCTTCTCGTCGTTTACCACCAGACCCACTTTAGCAGATTCCCTTTCGACTTTTGCAAACGTGTCAGTTACTTCCTTTACCGACCGACCCATGATGTCAATGTCGTCGGCATAAGCAAGTAACATATGGCTGTTCGTGTATATTGTTCCACTTCTTTTGACCTCACGTCTCCTACGACCTTCTCCAGCAGGACGTTGAAGAGATCACACGACAGGCCGTCTCCATGTCTGAAACCTCTTTTGGTAATAAACTCTTCGGAAAGGTTCTTTCCTATTTTAACCAAGGACCGAGTATCAGTTAATGTCATTCTACAAAGCCGAATGAGCTTTGCAGGAATATGTACCAAAATCAGACATGGCTTGGAACACCTTTGAACATATTGGGCTGTCGAAGACTGCTTTATAGTCGACGAAAAGATGTCGATCTGCATTTCTTGAGTCTTTTCCAGGATTTGTCCCAAGGTAAATATATGGTCAATGGTGGTTTTGCCCGGTCTAAAGCCGCGCCGCACTGATAGGGTCCAATAATTTCATTGACCATAGGCATTATTCTCTCACACAATATGCCAGTTACTATCTTATATGCAATAGGGAGCAGACTTATGCCCCTGTAATTGAAGCACACAGTTCTATCTCCCTTCTTGTGGAATGGACATAGGATGCTCACGTTCCAATCGTCGGGTATGCGTTCTTTCTGCCAGATGGTGCTAACTAGCTGATGCATACACCTTATCAGCGTGTCGCCTCCGGTTTTGAACAGCTCGGCTGGCAAGCCATCGGCTCCTGTTGCCTTATTATTCTTCAGCCGGTTTATTGCTGTCTTTACCTCATCTTGGCCGGGCGGTATACATTCAATACCATCTTCTGGGATTGGAACTGTGGTATCTTCGCCGTCATCGCTACTATCGGATACCAACTGTTTGGAAAAATGTTCTTTCCATAACCTGAGCACCCTATCTGTATCAGTTACCAAATTACCTTGCTGGTCTCTATAAGAGGATGCGCCTGTACCAAAGCCATCAGTTTGATGTTTTACTCTTTGGTAGAACTTTCGGACTTCATTCTGGCTCCTGTTACGAGTACTCTCAATTTTTTCACACTCCCGCCTTTCCATTTCTCTTTTTTTTCCTGCGGAAAAGACGTTTCTCCCCTCTCCTTTTTTCCCGATACTTCTCTTGTGCGCTTCGCGTTGCTACTGATTGCATAGTAGCCCTATATGCCGCATTTTTCTCTTCGGTAGCAGCACGACACTCTGGGTCATACCATGGATACCTTGTTGGAGGTCTCTGGTATCCAAGAATGGATTTTGCGGCTGTTTGCATGGAGTTGGCAATATTTTGCCATTGCGCTGATATGTTATGGGGACCAGGAGTGCTTTGATTAAGCAATTGGGCCAGTTGAGTGGAATATGCTGTGACTATCTGTTGTGTTTGCAGCTTACCGATGTCCAACTGCCGCGTTGTGTCTGTTCGTACTTTGTTTGCTACGTTTAACCGGGTGCGTACTTTTGCTGCAACAAAGTAGTGGTCCGAATCTATGTTTGCTCCTCGGAACAATCGTACATCACACGCTCGATGAATGTCTTCCATCTAATACCACATGGTCAGTTTGATTACTTGTTTGTCGATCTAGAGACAGCCAGGTGCCCTTATGAATATCGAGATGCTTAAATCTGGTACTGCTAACTACCATGTTTTTTCAGCTGCAAAGTCTATCAGCCTCACACCATTATCAGATGTTTCACTGTGGAGACTGAATTTCCCGACTGTTGGACCAAAGATATTCTCCTTTCCAATTTTGGCATTAAAATCGCCTAGAATAATTTTAATGGCATGACAGGGCAACGGTCGTAAGTTTCTTCTAAACGCTCGTAAAATATATCTTTGGTCTGTTCGTCCTGGTCCTCAGTGGGAGCATGAACGCAAATAAAGCTGATGTTGAACAAATTTGGTTTTAATCGAATTGCAGCGAGTCTTTCATTCACTGGGGTGAAGCTGGAGACCAGATGTTTTAATCTCCGACCAACTACAAATCCGCAACCAAACTCATGCTTTGTGTCATGGCAGCTATAATACAGTGCGTCTCCTTTAGGTGTTCTTGTGACGCCTTTCCCAATTCCTGTATGGCAGTAATGTCGGCCTTGTACTTTTCAAGTACATCTGCCAATGCGTAAACTGCACCTTCTCTATAAAGAGTGGGACCATTCCAGGAGCAGATTCGCAGATAATGGTCCTCAAAACGTTTGCGGGGTTCGTCAACTTTAGAGGTTTTGTTTTCATTTCTTTCCTTTTCCAATAGTAGCTGCTTTTTCTAGGGGAGGGTTAGTAACCCGACGCCCAAACCCAAGTTTTTAACGTTCTTATGGGTGAACACGCGGCACATGTTAGCTCACTACCTTTAACGAGTGTTAAAGGCAGCTCCCCAGGCAGGCAGCTTTTTACCATGAAATAACTCAAGAAAGTCGTCTTCTCATATAATACCTTCATAAGACATTTCTGCCATAAAATACGAATAGATGGTCTTCTGTCATTGAAAGTACTTTCGAACGTCTTCTGCCCATGAAAGACCTTTAGAAAGTCTTCTTTTATAAAAGAGCTTTTGAAATCCCCAGAAGAAGGTTAGAAGATTTTCTACTAGCAAAAGTCAGAAGAAGAGATACAGCCCATAAACGATTTTAAGAAGGTCTTCTTCCCATGGAACAGCTTTAAAAGATCTTCTGCCCAAGAATACCTTATTTTACCTCCGAAGAAAGCATCCACAGAAGAAGTTTAGATGATTTTCTGCTAGCAAAAGACAAATGTGGAGATAATGTCCATAGAAGGCCTTAAAAGGCTTTCTTCCGATGTCTTGATGGTTATATGTATGTCACTACATGTCCATTGGAAAGCTTTCTGTCCATGGAAGACCATAGGATATCTTCTTCTCATAAAAAGCCACTGTCCACAGAAGAAGTTCAGAAGATTTTCTGGCCACAAAAGGAGTCAGAAGAAGAGATACTGCCCATAGAAGCCCTTAATAAGCTTTATTCCTTTGAAATGTTATCTTCTGTCCAAGAATAAATTGTTGTTCCTCATGGAATACTTTTAGCAAGGAATACCATGGAACAGCTTTAGAAGATCTTCCGGCCATAGAACACCTGTTCATAGGCGATTTTAGAAAGACTTCTGTCCACATTAGACCACTAAACGTATGTACGGATAGGCATTTAGAAGGTTATCTGACCATAGAAGATATTATATCCTTAGAAGAACTTTGGAAAGTCTTCGGTCCAAGAAAAACTTGCATTAAGTCTTCTGTCCATACAAAACCTTTAGAATGTCTTCTAATCATAGCTGACTTTTAGGAGACCTCAAGAAAGTCTTAGGTCTTAGAAAGTCCCCTGTAGAATAACTTCTGCCCATAGTTGACTTTTAGAAGGTATTCTGTCTGCAGGAGGTCCTCAAAAGAAGAACTTTAGAAGTTCCTCTGCCCATATAAAGCCTTTAGAAGCAATTCTGCATATTGAAGATCTCTAGAAGGCCCTTTGTTAATAGAAGATCTCAGGAAGGTCAATTTTTTTAACAAGTCCTCTGTCCGTAGAAGATCTGCAGAATGACTTCTGTTCATAGTAGATTTTTTGTAGGTCTTTTGTCAAAAGATCACCTTTAGAGGATGATCGGTCCATAGAAGACATGAAGCAGGTCTTTAGTCCTAAAGAGTTTTTTAGCGGGTCCTCTGTCCACAGAAGACCAGTAGAAACCTTCAGAGGACTTCGGTCCATTGAAGACCGTTAGAATGTTTTTTGTCCATAGAATAAATCTAGAAAATCCTCCGTTCGTAGAATACCTTTAGGCGGTCTTCTCTTTATAGAAACCTTTTAGCAGTTCTTCTTCTACTTTTAGAATACCTGTGGTAGGTATTTTTTTCATAAAAGGTCGTTTAAAGGTCTACTTCATATAGAAGACCTTTGAAGGTATTCTGCCTATAGAAGACATTTCGAAGGACTTATAATCTAAGAAGACAAATCGAATCTCCTTTAAATATTGACCTTTAGAAGAACTTCTGTTCATAGAAGACCTTTAAAAGGTCTTCGGTCCTTAGAAAGCTTTTTTAGCAGATATTCTGTTCATGGAATAACTGTAGAAGGTCCTCTTTTTATAGAAGGTCTTCAGTCTACTGAAGATCATTAGAAGGTCCTCTGTTCATAGAAGACATGTAGAAGGACTTCTGTATATAGAAAACCTGAATAATGTCTTGTATTCCTAAATGTTTCTAGAAGGTGTTCTCTCCATAAAAGACTTCTGAAAGGTCCTCTGTCCATAAAATACCTTTGGAAGGTTTCTCTTCATAGAAGACTTCAAGAAAGTCTTTAGTCCTTAGAAGTTTTTAGACCTTCGGTTCATTGAAGACCTTAAGAATGTTTTTTGTCCCAAGAAGGCCTCTAGAAAGTCTTCCTCTAACAGATGTTCTGCCATACATTACCTTATTTTCCCTCATAGGATATTTTTAGCAGATCTTCAGTTTTAAGAAAGTCTTCTTCCCGTACAAGGCTTTTCGAAGGTATTCTTCTCTTACAATTTCGGTAAAAGGTCTACGACCCATAGAAGGCCTTCTGTCCAAAGAAGATCTCTGCCAAGTCTTCCATGCATAGAAGAACCGTAGAAGGTATTTTATGTGTGAAGAAGACCTTTAGATTTATTACTGCCTATAAAAGCCTTGCGAAGGTCTTCGTTTCATTGAACACCTTTGGAATGTCGTTTGTCCATAGAAGATCTCTAGAAAGTCCTCTGTCCATAGAATACCTTTAGCAGACTCTCTTTTCATAGAAGACTTTCAGAAGGTGTTCCTCAGATAGAAGATATTTAGAAAGTCTACTTCTCTAAGAAGGCCTTCAGAATCATCTTCCCATGGAAGACCTGCAGTAGACCTTCTACCAACAGAAGACTTTTTTAAGGTTTACTATCTAAAAAAACACCAATAGAAGTTTTTTTTTTGGGTGACGTAGGGGATGAAAAGTACCAAGGAACGGTCCTGACCGGCTTTAACATGGCTAAGTCCAGGATTTATCTTGGTCCCTCTCTCATCTCAAGTGGACACTGACCTCCCCGTGGTGTCACCTGGGGAAGCTGCCTTTAACACCCGTTAAAGGAAGTGAGCTAAAATGTGCCGCGCGTTCACCTATAAAAACGTTAAAAACTTGGGTTTGTATTTTGTCCCAAGAAGTCCTCTAGAAAGTCTTCCTGTGACAGATCTTCTGCCTAGCATTACCTTGTTTTCCCTCATAGGATATTTTAGCAGATCTTCAGACCTTTGGTAGGTCATCCTCCCGTAGAAAGCTTTTAGCAGGTATTCTTCTCTTAAAATTTCGGTAAAAGGTCTCCGACCAATAGAAGGCCTTCTGTCCAAAAAAAGATCTCAGCCAAGTCCTCCATGCATAGAAGACCCCTAGAAGGTCTTTTGTGTGTGAAGAAGACCTTTAGACTTATTACTACCTATAAAAGCCTTTCGACGGTCTTCGTTCCATTGAAAACCTTTGGAATGTCGTTTGTCCATAGAAGACCTCTAGAAAGTCCTCTGTCCATAGAATACCTTTAGCAGGCCCTCTTTTCATAGAAGACTTTAAGAAGGTGTTCTGCAGATAGAAGACATTTAAAAAGTCTACTTCTCTAAGAAGGCCTTCAGAATCCTCTTCCCATGGAAGACCTGCAGTAGACCTACCAACAGAAGACTTTTTTAAGGTTTACTATCTAAAAAAGACCAATAGAGGGTATTTTTGCCACAGAAATTACTTACCAGATCTTCTGCTCAAAGAGGACTTTTAGGTTAGGGTTAGGTTTGGGGATGTGCAGCCACTAACTTGTGACTGCGTCACTCGGATACCTTCCGGTCCATTGTGATCATCCAGTAGAAAAAAGAAAAAAAAAAACTGTAAAGAAAAAACTGTAAATAAATTACAGAAGGTTTAAGAGGGGAGGAATAGTTTTAGAGAAGGGAAAAAAGTTTTATTTTGATGGTAGGCAGAATATTTGAAACATCGTTTACGCGTTCAGGTTGCGCTGTCCCAGCCACTTCAGATTTTTGATGATGTTGTAGATCACAGCAGGTTCCACAGTTGAGTAGAAAGTTAGACACGGTGGAAAGTGAACACCTACTAACCTATGTCGTCTAAGAGCCAGGGCTGGACAACGACACAGGAGGTGCACGATCGTCTCCATTACTTTCTCATCCTCACAGAGTCCGCAATAGTCAATAACCTCCTCATCCCATTTGATGGTAAAGGCCCTGATATAGCAGTGTCCAGTGATGACTCCCGTCGTTGCTCTAACTTCAGCTTTACTCAGGTTCAACAGAGAGTTCGTTTTTTTGACTGACAGAGACGGCCATATGGATTTTGCCACAATGCACCTAGGTTCATTATGCCACAATTCACTGGCTCTTTCGTCAGAGAACGCTTCAATTTTTTGGAAGAAATGACAAATGGGTGGTTTGATGGAGTCAGCGATAGCTAGATCTGTAGACTGCGATCGTCGTCTAGCTAATTCATCTGCTCTTTCATTACCCAGATAGTCGTGGTGTCCAGGTACCCAGCATAGCCGAAAGCCGTTAGTTAGCGTTCCCAAGGCTGATCTACACTTAAGGACGACATCGGATTTGATGCTGCAGGATTTGATGGCTTTAAGAGCCGCTTGACTATCCACAAAGATAGTCACCGGTTCAAAGATTACTGCATCCAAACTTTTTTTATCAATTCCGCTGCCTTCCAAATCGCGAAGATTTCAGCCTGGAAGACACTACAGTTGCTGTCTAGCCTGTAGGTGTACTTAAGAGATAGCCTTTCACAGTAGACGTCAGCCCCGGTACCTTCATCCATCTTGGAACCGTCTGTATAAAAAGCCAGACCGTCCAGAGGGGGGTTACTGCGGTTCCAGTCGTCTCTACTAGGTATAACGACGTCTATATCGCCAAATCTCAGGACTGGTGATATATATTCGCTCAGTTTCCCGTGTTTGTTCACATTTATACCTGATTCGTTCAGGATACATTCATGTCCATAGGCACAACCGCGCCAGAGATCCTGTTCATGCAGCCGTAGGGCACTGCGAGTTGACTGACACTTAATGCTGAGACTCACTGGTTTTAAGTTCAGCATTGCGTTCAGAGCAGCCTGTGGTGTGCTCCTGGTGGCTCCAGTTATAAGAATCGCGGCAGCTCTTTGCACCTTGTCAAGCCTACTGGATGTCGATTTTTGGCGCATTGAGTGTCACCAAACAAGAGAACCATAGGATAAGATGGGTCTAACCACGGTGTTATACAACCAGTGTATAATCGATGGGTTTAGACCCCAACTTTTCCCAATAGAATTCTTACATGAATAAAGTGCAATCAATCCTCTCTTCGCCCGCTCCTCAGCATTCCTGTTCCATCGCCAAGGTACTTTGCCTCGGGCGAGAGCTGAGGTGTGTTAACTTCCTTAAATGAGAGTTTTATGGACTCAAGTTCTACGTTGTTAAAAGCCCCTTCTATGTCTAGAAAGGCAGCCAAGGTAAAGTTTGAGTTCTCCATATTCCTCTCAATGAAGCCAACCACCTTATGCAAGGCAGACTCACAGATTTGCCTTTGATATAGGCGTGCTGTGAGTTGCTTATAGAGGCGGTGTCTACATGGCTCCTTATCTCCAGATCGATCAGTCTTTCGAGAGTCTTAAGGAGAAAGGTTGATAAACTGACGGGTCTGTAGTCCTTTGATGCAGAATGACTAGGTTTTCCCGCTTTGGGAATGTAAGTAACATTTACCTCTTTCCACAGACCCGGTACATACGAGAGAGTCAAGAGGACTTTACAAGTTATTTTGTCCACAAAAGAAATTATTTTTCCTTAAATAATTCTTCTTTAGAGAAGGCCTATAGAATACCTTTAAATGGTCTTCTTCTTATGGAAGATTTTTTCCTTATTCTGCCCATACATTTTTTAGAAGAATTCCTCACCGTGGATGCCCCACAACAAAGAGTCTTCATACGATGGAAATACGACTTGAGAGATCTGCAGCTCATACAAATTTTTTGGAAGATATTTTGCACATAGAAAGACTTCTTGTTATAGAAGACATTTAGAAGTTCTTCTGTCCAGGATACCTTTTTCCTTGGAAGAACTTTAGAAAAACTTCCGTCCCAAGAGAAACTAAATAAGGTCTTCTTCCCATAGAATATGTTCCTTTAGATATTAGAAAAACTTCAGAGCATATAGGACTTCTAGAAGAGTTTTTTTCCTATAGAAGACCACTTGAGGGACTTCTGTCCATAGACGAATTTTAGAAGGGTACTATTTATAGAAGACTTTTTGAAGATTCAGGTTTTACGATAGAAGATATCCTGCCTTTGTTTTGGAAAACCTACAGGAAAAATTCTCTAACGGCCGCAATAATGGTCCAATCAATGAAACACTTTACCAGTATATTGTTGTGGCTAAAAATTAAATCTTCGAACATTTGTGAAAATCGGATTGGATTTTAATATAGCTACATATATCGGGCCCAAAATACCTAAAATGGGCCAATTATTCATTTCATTTTCATTCATTTATAGAAATGAATGAAATCAAAATACGATCCGATTTTCGCAAACTGGTAAAGTTTTTGGGGGGACAAAAATCACTAGGTTGGTACGGGCTAACGTTAACTGGTTGCCATAAAATTGCATATACATATGTATATATATGTATATGAAAAACGGGCCCTGATAATATTGCTGGATATAAGTCCGCGGAAAATTTAAATACAGTCCAACTTCTCTATAACGAACACCATTATAACGAATAATTCCACATAACGAATCGTTGTTTATCTAAAATATGGTGTAGGAATCCAAAATAGTTAAAAAGAATCTCTATAACATGGTACTTCTTCGTTGCCAAAAGCTGCCTCATAGAGGAGTTCGATTGAGCAAGCTCCTTTACCGGATGATTTCTTAATGATAATTTATAGTCGAAAATTTCATTTTAGTTTTCTTAGATTAAATACCGCCAAAATTACGCCTTCTCTTAATTTATAGAAGTAACAAATTATCCTTTAACTAATAATCCCCTCTGTGGAACACCTCCCTCTGCTAAACATGCCGCAACAGAACTGAAATTTGATACTATTTTAATGAGATTGGGTTTCAAATCAATAATCAATCAATAAAACAACAGAAAAAATACAATTTAAGACCATTAACCTCGAAAACATCACTTTGGCTGTTGTCTAAAATTACCATAAAACTATTCGACATCCCTAAAACAAAAACAACAACTAAAACAAATGATACATATTTTCCTATTTTGTTAACTCCCCCAAAAAATTGTTTTATTTTCTTTTTTCAAGAAAAACAATTTGTTGAACCATGCTTGTGATAATCCTTCTCTTTTCACTAACAAAGGATCAAATTACCGCAGGCGTATCTATTTTCACCAAAAAATCATTAGAGAAAACATAAACATTACCCGTAGGAGAAGAATACAAAGAAAATCCTAGCAAAAACAGATAATGAGACACACACAAAGAGCGTACGCCCACCATGTGCCTACCGTCTTAAGTCAAAAAGTAAGGCATCAACATCAATAAAAACAACAACAGCAAAAGAAAAGGAGATTATTAGAGGTGTTGTTATCCTTTGTTTTGTAAGGAATAAAAGAAAGAGGGCTAGGCAAAAACAAACTCTTTTTTAAATTCGTCTGGAGAGTGTGAAATGTTTTGTTTTAGCAATTTCTGAGAAAACACGTGTTTGCACCTTGTGTTGGTTGTACTTTTTTTTTGCGGTACAGCCTTTGTAATTAAGGGGATTTGTAGCAGGCGTATGGCCTATTGTTCTGCTGTCTAATTGGAGCAGATAATGGTAAAGTGCAACAAAGTGCGTGGACAATAGAACTTCTTAAGGTCTTCTGTGGACAGTAGAACTTCTCTATTGATTCTATTGATAAAAATCTTGCTAAAGGTCTTCTACGGGCGGAATCCTTCTTAAATGTTCTTTATGGGTACAACATCTGCTAAAGGTACACAATTAATAGAGAACAAACTTAAGGATGGAAGACATGTTAAAGATTTATATAAATTGCTAAAGGTTTTTTTGTAGACATTAGACCTGCTAATGGTTAGACCTGGCTAATGGTCAAAAGTCTTGCTGAAGGTATATAAGAGCAGAAGAACTTCTCGACAGCTTCTACGGATAGAAGATCTTTTAAGGGGTGACCTCCACTTGTAAATTTCAGAAAATCGAAAAAATGTTATTGGTTTATTTTAAAGTATAAATAGCATAGAATATGCGGTAATATTTTTAAGTCGATCGGAACAATATTTCCGGAGACATAAGCGTTGAAAGGGATACATTTATTGTGTTTTTACGTACCTTAGAAATTAAAAACGCGTCTTTCTCGAAATGGCATTTTGAAATCGGTGCCAACTCTCGTTCGAAAACTAATTAACCGATTGTTCTACAATTTTGAGGCGTTATTAAGGACATCAAAATCTAGTACATCATAGATTGATTTTATTTTTTAAATTTTTTTTGGCCTTTTTGTGACCAGAAAACGTCAGTTTTTTAGGCCAAAAATTGAAATTTTTACTTTTTTGGTCCACAATTTCAATAAAATCTAATAGTTTTTTTTTTTAAATCGATCGATGAAGGACTAGACCTTTATGTTCTAAATACCCACAAAAATATATGACGATCAGTTAATTAGTTTTCGAGCTAAACCGCAAAACCGCTTTTTCAAAAATAACGGGTTTTGTGGACAGCCGTTTGCCACAAAACCACATAATATTTTTCAAAAAAAAAAAATCAGACACTAGATTAAGATGTACTCTTTCAGTTTCTTCTGTCTTCTTGGAAAAAAATCACGAAAAATTTACGTTTGTGGGCTTTACAAGTGGGGGTCACCCCTTAAAGGTTTCTGTAGAAAAGGTTCTATGAACAGAAGATCTTTCATGTTCAAACGATCTTTTAAAAAAGTTCCATGGACAAAAGGGCTTCGATGGACATAAGGTCTTGTGAAAATCTTCTATGGAGAGAATATATTTTAAAGGCGTTCTAGGGAGAAGGGACTAAGGTCTTCTATCGAAAGAAGATCTTCCAAAGGCCTTGATAGAAGGTTATCTAAAGGTCTTCTATGGACAGAAGACCTTCTAAAGACTTCTATAGACAGAAGCCGTTCAAAATATTTTCTATTCATAGATGAACTTCTAAACGTCTTCTATGGACAAATATTTTCTATGGAGAGAAACTCATTTAAATGCCTTCTTAGGAGGGAAAGGTTTTCTAACATCTTCTATGGACAGCAGATCTTTTAAAGGTCTTCTGCGAACAGAAGATCTTCTAAAGGTATTCTATGAAAAAAAGATCTTCCAAAGGACCTGTACTCACAACATTTTTTCTAAAGGTCTGCCATGGACAGATGATCTTCTAGACGCCATCTAATTGCCTTCAAAGGAGACAAGATCAAAATATCTTTGAATTGTCTTCTATGGACAGATTATCATCTAAAGATCTTTTAAGAACTTGTATTAGTAGAAGATAT
Organism: Musca autumnalis; assembly: GCF_047663935.1. Lineage (NCBI taxonomy): Eukaryota > Metazoa > Arthropoda > Insecta > Diptera > Muscidae > Musca > Musca autumnalis. Next base: position 62,390,365 of record NW_027411644.1, read on the forward strand.
TTTGGAGTTCTTGGATTCACCGAAAATGTCTAGAGAAATTCTATGGACAGAAGTCCTTCAGAAGATTTATGTCATGAATGAAAGAAACCCTTTCAAAGGTATTCTATGGGCAGATGGCCTGATAAAGCTTTATTGCTAAAAGCCTTCTATGGAGAGAAGACCCTCTAAAACAAAAGACCTGCTAAAGGTCTGTTGAAGACAGAAGAACTTCTAAGGTCTTCGTTAGACAGAAGATCCTCCAATGATCTTCTATGCGTCTTCCATGGGCAGAAGACCGTCTAAAGGTCTTCCGTGGGCAGAAGGCCATATTAAGATTTTCTACGTACGGAAGACCCTCTAAAGGGCTTCTATGCGCAGAAGATATTCTAAAGGTCGTCTACGGAGATACTTTAAAATGTCTTCTATGGAGAGAATACCTTCTAAATATCTTCTGTAGAAAGAAAACCTTTTAAGGTTCTTCCATGGAGAGAAGACTTTCCGTGGGCAGAATACCATATTAAGATTTTCTACGTACAGAAGACAATTTCAAGGGCTTCTATTCCCAGAAGATCTTCTAAAGGTCATCTACGGAGAATCTTTAAAGGGTCTTCTATGGAGAGAATACCTTCTGACTGTCTTCTGTAGAAAGAAAACCTCTTAAGGGCCTTCCATGGAGAGAAGACCTTCTAAAGATCTTTTCTGGAGAGAAGTCCTGTAAATGGTGATCTAGGGACAGAAGCCCAGCTAAAGGTCTTCTAGGGACTGAATACCTGTAAAGGTCTTTAGGGACAGAAAATCTGCTAAATTCCTTCTATGTTCTGTCGATAGAACACCTTTGCTATAGCCAGAAAACCTGCTAAGGTCTTCTATAGGCAGAAAATCTTCTAAAGGTCTTCTATGGGCAGATGACCATAGGTCATCTGTCGATAGAACACCTTTGCTATAGCCAGAAAACCTGCTAAGGTCTTCTATAGGCAGAAAATCTTCTAAAGGTCTTCTATGGGCAGATGACCATAGGTCTTTCATAGGCAGAAGACTTTCTAAAGTTGGATAGAATATCTTTTAAAGCTCTTCAAGGACGGAAGATCTTCTAAAGGTTTTCTTCGTAAAGAAAAACTTCCAAAGGTATTCTATCAACAGATGACCTAATAAAGGTCTTTTGGGGATAGAAGATCTGCTAACAGCATTCGATGGCCTTATAAAGATCTTCTATGAACAGGTAAAGGTATGTTACAGACAGAAGACCTCCTATGGTCTTCTATACACAAAAAATCTGCCAAAGATCTTCTATGCGTCTTCCTTGGGCAGATGACCGTCTAAAGGTGTTCCGTGGGGAGAACGCCTTACTAAGATTTTCTATATACAGAAGACCATCTGAAGGGTTTTTATGCGCAGAAGACCTTGTAAAGATCATCTGTGGAGAGAACCTTTCAAAGGTCTTCTATTTAGAGAAGATCTTCTTAATGTCTTATGTAGAAAGAAGATCTTCTAAGGGTTTTCCATGGAGAGATGAAGTACCGCAAATGATTATCTAGGGCCAGAAGTCATAGTCTTCTTCTAAGGACAGAAGATCTGCTAAAATCCTTCTATGGAGAGAAGCCCAGCCAAAGGTCATCTATTGATAAAAGACTTTCTTAAGGTCTGCTATAGCCAGAATACCTTCTTAGGCCTTCTATAGAACTTCTTTTATGTTTTGTGGATTGAAGACCTTCTTCTCTGGTATGGACACCCGCCTTGCACGCAGAAGGTAGTCGGTTCGATTCCCTGGCTAGGCAACATCAAATTGTCAACGGTGCAAAATACCCCTCAATAATGTTGGCGACATTTCCTGAGTATTTCAGCCATGTAAAACTTCTCTACAAGTGGTGTCTTAGGACACGCCGTTCGGACTCGGCGATAAACTGTAGGTCCCATATCATTGAGCTAATATGAATCGGGGTGCACTCATTGATATGAGACGAGTCTCTCTTGTCCCGCCTGGGATGTCTGCGGAACAATTATATTATTATTATTATTATTATTATTATTATTATTATTATTATTATTATTGTTATTATAGGTCTACTGTACAAAGAAGACCTTCTAAAGATTTTCTGTTATATGACCTTATATGTCTGCTAAAAGGCTTTTGTGGACGAAAGTCCTTCACAAGGTCTTCTATGCAAAAAAATACCTTCTAAAGGCCTTCTGTAGATCTATGTCTGCTAAAAAGCTTACGTAGAAAAAATACCTTCTAAGCTCTTCAATGCACAGAAGATCTTCTAAAGTTTTTATACCCTCAGCGTTTATCCTAACGAGGGTATATACAGCAGACTTAGATGAGCTTCCAATATGGACTCAATCGGTCCACTCCTTCGGGTACCTCCCACACAAAATTTTGGATAAAATCCAGTTTAGTACCCCCATACGAAGGTACAATTTTCATCAGGGGCAAGTCCATACTTCCTGAGAAAATAGCCTGAAAGGTGCAAAAAAACTCCTATGACACCGTGTGTAATGGTCGGAGCGCAAGATAACTCTTGAACGGATCTGCCGATTCGGTCCAAAATTTGGCCTTCGTAATATTTGTCCATGCTTAGTTTAAGTTAGAAGATAAGCCATATCGGTCCACTCCTTCGGGTACCTCACCCATAAAAGTTCAAAAATGTTCAGAAAAATTGTGCGCTAGATCAGTTTCGAATATGGATTATAGTTTATCCACTTCTTCGGGTACCTCCCGACGGTAAAAGATTTTCGGGGGCAATACCATACCTCTTGAGAAAACCGCCCGAAAGGTGTAAAACCCTCTATGGCACTATATGTAGTGGCTGGAGAGCACGATAACTCGCCTTCGTCATATTTTGTCCAAACTTAGTTTCAATTCGAAGATGGGCAACACCGGTCCACAACTTACGCTACTTCCCCCAATATTTAAAATGGTATGCGCGATATCTCTTTAACGGGTCCAAGCTTTGGAACTCCTAATGTTTTGTCCAAATGTAGTTTAACATCTAAAGTGGTCCATATATGTAGGTCCTCTCCTAAGGGTACCTCCCACACAATTGCAGTTTAGGGTCTGTGCGAAGATCTTTTGGAAATGTATACCGATGCTGTTCGTTATGGTCTTGTCTACAGTCATGTTATGTTTTCCGTGACTAATGGGCACGATATCTATCGAAAAGATAGCACTCTCAAAGAAAGATCCACTTCCATAATAGACTATGTCGATTCATTCCATTAAGTACCTCCTCCGCAACACTTTTGAACTTTAATCCTACTCCACATTTTTTTCGTCAAGTTCAAATGCCCAAAAAGGGCCACAAAATTCTGAAAAGACCCTACATACATTCGATCTGTCCGTATATAAAAGTTTCAATTCACATAGGCTGAGAGTATATCTCTGTCGGCAAAGCCGACTGATACTTTTTTACTTGTTTAAATGTCTTTTATGAAGAGAAGTAGACCCTTTTCCAGAGGTCCTTTAAGGGCAGGTCCTCTATAGGTCCTCTATGGAGTGAAGACCTTCTATGGAGCGTAGACCATCTAGAGGCCTTTTATAGACAGAAGACCTTCTAAACGTCTTCTGTGGACAGAACACTTTCTAAAGGTTTTCTATGGTTTTCTAAGGCCTTCTGTAGAAAGAACACCAGTTAAAGTCTTCTAAGGTCTGATGAGCTCCTAAAAGTCTTGTATTTGCAGGAGACTTTCTAAAGGTCTTATATGTATGTACAGAATTCCTTTTGAAGGCCTTCTATAGACAGACGATGTCTTCAATTGAAAGAAAGTCTTCTAATTACAAGTGTTCTATGGACAAAAAACGCATAGTCCTTCTGTGAAATTTACCTTTTAAAGTCCTGCTATGGACCGAAAACATTCTAAAGGTCTTCTATGTTCAGAATACATTCTAAAAGTTTTTTCTTTGCCATAAGAACTTCTAAAGATTTTCTATAGACAGAAGATCTTCTAAGGGTTTTCTATGGACAGAAGTTCTTTTACAGTTTTCTAAAGGTCTTCTATGGACAGGAGACCTTCTAATGGTTGTCTATAGAGCGAATACCTTCTTAAAGCCTTTTATGAACAGAACACCTTATATGGGACTTCTGTGGACAGAAGATTTTCAGAAGTCTTCTATGGAGAGAAGACCTTATATAGCACTGTGTGTCATTTTTTGAGTCATGGTTTATTAACCATATTCTGATACCGCAGCGTGATAGAATACCAAAAAATAGAAGACACATGTCTCGCCGTTTTTCCCTACCTCATCAACTTTCGCGGTTATAGGCCTGCAAAGGTTTGAGGCTTTGATGTAAAAAGGGGTCATTTTCAAGACTATATCTTCCAAACCGTTAGGAATTTTGAATTTATCTCAAAGGCAAAGTTGTAGAGCTTGTCCTAAGGAACAAAAATTGTGAATACATGTAATCCATCAAACTTCATTTGCAAGGTCAAAATCGCCAAGGTCAAATTTCTTTCAAAAATTTGTCTCGGGTTTTGATCTGCAGCTATCAAACCGATCAAATTTGAAGCAAACAACCAACTACAAAAATGTACCTCAGATCCCAATAAACATCTTTCTAGAACATATGATCTCTGTATAGACGGTTCTTAAAGGTCAAAATAACAAAGCAAATGGGATTTTTATCCTGTTTTCACTGGTTTTGGTCCACATATACTAAACCGTTCAATATTCAAGAAAACAAACAACTGCAATAATGTAGCAAAGACATCAGTGAACAACTTTCTTGAACATGCGAAATGTCTATGAACGGTTCTTAAAGGTGAAAATAGCAAAAAACTTTTGAAAATATTTAATTTATACACTTTTTTCTCCAATTCTGGTCCAAAGATACCCAACCGCCCAAAACTTAAGGATACCGTCAACTACAAAAATGTACCTAAGATTTCAATAAACAACTTTCTAGAACAAATGACGATTCTAGGAACGATTTTTCAAGCTCAAAATTCGATTATTTTAGATCATTCGTTCCTGTTCAGGTCCGCAAATACAAAACCTTTCAAATTTACTTGAGTTTTTAACAGTTTGTTATTCCCAAACCTGAGCAGGGGGAATGTTAAAAATAATTTAATTGTTCTTGAATTTCAGCCCTGAGAATCATTCGTAGAATCCTCATGTGTTCTAGAAAATTGTTTACTGAAATCTTAGGTACACTTTTGTAGTTGACGGTATCCCTAATTTTTGGGCGGTTGGGTATCTTTGGACCAGAATCGGAGAAAAAAGTGTAAAAATTGGATATATTCAAATGTTTCTTTGCTATTTTCACCTTTAAGAACCGTTCATAGACATTTCGCATATTCCAGAAAGTTGTTCACTGATGTCTTTGCAACATTATTGCAGTTGGCTGTTTTCTTTAAAATTAAACGGTTTAGTATCTGTGGATCAGAACCAGAGAAAACAGGATAAAAGTCCCATTTGCTTTGTTATTTTGACCTTTAGGAACCGTCTATACAGAGATCGTATGTTCTAGAAAGATGTTTATTGGGATCTGAGGTACATTTTTGTAGTTGGTTGTTTGCTTCAAATTTAATCATTTTGATAGCTGCAGACCAAAACTCGAGAAAAATGTTTTAAAGAAATTTTACCTTGGCGATTTTGACCTTGCATATTAAGTTTGATGGATTATATGTGTTCACAATTTTTGTTCCTTTAGACAAGATCTACAACTTTGCCTCTGAGATAAATTCAAAATTCCTAACAGTTTGGAAGATATAGTCTTGAAAAATTACCCCTTTTTACATCAAAGCCTCAAACCTTTGCAGGTCTATAACCGCGAAAGTTGATGAGATAGGGAAAAACGGCGAGACATGTGTCTTCTATTTCTTGGTCTTCTATCACGCTGCGGTATCAGAATATGGTTAATAATTTTCGTGTTGCACAGTGTAGTTCTTTTTTTGGATAAAAGAATAGAATACCTTCTATAGGCCTCCTTTAGACAGAAAATCTTCTACAGGTCTTCTATGGAAATAAGACATTAGACCTTCTGAAGGTCTTCTTTAGACAGAAGACATTCTAAAGGACAGAAGGTATTCTAAAGGTATTGAGAGGACAGAAAATCTTCTATAGTTCTTGTATGAACGAAAGAACTTGTAGAAGTCTTCTATGCACAAATAACCAAAGGTCTTCTTTAGACAGAACATTTTGTAAAGGTTTTCTATGGAGAGACTACCTTCTAAAGATCTTCTATGGACAAAGACCTTCTAAAAGTTTCTTATGGACACAAGACCTTCTAAAGATCATCTGTGGAGAGAACCTTGCAAAGGTCTTTTATGTCTTATGTAGAAAGAAGACCTTCTAAGGGTCTTCCATGCAGAGATTACCTTTTAACGGTCTTCTCTGTAGAGAAGTCCCGCAATACCTTATTGGGCCTTCTATAGAACTTATTTTATGTTTTGCGGATAGAAGACCTTCTTCCACTGTAAAAAAAGACTTCGGGTGCCATAGTGCTGCAATGGTATGCACACCCGCCTTGCACGCAGAAGGTCGTGGGTTCGATTCCCTAACAAGGCAACATCAAATTTTCAACTGTGGCAAAATACCCCTCAGTAATGTTGGCGCTATTTCCTGTGTATTTCAGCCATGTGAAACTTCTCTACAAGTGCTGTCTTAGGACACGCCGTTCGGACTCGGCGATAAACTGTAGGTCCCATATCATTGAACTAATATGAATCGGAATGCACTCATAGATATGAGAGGAGTCTCTCTTGTACCGCCTGGGATGTTTGTGGAACAACTATATTAGTATTATATTATAGGTCTACTGTAGAAAGAAGACCTTCCAAAGATTTTCTGTTAAATTACCTTATATGTATGCTAAAAGGCTTTTCTGGACGAAAGTCCTTCACAAGGTCTTCTGTGCAAAAAAATACCTTCTAAAGGCCTTCTGTAGATCTATGTCTGCTAAATAGGTTCTGTAGAAAAAAACCTTCTAAGCTCTTCAATGCACAGAAGATCTTCTAAAGTTTTTATACCCTCAGCATTTATCCTAACGAGGGTATATACACTTTCATACGGGCAAAATGTGCCTCATCGAAATAATGGTTTTAGACCCCAAGTATGTTTGGACGAACGGATCAACCGATTCGGTCCAAAATTTGGCTTTCGTAATATTTTGTCCAAACTTAGTTTCAGTTCGAAGATTGGTTACATCGGTCGACTCCTTCCGGGGCCTCCCCCACCAAAGTTCGGAAATGTTCGGAAAATTTGTGCCCACGAGATGTGGTGAGAGTTAGCATCGCTACCTTCTAGTACTTCGTTGCCTGTTTGCTTGATGCTTCTTCTTACCAGTTCTTACCAGTTGCTGTAATTCCGACGAAGGTGGTAATGCCGGGGAGTCGAACGGCAGGAATAGTGATGCCAGGTATATATTTCCATTCCCCAGCTTCAATATTGTGACGTCCGACGATGACAATTCTGGAGAAAAAATACAGCGCAAGTTTGTGTGGCATATAATAGAGGTCCTCGGGCGGGATCCCGTATTTGCGCAAAAAAGTTGATAATTTATATGGTTCAGTCCAGAAACTTTGTTTTTTATGGTCCAAAGTTCTTGGATTAAACCAATATGTATATTACCTTTAGTTATTTTTCCATCAGAGCTAGTGTTGCCATCTCACTCCGATGGAGGTTGACCTGAATGACCTCAATCATTGGTCCTCCAGTAGGTTGGCTTCCTGGGAGTCACTGATTTCCTCTTCTGCTCCTCCCTTTCCCTTAGTCTTGGCGAGCCCCGAAAGTGAGAGGTCATAAATACCCACCACAGGGAGAGCGCCGTATTCTTTCTCCTCCCTGTAGAAGACCTCCCACCTCTTCACTTCCAAAGTCACATTTTGGACACCAAGGACATTGAGAATTCGCTCCGTCTCGAGCTTGCAGCCGTACCCCTTGACATACACCGACGCTTTGGTCAAGTGAGGAATTTCGTCTTTCCTCACCAGCTTTAGTCTGCCACCTTCCCATGGAGTTGCTATGCTGCTGACTACCTCACCGAGTGAGAGAGTTTGTGTGTGGGTCCAAGTGGTACAATAGGAGGTCCCCCCTGGGCTCACAGCAGTCGATTTTTATTGAAACATGCCCTTTTAGGATTTGTTCCAGTAGCTTGTCGTTGATCGATTTCTCGATCTCCAACAAATGGTCTTTATGTAGCCTTCCAGATCCTTTGCTGGTGTCGATTACTGCATAGCACAGATCGTCCCTGTAGTATCTATTGTCTACCTTGGCGTAAGTCGATGGCGGCTCCGTTCCTGTTTCCGCGTCCATCTTCCTTTTCTGGATGGTCTTAGACTTCCGTGTTGAGTCCCCGGCCATTCCAGAAGGTTTCGACGTCGCGCTCACCCTCTTCGTGTCCGAACTCGCCTCAACAGTCTCCGTTGAAGGATACTTTTGGTAGTCTCCTCTGTTTGTGTTTGGGGTTTGTCCTGGGTGAGAAGCCCTTTTCTTCTTACTGGGTTTAACGGTGTTCTGCTCCTCAGGAGACCGCAAGATAACTCTCGAACGGATCTGCCGATTCGGTCCAAAATGTGGCCTTCGTAATATTTTGTGCGAACTTAGTTTAAGTTCGGTCCACTCCTTCAGGTACCTCCCACACAAAATTTTGGATAAATTCACTTTAAGACTTGCTCTCGGATGACTATAGTTTTTTTGAAGCAACTTGCATTCGCTGTGAACTGTCTTCTATGCAAAAAAGACCTAAACGTCTTCTACGGACATAGTATCGCAAGAAGCAATGAAGAAGCTCTTCTAAACGTTCTTCATGTACAGAAGATCTTGTAAAAGTCCTCTGTACCTTCTAAAAGTCATCTATGGACAGAAGGCGTATTACGTGTTCTCTATGTGCAGAAGACCTCCTAAGGGTCTTCTATGCACCAAAGACCTTCTACAAGTTCTATATGGATATAGCATTTTTTAGAGGTCTTCTATTGGCAGAGGATCTTCTCTAACGTCCTCAGTGGAAGAAGGCACTTTGAAAGATTTTCTGTTGACCGATGACTTTGCAAGGATCTTTTATGAATAGAAGACATTTTAAAGGTTCTCTCTGGACCAAATATCTTTAAGGTCTGCAGTAGACAAAAGACATTCCAAGGTTAAATGAGAAAGGACTTAAATGTAAAGAAGACCTCCTAAAGGTCTTCCATTTATAGAAGGTCCCCTGTTATTGTTTTTGTCTTCACCTGTTGAATTTGTTTGATCCATACAAAGTATTGCAATTAGGCAATACATATTAACACTTTGTTGTTCAGAAAAAGAAAAAGAGAAACACACACATATGTACACACATGTACCCTACTTGTAATGTTAAACATAACAACTTTAGTTGTTCGGACAGACACAAAACTTATATTTCCTTGTTGGAGTAATTAGCTTATTTGTGAAACTCATTTCCTGCTAAGGCCCAAAATGCTAAAAAAAATCCCATAGCAAAAGGTTTCAAACTCCGGCAAACACAACAGCAACAACAACGACAAGCTGCAACAAAAGAAACGAACACCAAATTGAAACAAATGTGAACGTCATCGTCAATGGACTCTGTGTGGCGTGGTGGTGGAAGCTTAAAGTGAGAAAAGTCCAGTAACCAGTGATGAGGATGGAGAAATAAAACTTAAATACTTCTTAAATAGCTAAGTATATGTTGTTGTTTCATGTTGTAAAATAAATGATTATGGAATTGGATTTCATAACCAGAAGTCTGTCAAAGTAGTCAGTCAACAGGCCACTGGCACTCCACAGACTCACAGCCACACACACACGTAGCCCAACCCAAAAACGGAGGCACAGACATGGATACTCTGTTTGTCCACCAAGTCAAATGGACGCCCAACCATTAAACATTTCATGCAATACGCAAGCCGTTTGTTCGACCATCCACACAATAGTTATCCATCAGTCGTCAAGACCAACAGTCAATCGCAGCTACTTGACTGAGATTGCAGCATGGATTGTTGCCATCGTAACGGATGACAATAAGGAACGGCAATAAAAGAGACATTTGAAGAAATACTCAAAAAACCCGGTCTCTCCTTCTACTGTTTCTGTGGCCGAAGAGGGATGATGCATGCAATGTTGCACCACTAGAGTCATTGCAAATATGATTATGACATGCACTTCTCTTCCCCTCCGCCATTTGTTTATGATAAATATGTAGCATCTGAAATGTCGACGAAGAGAATTCTGCGACAAAAATGAAATCCTTTCCAGGAAAAATGTTTGTCGTAATAGAAACTCAAAGGCAATGTTCGTAGGAATAAACAAATAACCCAGCAAACTAATTTTATTACGAATTTTTATATTGACAGAAGATATTTTAAAGGTCTTCGGTTAAAAGGAGGCGACTTAAAGGTCATTTATGAATAAAACTTCTTCTAAGCTCCTTTATACCAACAAAAATCAAAAGCTCTTCGTGGAAAGGAGACTTTATGGATCGACTTCCCAAGGTCCTCTATGTAGTTAGACGTTCTTCTTGGGGACGTTCATGAAGAAAAGACTTTACAAAGGTCCTCTTTGGACCGAATTCCTCCCAAAGGTCTTCTATGCTCAGAATACCTTCTAAAAATGTAATATGGATCAAGCTCCTTCTAAAAGTCATCAGTGGACCGAAGGATTTATAGAGTTCTTTTATGGAATGAATGGATAAATAAAATATATTTTATGGACCGAAGACTTTCTAAAGGTATTCTATGGATTGAAGATCTTCTGAATATCTTCTATGAAACGAAGGCCTTCTATGGATCAGGGATATTCTAAAGAGCTTCTGTAGACCGAAGACCTTCTATAGGTCTTTTATGAATAGAAGGCTTACTGAAGGTTAGAAGAGCGTTGTCGATGGTCCGAGACCCTCTAATAGTAAAATATGGAACAAGGACTTTTTAATGGTTTTCTATGGTCCGATGGGTAAAAGACCTTCTAAAGGTCTCTTCTGGACAAAGGACTTTTCTAAGCTCTTATATGGACAGAAAACCTTCTAAACTTTTTCTATGATCCGAAGGTCTTCTAAAGGTGTTCTGTGGACCAATGACCTTCTATAGGTCATCTATGGATCGAAAAGCTTCCAAAGAAAACTTTTCTGAAAAAAAACCCTTCTAAAAGCATTCTATAGACCCGAAGGTCTTCTATTCTTCTACAGATGTCTTTTGCACCAAAGGGCTTCAAAAGATCTTCCTTGGACCAATGACTATCTAAGGCCTTCTACGGACTGAAGACCTTCTTTAGGTCTTCTGTGGGTAGAAGACCTCCTGCACGTCTCTTCTGGACAGAGGACTTTTCTAAGCTCTTGTATGGACAGAAAACCTTCTAAACTTTTTCTATGATCCGAAGGTCTTCTAAACGTCTTCTGTGGACCAATGACCTTCTATAGGTCGTCTATAGATTGAAAAGCTTCCAAAGAAAACCTTTCTGAAAAAAACCTACTAAAGGTTTTCTATAGACCCGAAGGTCTGCTATTCTTCTAAAGATCTCTTATGTACCGAAGGGCTTTAAAAGATCTTCCTTGGACCAGTGACTATCTAAAGGCCTTCTACGGACTGAAGACCTTCTTTAGGTCTTCTGTGGGTAGAAGACCTTCTGCAGGTATTTTCTGGACAGAGGACTTTCTTAAGCTCTTCTATGGACAGAAAACCTTCTAGAGGTTTGCTATAGACCGAAGGTCTTCTATTCTTCTAAAGATATCCTATGCATCGAAGGGCTTCTAAAGACCAATGACTATCTAAATGTCTTCTACGGACTAAAGACCTTCTAAAGGATTCTTCTGGACAGAGGACTTTCTTAAGCTCTTCTGTGGACAGAAATCTTTCTAAAAGTTTTCTATAGGCCGAAGGTCTTCTATTCTCCTAAAGATGTGTCTCCTTCTAAAGATCATCCATGGACCAAAGACTTTCTAGAAGTCTTCTATGGGTAGAAGACATCTATAGGTCTCTTCTGGACAGAAGATTTTCTTAAGCTCTTCTATAGACAGAAAACCTTCTAAACGTTTTCTATGATCTGAAGGCCTTCTAAAGGTCTTCTATGGACCAATGGATGACCTTCTATAGGCCATCTATGGAACGAAAACCTTTCAAAGGTCTTCTATCAGTAAATTACCATCTAAAGGGGTTCTATGGGTAAAATAAATTTTAGAAGTATCTTATGGAGAGGACATTCTTAAGCTCTTCTATGAACAGAAAAACTTCTAAGGAATTTTATAGACCGAAAATCTTCTATAAGCAGAACACCTTGAAAAGTATTTTATGGAAGAAGATGTCCTATGCATCGAAGGTCTTCCAAAGGGTTCTATGGACCAAATACCTTCTTAAGGTCTTCTATCGACCACTGCCTTTTTAAAGGTGTTCTATGGGCAGAAGACATTCTAAAGGTCTTCTATGGACAGAAGACCTTCAAATGGTCTTCTAAGGACCGAAGGCCTTCCAACGCTCTTCTATGAACCGAAGACCTTCTTAAGTACTTCTATGGACAACGGCCTTTTTAAGGTCTTCTATTGGCAGAAGACCTTCAAAATTTCTTCTGTGGACCGAAGACCTTCCAAAGGTCTACTATGGACCGAAGACCTTCTTAAGGACTTCTATGGACCACGGCCTTTTTAAAGGTGCTCTATGGGCAGAAGACCTTCAAAAGGTCTTCTGTGGACCGAAAACCTTCCAAAGGTCTTCTATGGACCACGACCTTTTTAAAGGTCCTCTATGGGCAGAAGACATTCTAAAGGTCTTCTATGGACGGATAACCTTCAAATTGTCTTCTATGGACCGAAGTCCTTCCAAAGTTCTTCTATAGACGAACACCTTCTTAAGGACTTCTATGGACCACAGCCTTCTTTTAAAGGTGCTCTCTGGGCAGAAGACATTCTTAAGGATGTTCTATGGACAGAAGACCTTCCAAAGGTCTTCTATGGACCGAAGACCTTTTTAAGGCTTCTATGGACCACTGCCTTTTTAAAGGTCCTCTATGGGCAGAAGACATTATAAAGGTCTTCTATTGACGGATAACCTTCAAATGGTCTTCTATGGACCGAAGACCTTCCAAAGTTCTTCTATAGACGAAGACCTTCTTAAGGACTTCTATGGACCACGGCCTTTTTAAAGGTGCTCTATGGGCAGAAGACATTCTAAAGGTATTCTATGGACGGATAACCTTTAAATGGTCTTCTATGGACCGAAGACCTTCCAAAGTTCTTTTATGGACAGAAGACCTTCCAAAGGTCTTCAACATAAAGTCTTCTGATGGTCTTCTATTGATGGAAGACCTTTAAAGTTCTCGTGTGGATCACGAATCATCTAAATGTCTTCTATGGACCGAAGACCTTCTTAAGGACTTCTATTGAACACGGCCTTTTTAAAGGTACTCTATGGGCAGAAGACATTCTAAAGATCTTCTATGGACGGATAACCTTTAAATGGTCTTCTATGAACCGAAGGCCTTCTTAAGGCTTCTATGGACCACGGCCTTTTTAAAGGTGTTCTATGGACAGAAGACTTTCTATGGACGGATAACCTTCAAATGGTATTCCAAAGGTCTCCTATAGACGAAGACCTTCTTAAGGACTTCTATGGACAGAAGACCTTCCAAAGGTCTTCTATGGACCGGAGACCTTCTTAAGGCTTCTATGGACCACGGCCTTTTTAAAGGTGTTCTATGGACAGAAGACATTCTATGGACGGATAACCTTCAAATGGTATTCCAAAGATCTTCTATAGACGAAGACCTTCTTAAGGACTCCTATGGACCACGGCCTTTTTTAAAGGTGCTCTATGGGCAGAAGACATTCTAAAGGTCTTCTAGGGACAGAAGACCTTCCAAAGGTCTTCAACATAAAACCTTCTGATGGTCTTCTATTGATGGAAGACATTTTAAAGTTCTCCTGTGGATCACGAATCTTCTAAATGTCTTCTATAGACCGAAGACCTTTTAATGACCTTCTATGGACATGAGACATTCTAAAGGTCTTCTATGGAAAGAAAACCTTCCAAATGTCTTCTAATGAAAGAAGAATTTCTAAAAAACTTCTATGAACGAAAGACCTTCTAAAGGTGTTCTATGTACAGAAGATTGAATGTTTTTTATGGTCTAAAGGTCTTCTGTGGATAATATAAGGTAGGTAGTTCGTCAACGGACATAGGAGTTCTTTAGATTGTCTGTGGAAAGCAGATCTTCTGCAGGTCTTCCATGGAGCGAAGATCATTTAAAGGTCGTATGTGGTTAAAATATCGTCTTTAGGTCTTTTATAGGCCAAAAACGTTCCAAAGTCCCTTAATGGACCGAAGACCTTCTAAGGGTCTTTTATATATTAAATACCGTGAAAAGTCTTCTATGAATCACAGATCTTTTAAAGGTCTTCTTTGAAATGAAGACCTTCAAAGGATCTTCTATGGTTAGAAGACCTTTTACAGGGTCTTCAACGGACAGAGAACCTTCTAGAGGTCTTTTTGGAAAGAATTTCTTTCAATGGGTTTTTAACGACCGTTAACCATCCAGGGTTCTTCTGTGGTTAAAAGACCTTCTAAAGATATCCAATAGACCAAATCCTTCCAAAGGACATTTATGGACAGAAGACCTCCTAAAGGTCTTCTTCCGACAGAAGCAGAGCTCCAAATACTCGCTCGAATTGCACCCTCGAGTGAAACTCTTCTCGAATTCAAACAAGTTGAGGGCGGGCAACTTGCCTCCTCCCCGTATCACACAAAAACTTACCCCATACCCAAATAAAATTGCCACACCCCCACCAAAAAAAAAAATGTCACCCAAAAAAACTTACCATCCCCCCCCCCCCACTTTTCACCCGCGAGTCAATCGGAGCTCTGGACAGAAGACCTTCTAAAGGTATTCTTGAGACAAGATATCTTCTAGGCAATCTCTTTGGTCAGACGACCTTCTCATGGTCCTCTATAACCCTTTAAAAAGTCTGGAAAGACGATCTTCTAGAGGGCATATCAGATAAGGGATAGAGAATCTTCCAAGGGTCTCACATGTTTAAAGTACATTCTTATGGATAGAAGATCTTCTAAGGGTCTCACAAGGTCAGAGTACCTTCTTATGGATACGAGACCTTCAAAAGATTTTCTATGGGCAGAAGACCCTATAATGTTATTCTATGGACAGAGGGTCTTCTGGAGGAGATAATGTCAAGAGATCTTCTCCATCTAGAGATACTTCATTAACCGAAAATATTCCATAGGTCTTCTATGGACAGAAATCCTTATAGGGGTATTCTATAGACAGAAGACTTTCTAAAGGCTTTCCATGGACAGAGTATCTTCTAAAGCTACTCCATGGAGTAAAGACCTTCTAGAGGTCTTCTAGAAACCAAGAATCTTCCAGAGGTCTCCAACATCCGTCTACAAGACATTGAGAATATAAGATCTTACTTTCTTTGCTGGGTTTAGAAACGGACAAATATTCCCCTGGACATTTATAATGTGATTTGTTGCTGTCGTACATGCTTGTGCTTGGTTACGGTCCAAACAACAAATCTGTCATCTTAAAATGGACTGCATCATGTTGCAAAACAAGGCTCAGATTGCAAATTAAAATTGCTGCAACAGCAATAACAAGACCGCTGATGACATAAAGTCCGACAAATATAGGCTTCTTGTTAATATCCTCTTGGAAGGAAGAGGAGGAGATGTAGACACAGTTTTCAATGAAATAGGAAACAACAACTAAAACAAGCGAACAAAACGGTGTACAATACCTCCCAGTTAGTTTACAATATGCCGCAGGTTGTTTAATTCCATAACTGCCACAACTATGCATAAGCTATGTAAAACAATGTAACATAACTCCATGTTAGTGTGTCCTGTTTCCAGTTTAACGGGTAAATGGAATGCGAAAAATTGAAGAGTTCGTGTAAAAACGGGACCATTAGTGGGTCTAACTAGATCATGATTCTGGATTCATTATTTCATGCAGTCCTCCAGAGGATCTATGGATTTACCTTAAAATCTAAGCAAAACTAAGATCATTCCACCATGGCTCATGCTGCTAAGTGCAACAGGGTTCCAGATGTACTCTAGCAACGACATTGTTATGAACCTTTGTTGTTGTATGTTTCTTTTGTATGGATATCAAATTCAGTTGTGTTCCATTTACGGCCATGGAATCGCATATTTTCACACCATAATTTCCTTGTTATCTTTTCATGGCAAAATATGTATTTCTCCCCTTTCTTTCATTGATGTTGGCGAACAAACGCTTCAGCGATTGTGTGTGCGGTGTGGTCGATTGTGGTGAATTTTCTTTACTTCTGCGGATCTCAGCTGATGTTAGACAAAGTTTGCGCATGTGCAACATCAACAACCATAAAATTTTCAAAGCAACAACACCAACAGCAACTGTCTGTTGCAAAATGAATGCTAAAACGGAGTGAAAATGAAGTTCATGAGCCTTTTTCATCATTCTCCTCTTCCTCCTCCGGCCGTTTTCTGCTGGTTACCCTTCATGTTGGTACTTATTTTTCCAAGTGAAAAACTTTTTCCTCATTTTACCATAACCAACCACAGTCAGGAACGCAAAGGAATGGCAATTGCCGGCGAATCGAGAAAGGGAATGAATGAAGGTAAGGAAACCGAAAAGGTCTCTGCACTCTTGTGAACTTCTATGGGTTTTATGCTTCGCTTTTTCCATGGTAATAAAATATATGGAGCAGAAGGGTAATGATGATGGGATCAAATTAGACGCCTCAATGTAATTCTAAATACATACATTGCATGGAACAACAGATGGTTGGATGGATGGAAATTTAAACAATATTCGAAAAATGTTTTCTATTCATGAAAGAACTGAAGATTTTCAGCCCATAGACGATTTTTAAAATATCTTATGTTCATAGAGAACGCGTTTTTGCTACATTGAAGATGTATAGAAGGTTATTTGCATAAAAAGTCTTGTGTCCAATGTAGACCAATTGAAATGTTTATGTTCATAAGATAGTATTGCTTTAGAAGTTCACTTTTACTGTAGAGGAACTTCAGAAAGTTTTTCATCACATAGAAGATCTCCAGATGGCCTTTCTCTCTTAGAATCTCTTGTGAAGAAGACGTCAACAGAAAAAAGTCTTCTGTCGTTAGAAGTTATTCTGTCCAGGAGATCTTAAGAAAGAAAGTCTTCGGTCCATACAAGTTCTTTATAAGATCTTCTGTCCATAAAAAACCTTAGGATGTCTTTTATTTATAGAAACTTAAAAAATATATCTTCTATTCGTGTACGATCTTCAGAAGTCTTCCCCCTTTAGAAGATATTTAAAAGTACTTCCGTCCATAGGAAATATTAAGAAGGATTTCTGTCCATAGAAGACCTTTAACAGGTCTTCTGTCTATAGAAGGCTTTAAAAATTCTTCTGTCCATAGATTACCTTTAAAGGGCTATTGTCCAAGTTTTGATTGAATGCTTATGATCCGTGAATATTTTAAATGGTCTTCCTTCAAGGAAATGTCGAAAATACTTTATTGCGGAATATATAGCTAATAATTCTCGATCATAAGTACTATACTTCTTTTGAGCGGCATTAAATTTTTTTGAGAAAAATCCCGAGGGTTGCCATGAACATTTTACAATTTGTTCCAGAACAGCAGTCATTCCAAAAGAACTCGAATCGACTTTAAGGCCTATTGATGCGTTCGGCAAAGGAAAAGACAGAGTAGTTGCATCAGCTGACTGCTGTTTACATTTTATGAAGGCTTCCCGCGTTTCATCATTTCCATGGAACTGGACGTATATCTTTTTTTTTTTGGCACCGATTAATAAATTATTCAGAGGTGCCTGTGTTTCGGCTCCTTTTGGTAAAAACTTTCGATAAAAATTGATTAGTGCCAAAAATTGACGAAGTGAATTGTCTCGACCTTTTTCTTCATTGGTCTGACGGCTTGAGATGATATGGTATGGCCCAAAAACTAAATTCTTTCATACCAAGTTCACATTTACCGGTATTTTTTATGATCCCGTACTTTTTAAAGCGATCCAGAAGTTGCTTAATATGTTCCATGTGCTCTTCTTCAGATTTGGAGAAAACAAGCACGTCGTCCAGATATACTACGACGAAATCCAGCCCTCTAACAACATCATCCATAAAACGCTGGAAAGTCTGTGCCGCGTTACATAACCCAAATGGCATTCTTAGAAATTCGAATAGACCAAACGGAGTTATGACTGGAGTTTTTGGAATGTCTGCTTCGTTCACTGGTAATTGGTAATAAGCCTTCATCAAGTCAAATTTTGAAAATACCTTGGAACCAGATAATGACATGGAAAAATCGTTGAAGTATGGTATAGGGTAGCTATCCGGAACAGTAATTTTGTTGAGTGCCCTATAGTCCCCACATGAACGCCAAGAATCATCCTATTTGCGCACCATATGTAAAGGGTTGAACCAATTGGTATCACTGGTACGAATAATACCTTTTTTCATAAGATACTGTAACTCGGCCTTTGTAGCCGCTAATTTCTCAGGATCTAACATTCCATGCCTGGCTTTTACTGGGTTTTCGTTAGTGGTAATTCGATTTACCACTTGGTGGTTGTTTTCAATTTTGCTTAGGTTTTGCGAAAGTAATTCAGGATAGTGTTTTCAAAGCGAGAGGTACTTGCTTTCGTCTATAACCATTTTAATTTGAATATTGGAGCAATTGGTGAATTCAAAAAAGTGTTTCCATCGACTAAATATTTTCTTTGGAAATCTGACAATAAATGAAAATATTTTACTTTTTTTATTTTTGCCTTATTAAGGCGAAGGCCATTTATAGTGATATTTAATTAATTCTCTTTCGAGTTGAGCTGTTAGGCCTTTAGAGATACATTGAAAAATTAGGGGTCTACCGAAGTCCCACGCATCCAACCATTACACTACGTTTCACGGGTGGTAAAGCCGACCTTCAGGTGTATTAAGATGTTGTTGTTGTGGCAGACGAAGGCAAGAAAGAGAAATTAATTAAAGAGAATTAATTAAATATCACTATAAATGGCCTTCGCCTTAATAAGGTAAAAATAAAAAATAATTTCAGCATGAGCCAGGCTGTGATTCGAACCTGGGTCTCCGACAACTGAGTGTCAAGGTTGCCGGCGTCTTAGCGTTTTAAGCCACCATCAACTTGTCAAAACTTTAGTAGACAATAATTGATGATCAAATCAAAAATAAAATCTTCTGATATAGAAGAGCAATTACTAATGATGTAGGAATAAAACTTACCATAGTATTTGTGAACATTGAAAAATGGGATTACCAAGCAGGACTATAGGAAAAGTTTGGAGTTTCAATTAACTGACATAATTTCGCATATACATTTATCTAATGAAGTGCGATATATATACTAGTTTCCAAGCTTTGCCTTCGTCTGCCACAACAACAACATCCTAATACACCTGAAGATCGGCTTTACCACCCGTGAAACGTAGTGTAATGGTTGGATGCGTGGGACTTCGGTAGACCCCTAATTTTTCAATGTATCTCTAAAGGCCTAACAGCTCAACTCGAAAGATAATTAATGAAAATATTTTACATCGGCCAAAATGAATACCCATTTAAATTCTCTTCTTAAACCCAAATCTAGAACAATAAGTTTATCACTTCGATGTGTTTTTTTATGATTTGCATGGAAAAATTTAAATGTCAGCTCAAGAATCAATCAAATATTGAATTTTAGTACGGCGTTTTAGGTTTAGAACGAGATCATAGGCCAAACCAAATTTCTGGATCCTCACGCCAAAATGGAGGCAGTTTTGCAATTCTTGCAGCAAAAATTTGCCTTGAATTCGTGGTTGGAGCATTCTCACGACGTAAATCCCCAACTAAATGTGTATCACCTCCTGATGGTCGAACGTTTTCTTGTGTCATTTCTGTTATCGGGATCACCAAATTGTAGAGAAACACAATTTTTTAAAAAATATTTAAAATTATTAATTTGACAGACAAACGCCGTCGATGTAAAATATTTTTAGAATAAAAAATTGATGTATACAAAATTCAAATCTCAAAAGTCTTAGGCTTCTTAGTTTCAACTAAAAAACAAATTTAAATTTTCAAAGTAAGTTTATAAAAACCCCTACACTCTATCCACAAAAAATGTTTATTAGGTCTTTAGCCTCGAGCTTTACAGGGTCCTCTGCCTATAGAAGGCCTTTAAACCTTTAGTATGTGTTCTGTCCCTAGAGGACTTTAAGGAGGTTTTCTGTCTAGAGAAAATCTTTTGTATGTCTCCCATTCATAGAAAACCTTAAGAAGTTCTGCGGTGTTAGAACTTCTTCAGAAGGTTATTTTAAGGAATTGATCTTTAAAATATTTTCTGTTCATAGGAAACCATTTGTAGCTCTCATTTATATTAAAGATTTTAAAAACGGTCTTCGGTCCATAGAAATTCTTTAGACGGACCTGTGTTCATAAGAGACTTTTGTTGGGTTCCTGTCAATATAAGATCTTCCGTGCATAAAACACCATTACAAGATCTTCTGGGCATAGAAGATCTTATAAAGTCTTCTCTCCATAGAAGGCGTGTAGAAAAACTTTTGTTCATAGAATACCTTTTGAAGATATTCTGTTCATAGGCAACTTTTAGACGATTTTGTGTTCATAGAGGACTTTTAGAAAATTTTCCGTCCATAAGTGACCTTTAGGAGGTTTTTTGTCGATAGAGAAAACCTAGAAGAGTTTCTGTCTATAGAGGACCTTTGGAAGATTGTCTGTCTCCAGAAGCCCTTTAGAAGATCTTCTGTCTATAGAACACCTTGAGAATAGTTTCATTCCATAGAAGCCCCTTAGAAGATTTTGTGTCAATAGAGGACTTTTATAAGTCCTGTTTGGAAAATTGTTCATCTATAGAAGACCTTCAGACCGTCCGTCTTCTGCTGATAGAGGAGCTCCTGAAGATCTTCTATCCATAGAGACGCTTAATAGGTCTTCTGCCTGTAGAAGACCCTTAGAAGATCTTCTCTTCATGGAAAAGTTTTAAAGGTCTTCTCTTGAAAGATTTTTTGGCTATGGAAGGCCTTTAGATGATCTTCTGTGCAAGGAAGATCGTCTGCTCATAGAAGAACATTAGAAGATGCTCTGTCCACTGAAGACCATTAAAATATCTTTCCTTCATAGAAGATTTTCTAGTCAAAAACCCCTTTAGCAGATCCTCTGTTCATAGAAAACCATTAGAAGATCTTCTGCGTCTAGAAGACGTTTAGAAGTTATTATGTCCATACAAAACGTTTAGGAGACCTTCTGTCCATAGAAGACCTTTAGAGAATCTTCTGCTCATAGAAGACGTTTAGATTATCGTCTGTTCTTAGAAGAAATTCTGCTCATGAAAGACTTTTAGAAAATCTTCTGTCTATAGAAGACCTTTTGAAGGTATTCTGTCCATTAAAGACCATTAGAATATCTTCTCCTCATAGAAGAATTTCTCTTCAAAGAAGCCCTTTAGCTGGTCCTCTGTTCATAGAAAACCTGTAGACGGTCTTCTGTGAATAGAAAACCTTTAGAAGATCTGCAGTTCATTGAATATCTCCTGCCCACAGAAAATCTTTAGAAGAGAAGAAGGCTCAAAGAAGACTATTAAAAGATCTGCTGTGCTCATAGAAGACCTTTAGAAAATCTTCTTCTCATAGAAGATCTGCCGTTCATAGAAAATCTTCTGCACATGGACTACCTTTAGAAGATCTTCTGTCTATAGAAGAACTTTTGAAGGTCTACTGTCCATAGAAGACTTTCAGAAGATCTTCAGCTCATAGAAGATGTTTAGAAGATCTTCTCTTTATAGAAGAACTTCTGCTCATGAAAGACCTTTAGAAAATCTTCTGTCTATAGAAGACATTTAGAAGATCTTTTGTCCACAGAAGACATTTAGAAAATCTTCTCTTCGCAGAAGAAAACTTTAGAAGATCTTTTGGCCAGACAAAACCTTTAAGAGATATTCTGTCCATAGAAGATCTGCTGTTCATTAAAGATCTTCTGACTATTGAAAATATTTAGAAGAGCAGAAGGCTCATAGAAGACCGTTAAAAGATCTTCTGTTCAAAGAAGACCTTTAGAAGATCTTCTGCTCATGGAAGACCTTTAGAAAATCTTCTGTCAATAGAAGACATTTTGAAGGTCTTCTGTCCATAGTAGACCATTAGAAGATCTTAAGCTCATAGAAGAGCTGCTGCGTTCATAGAAGATCTTCTACTCATGGAGAACCTTTACAAAATCTTCTGTCTAAAGGAGATCTTTTGAAGTTCTTCTGTTCATGGAAGATCTTTAGAAGATTACTGCTTATAGAGTACCATTAGGAGATCTTCTGTCCACAGAAGACCTTTAGAAGATCTTCTGTTCATAGAGGACCTTTAGAATTGCTCGTATATCCAAAAATTCTGTCCATAGAAGATATTTAGAAGAGCTTCTCTTTCTATAAGGCCTTAAAAATCGCCTCTAGAAGATCTGCCTTTAGAAGATCTTCCCTGTATAAAACACATTTAATAGATAGGTTGTCTGTAGGTAACCTTTAAAAAAGCTTCTGTCCATAGTGGTTTTTTAGAAGATTTTTTTTGTCATTAAGGAACTTTAGAAGGTAGTTCGTCCATACGAGGGGCACTAAAAACCTTCTGGCTTAGGCTACACGCAGTGTCGCCAGGCATCATTTGATTTTTTTTTTTTTTGGAAAGTTTGACAGTTTTTAACCTAAGCGTGCTCCGGACAGTTTGACATACGACCATGTGCTGGGTTGTTTACAGTGACTTGAAAAAGTTACTTTGCAAAAAATGGAATTTACTTGTGAACATTTTTGTCCTATAATTTTTCACAAATTTCGACATGGATAATCACGGAAAGAGTGCATCGATCAAATTAAATCTGTGTATGTCGTAAAGGGCCATCCTATATCACTATGAAAAATTGGCTTAATGAATTCAATCGTGGCCGACACTCGCAAAATATTGAAGGTCGTGCGTGAACGGATCGAAGATCGCCATGTTATATACCGTGAGATAGAGGCATCCTTGGGAATTTCTTCCAACAACTAAGATTTGATATTGCATGAACACCTGGCCGCAAAAATGGACTTTTCTCGATGATTCCAGCAAAATTGGTCAATCGTTAAAAAAGGCTCTTGTGGATTTGTGCAAAATAATTGTGTGTAAAAACGATCGCGGTGCTTCAAACGACTTTTATAATATCGTCACAGACGACGAATCTTGGATCTATGCTTAGGAGCCCGAAACAAAACAAATCCAACTAAAGTTGTTCATGGAAGAAGACCTTCGAAGCAAATGGTCCCCTGTTTCTTCGGCAAAACTGACCGTGTGGCGACTATACGGCTTGAGATATGTAGGACGGTTAATTCTGAGTGTTACACTGCAATTTGTTTGCCTGTAGTCTCCTGAGAAATTCGATAAACGAACGAGAGAAATCGAATCGTTCTGTATCATGACAATGCGAGCTCTCACACATCGATTCAAACCAACGCCTGTTTGACCGGACAAAACGTTGAAATGATGGGTCATGCGCCTTACAGCCCTGGCTAGGGAACCAATGACTTCAGTTGATTGCAGCACATCAAGAAAAAAAGGTGTGGTCACGATTTTCGTCGCCAGAAGATGCTGTAGAAGAGTTCAAAAACCATGTTTTAGGGGTGTCTCAATCAAGCCACTGAACACAACCCAACACATGGTCGCATGTCAAACTGTCCTAAGTTCGCTTAGGCTAAAAACTGTCAAACTTTCCAAAAAATGCCAAATGACGCCTGGCGACATTGCGAGTTGCCTAGGCTAAAAGGTTTTTAGTGCCCCTCGTAGAAGGTCTTTTAATGATTTTCTGTTCATAAATTACCATTAGTGATCTTCTGTCCATGGTGGACATTTGGAAGGTCTTCGGTACAAAGAGGGCATTAATTAGGTAGTCTATACATAGGTAACCTTTAGAAGGCATTCTGAGCCAACAGAACATTGTATAGGTCTTTGGTCCAGAGGGAACAGACAAACAGATCTTCTGTCCGTAGAGGATCTTTAATAAGGAGCCTACCCATTGGAAGGTCTTCTGTGCAATATTAGGATTTACTAGGTAAACTGTCCATGGGTGACCTTTAAAATATAATTGTTGCTAAAGAGAACCTTTAGAATATCTTCTGTCCGGCCTTTAAATAATATTTCTGTCCAGTATACTGCCGTTGAAGATTTTTGTTAAAAGAGGACCGTTTGAAGGTATGCGTTCCATAGAAGGACATTATAAGGTCTCATATTTATATAGGACCTTTAGTAAGCATTCACCTCTTCCAGAGGTGGGAGACATTTAGAAGATTTTTGATACATGACCTTTAGGAGCAGTTATGTGAATTAAGGACCATAGACAAAAGTCTATCAGGAGGTATTGTACAGGTGGAATGGTCATAATGTCTTCTACTGGCAAAAGATCTGTAAAAGTTGTAAATTAAGAGAAGATCTTTAGAAGGTATTTATAGATAGAAATATTTTTGAAGGCCTTCGGTAGACAGAAAATCGTCAGGATATCTATTTTGGGAGGATTTTCATTAACGAAAGGCCTTAAAAAGGTATTCAATATCTGAAACATTCTTAGAATGTCTTCGGAGAGGGGAATATTTTTTTACATTTCCAGTGGAATGAAAAATGGGGTGATTGTTTGCGATAAATTTTCCTCCTCCTCTGATAATTTAAGGATATCATAAAATTATATTGTTAAAACTAAGCGATTAGTTGTGGCGATAAAACTGCGGGTATTGATATTCGACTTTTCATTCCACTCCTTAAAGTCGCAATTTAATGGAATAAGGGGTGGTTAATTTTGTTCCCAGGCATGCAAAGAAATCCAAACAACACAAAGAAAACATACAACCCTTACTCTGCGGCGACTTTAAAATATTTTGCGATCACTTAATATTTTAAATAAGACTTGTGGTTGTATGTGGGTGCTCTTTCCCTTTCAAACGTACTACTTTAGGATCAGTCACGTGACTTATAAATTACCGATTGATTTAATGTTTCACTTTTATCTGGGCTATGGTCCTCCTTCAAGTGTTGTTTGGCAATTTCATGTGGGTCCTTTTTGAGTGTGAAATGCCATTGTAAAGCGTACCCGCAGTAAGTGTTCAAACACATTTTATTACAATTAAATGTAAAATTCAAATCATTAAAGTTCCTTTAAGGGGTGGTTCACAGGCAAATTAATTGAATAATAAGGATATTTGATAACAATTCAATAAGAACCCGTATGGAGGGACATACATACATATATACATATCTTTAGAGAACTGGTAGCTAGCTAATGAAAAGGCAAAATGATTTGAATAGGGGAAGTTTGCGTGCGGGGGAATAAATGCTGCAACAATTTTTTTTTATTTTGGGTAGATATAGAAACAAAATTAAAATAAATGACTTCAGCAATAAGTCTTCTAAATCAAGAGTATATTTTACAGGTTTTTAATAAAAAAGAAAATTTTTAGGAGTTCTTCTATAAAGGAAGTACTATCGCTAAAAAGTATTCTATGGATCCAAGATCTATAAAAAGTTTCCTAAAGAAATAAATCATTTGCAGTTGGGACGTATTTCTATTCTATTTTAGGCATTTTTTTTTTACTAAATAGCAGGGGAAAATAATGAAAAAACAAGTAAAGAAGTACCGAAAGAGATTTCACTTTACCGAAAGAGATTTCACGGTGCTCTTGAAGCTACTTTAAATGGAAGGCGATTACACATGGGAAGTTTTTGCTGATTCTGAAACTACGATATTCATAGATGAGAAAAACAAAAAAATTGCCGGAGCGCTTTTTAAATAAATCGCGATTCAAGTTGACATTTTTAGGGGTTTTTTAGATTTTCACTATTTCGCTTGGAAACAGCAAGTTCTATAAAAATGGAACTAAAGAAAATATTGTAGCTATGAAAATTCTCTACAAAATCGACCTTTATAGTATTTTTTACCGTTATTGAGATATAGAAGTTCAAATTGGAACAATGCATTGACTGTATCACTACCTTATAAAACAATGTCATACATGGTGCGCCTTAACTAACTTTAAGTGGAAACCGCTTACACCTCGGAAGATTTTGCGGATTTTGAAACAGCTATGTTCATAGGTGAGAAAAATCCAAAAACAAATCCAAAAACAAGAAAAAATCGCTAGAGGGATTTCAAAATAAATCGCGGTCAAAGTTCAAATTTTTTTAGGTTTTTAGGATTTTGCTTGGAAACCGCAAGTCCTATCGAAATGGGACTAAAGAAAATGTTGTAGCAGTGAAAATTCTGTACAAGACTGGCCTGCATAATATTTTGTAGGTGTTACCGTTTTTGAGATATAGAAGTTCAGATCAATCATTAAGATTTTTTTCTAAGGTCTTTAGGATTTTGCTTGAAAACCGCAAGTCCTATCGGAATAGGACTAAAATTTTGTAGCTCTGAAAATTGTCTACAAAATTGGTATTCGTTTCTTTTTCCTAGGTTGTATCATTTTTGAGATATATAAGTTTAAGTTGGGAAATTGTAGTCAAGACACTGTTTTATAAGGAGACGATACAGCCAGTGCATTGTCCCAATTTGAACTTATATATATCTCAAAAACGGTAAAACCTACGAAAATACTATAAAGGTCAATCTTGTAGAGAATTTTCATAGCTACAATAGTTATACCCTCAGCATTTATGCTAACGAGGGTATATACACTTTCATACGGGCAAAATGTGCCTCATCGAAATAATGGTTTTAGACCCCAAGTATGTTTGGACGAAATGTGTTTCAGACAATTTGGAGTCGATTGAGCAATGTCCGTCCGTCTGTCTGTCTGGCTGGCTGGAGCGCACGATAACTCTCGAACGGATCAACCGATTGGGTCCAAAATTTGGCTTTCGTATATTTTGTAGTTTAAGTTCGAAGATGGGTTATATCGGTCCACACCTTCCGGTACCTCCCCCACAAAAGTTCGAAAATGTTCGGAAAATTTGTACGTACTATAACTCTTGAACTCGTGAAATGTCTACCAGACTTAGATGAGGTTCCAATATGGACTCAATCGGTCCACTCCTTCGGGTACCTCCTACACAAAATTTCGGATAAGTTCAGTTTATGACCTGTAGTGCGATTCTCTAACACATTTTTTGAGTTACCGACAAAATCGGTAAAATTAAAATGATTATAAATTTGGTAATTAACGATATTTTTCAGTAAGTTAGCGACCAAGAGAAAGCAGCCGTAAAGTTCTACCAATAGCAACAGTGTTGTCAACTTTTATTTGAACTTTTCATTCATAATTTTCCGTTTTAATTTTACCGACATTTGTCGTTAACTCAAAAAATGAGTTAGAGAATCGCACTACTGCTCTCGAATCGATTTGAGTTTTGTTATATCAACTTGTATTCACTGCCCCCCATACGACGGTACAAGTTTCATGAAGGGCAAGTCCATGCTTCCTGAGAAAATAACCTGAAAGGTGCACAAAAACCCTATGACACCGTCTGTAGTGGTTGAAGGGCAAGATAACTCTCGAACCGATCTGCCGATTTTGTCCAAATTTTGGCTTTCGTAATATTTTGTGCAAACTTAGTTTAAGTTCGAAGATAAGCCATATCGGTCCACTCCTTCAGGTACCTCCCACACAAAAGTTCACAAATGTTCGAAAAAAATTGTGCGTACGAAAACTCTTTAAGGGAGTGACCGATTTAGTCCATACTTTACACATACTAATATAACTGCCAGGTATAGATCAGATCCCAATATGGACTATATTTGTCCACTCCTTCGGGTACCTCCCATACAAAATTTCGGATAAGTTCACTTTAAGACTTGCTCTCGAATCACTTTGAGTTTTGTTGAAGCAACTTCCATTCACTGACCCCCTTTACGATGGTACAATTTTTCAGGGGCAAGTAAATACTTTCTGAGGATTGGATTTGGTCCAAAATTTGGCTCACAGTTTCAATACACATAGGCTGAGGGTATATCTCTGTCGGCAAAGCCGACTAATACTTTTTTACTTGTTTTCTGAGGACATAGCTAAAAGGTTTATGAGCTTTTTTAGAGATATTTTTTCGATCATGTTTCTGAGTAGTCTCAAACAGTACTGGATTCGGAGTCTATGAGTCGTAGATTGCATCGCCCGGTTCCTGATAAAATTCTTTCTTTTTTTAATGTAATTTTCTTAATTTTTAGTTGTCTTTCACAGACTTCTGATAAAATAGTAAGGTTTTGGTGTTTTTTGACATTAAAGAATATTATTTACTTACAAAATTGTTTTAATGGGACTGAAGATAGTGTGTGATATCTGGATATGTACCTTAAAGAAGAAAAGGCGTTATGTTCGGGACGAACTGTTTATATCCTCCAAACACTGCATATCTCTGTTCGAAATATACGCGAATGTAATCCCTGTATTCGAACGTGGATCTATTTTCACCACTTTTTGCATGGAGGTTCTCCCACCAAAAGGATATCCAACATCCATATTAATTTCAATTCAATTTCAATTTATTTCCATTTTATAATGCCCAGTCTTTTAACCTTTGGGCTGTATACTACATTTGAATTTAAAATAATAAATTGCATGACTTAATATAGTAGCTTAAAATTAATAAGAAAAGGCTGTTAAACTACTCCAATCAAAACAAAATACTCATCATAATAAAGGGTAAAAAACATATAAATTTGCATCTCCTTACAGAAAACGTTTGATTTAAATGCATGAATTAAAACTACTCCAGCAAGGAGTGGAAGGGATGTTCAACTACTCCAAACAAAACATACAAGGTTTAAGAATTGATTGTATTAAAATACTAAAATATATAAGTTATATAAAAAAAATCTTATTAAAAAAAACTTTTTACATACGATATTTATAGCCTCGAATTATAAAAAAACTTTAGAAAACTATTCTCTGCGGGATTTAGAACCCAAAATGCCAAATAAGAGCTAATGTTGTTGAAAATTCAGGGATACACCAAAGCGTTAATCTATTTGGGTAATATTCACTTGAAAGTGTGTTTAGTTATTGCTTCAATGCTGTTGGAGAATTTATCTAAAAACGTATGGTTCATTTTCAACTCTAAACATCCAAGGACGAATATATTATACTCTGTTCCAAATTTCAGTCTTGCATCTAAAATATTGTGATCTCTCTTTATTGAATGAATATACTTTGTGGCAATATTGCATATACATAAAATCAACTAGAAACCCTTTAAATTAGGATTATGTAACGATACACAACATTTTTAATATTCATGATTTTTGGTCAAGTTGCCCGAAATGAAATCCTGCGTACGTCCCTGCCCTACACCACTATCCCTGTGCATAACCTTTTGACTGGTAAAATTCAAAATATTAAAATTGGTTTTGCTTTTTATATACCCCATATAGAAGCGGAGGTATTCGCTTTGAAATTAAACGTTGACTTTTTTCTCCAAATAAGTTTCTTCCACATTCCGACCCCTGAATATTATCCGACCATCATCAAAATCAATAGGCTTCTTCCTCTGTCGGACCCCCGAAAACCCCCAAAATTCCGTTACGATACTATCAAAATTGCGACCTGTAGCGTGATTACAAAAAAAAATGGAAAAATTGGATGTATTACCGACTATTGCGATATCTCCGTTATTTGTCCACCTATGCCAACCTACTTTGCATCATTGTAAAGGTGGGATATTCTAATTTCATAGTCAGGCTTTGCTTTTGGAAGGTCCCTAACCAAAGCTGTGATATTCTTCATTATTATTAAAATCGCAAAAATGGAAAGTTGGGTACTATTAGCGGCTATTGCAATATTATCGCTGTTTGACCAACTACGATAACCTACTTTACATCGTTGCAAGGGCGATATTTTCTACTTTTGATATGCCCCTTCTCCAAATAAGTTGTTTGCCCATTCCGACCCCTGAATACCCAGCAAAAAGTTTGCCTCCAAAGAGGCAGTTAAATGATATGTACAAGTGATCTGGAAGTGCATCAAATTATGAATTTTCACTCATGATTTTTACAAGAGTGTGACTACTGAAAGAAGCACTCCATTGCACTGCATTTTAACTGACCCTTTGGCATTGTATTTTAACTAACAAAAAAAATTTTCACAAATATGCGTGTTTCCTCCGCTCTCCATTTAATCCAAGCTGAACTGTTTGTGCTTCATTTGCTAAATGGGTTGTCTTCCCATCACCAGTTAAGATTTCGACATGTACTCCAACAGCACTCCATTCGGAAATTTTCTTCTCGTGTGTTACCAGAAAAATGTTCACAAATTAAATATTATTTAGTTTGTATTAACAAATGTTTGGAAATGTTAACACGCTTATCTCTTTTTGGAAAATGTATGCCGCTGCCTGTAGAGATGTACAAACAGATTTATGTACATACATATAGGGATCTCTAACAACTGCTAATAAAATGTAGCGAACGGAGTGCCTTTTTCACGACTCCGTTTGGACTGCATCCGTACGCTGTTAAATTGTGAGGAATTGGAGTGCCTTTTTCACGACTCCGCTGAACTGCATCCGGATGTTGTTAAAATGTGACAAGCGGATGTGATTCTTTGGATTGCATCCAAATGCGGTTAAAATGTGAGGACTGGAGTGCCTTTTTCACGACTCCGGTTGAACTGCATCAAAACATGCCGTGACAGAACTAGTCCACATTGCACTACTTCCAATTTATTATTCTGGGTAGGCTTCTTCCCCTCTGGAACCTACATCAACACCCAAAATTTGGTGACGATCGGATTAAAATTGCGACCTGTAGCGTGATTACAGGGTTTAGATGGACATACGGACAAACGGCCAGCGGACGGACGGACACATTCATTTTGGTATATATACATATATATGGGTCTACGACCATAATTTCGATGCGTTACAAACTTTTTGGCCAAAACCAACTTATAATACCCTGCCCACATAATGGTGTGGGGTATAAATATATCAAAATATGCCCGATATGCAAACAAATCTGGGCCTAATTCGTTTTATTTTGTGATAAATAGAATTTCTGTCTAATCAGATTTTTTCTCTACTACCATCGTAACCATATGTATATTTGAATTTGCATAGGATTCCGCTGTCTACTTATGAGAGATCTTCCAACTACTGCATCTTCCTACCTTAGACTTTTAGATTTTGAAGAATATAATTTCATATGAAACTATTTTGTACAGTTTATCCTTATCATTAGTTTCCCATTGTAATTGAAACTAGTTTTAATTAATTACCGAACATCTATCTTTACATGACATACAAACAATATACACACAATCATACATATTCATTACATTCTTAAGTTATTGACGCACAGTCGACAGTTTTGTCGTTGGCATTCATTAGAAAGTAAATATTCTTCAGAATGTCATCAGGAAATCAATCAAAAAACAAGACAGTATTTTGTTTCTCTTCAAAAGAAGATACTTCAATTTTCAGTGGTCATCATCAATCATTGGTCAGCTCGGCACTTCACAACGAAATAAGGGATGAATTTGTGTACCTTTTTAAGGAATTCTAATAAAAAAGATACCATCTTTAAATAAAACACTTCATTTATCTTTTCTTAATTCCAAATAAATCATTTTTATTTGCTCACGAATTTGATTGGAGTCCTTATGTGTATAAGTGATATGCATACTGATAAGGAGAAGTGGGAAGAATTAAAGGATATGCATAGAGAGATTAGCATTATTTTCGTAAAGAAAACACAATCGAAGATTTCCTAGGGAATCGAAGTTTTGCTAGGGAAAGTTGCGTCTTTTAGGGGTAGAATACCCTCACTTTTAACTTTACATCTTGTCGCTTAGTTTAAAAAATGGAATTTTATTATCTATACTTATAAAAGAGTTCAGTAATGATGACTCACTGATTCACTGACTCACTGATTCACTGACTCACTGACTGACTGACTGATAATCAACGCCCAGACTAAACGGCTAAAGCTAGAATCTTGAAATTTTGGGTGAGGGTCACTCTTGGACCGAAGGTGTCAGATAAGGCTGGATTTTTGGAAATTCGAACTAGAACTGTACTAAAAGTACTAAAAGGTACTAAATGTGGTACCCTTTGTATTAGGCAAACGCGAAGAGCTAGAATTCTGAAATTTGGAATGAGGTTCACTGATGGTGAGTTAGAAAGGTGTACCAAATGGTTTTTGGAAATTCGAACTATAAGTGTACGGAAAGTACTAAAAGTTACTAAATTTAGTACTTACGTGAACGGATAGTAGTATTACGTGAACGGATAGAGCTAAAATCTTGAAATTTGGAATGCAAATCAAGGTTAGGAAGATGAGTTGATACAAGGAGGTGGTTTTGAAAATGTGCACTCATGTGTACGAATAGTACTAAATGGTACTAAATTTGGTACAATTTGAATTAGGGCGAACCGATTAAGTTGGAATTCTGAAATTTGTGAATTACTATTACTGTTGGAGTGTAGGTTAGAGATATGGAGGTAGTTTTCGAAGTTCGTACATATGGGTACGAAAGGTACTAAATAGTACCAAATAAGATGCAATTTGGATTTGGGGGAACGGATAGAGCTGGAATCCTGAAATTTAGAATTAGGATTACTGTCGGGGTGTAGGATAGAAGTATTTTGGAAATTCGTACTTTTGGGTACGAAAAGTACTAAATGGTACCAAATTTGGTACAATATGAATTTAAGTGATCGGATAGAGCTGGAATATTGAAATTTGGAATTAAGATTACTATTGGAGTGTGGGATTGGAATACTTTTGGAAATTCGTACTTATGGCAACGAAAAATACTAAATAGTACCAAATTTTGTACAGTTTGGATTTGGGTGATCAGATACATTTGGAATCCTGAAATTCGAAAGTAAGATTACTTTTGGAGTGTTGGATAGAAGTAGGTTTGGAAATTCGGACCT
Organism: Musca autumnalis; assembly: GCF_047663935.1. NCBI lineage: Eukaryota > Metazoa > Arthropoda > Insecta > Diptera > Muscidae > Musca > Musca autumnalis. Next base: position 62,423,129 of record NW_027411644.1, read on the forward strand.
ATGGGAACAAAAAGTACTAAATGGTACTAAATTTGGTACAATTTGGAATACGGTGATCTGATGCAGCTGTAATTCTGAAATTTGGAATTAAGATTATTGTTCGCGTGTAGGATTGAGGTAGTTGTGGATATTGGTACTGTTGGGTACGAATAGTACTAAATAGTACCAAATTTGGTACAATTTGGATTTGGGTGAACGGATATAGCTGAAATTCCGAGATTTGGAATAAGGAGTACTATTGGAGTGTGGATAGATAAAGTTTTGGAAATTTTTAGTTATGGGTAGGAAAGGTACTAAATAGTACTAAATTTGGTACAATTTAGATTTCAATAATGGGATACATTTGGAATCGTGAAATTCGGAATTAAAATTGTTGTTGGAGTGTTGATAGAGGTAGGTTTGGAAATTCGTACTTTGGATACGAATAGTACTAAATGGTACCAAATTTGGATTTGAGTTATCGGATGTATCTGGAATTCTGAAATTCGGAATTAAACTTATTGTTTGAACATAGCACTGAGGTAGTTTTGAAAATTTGTACTTATGTGTACGAAAAGTACTAAATGGTACAAAATCTGGTACAATTTGGATTTGGGTGAACGGTGAACTGGAATCCAGAGATTCGGAATAAGGATTACTGTTGGTGTGTAGGATTTATGAAGTTTTTGAAATTTTTAGTTTTATGGGTACGAAAAGTACTAAATGGTACCAAATTTTAATTTATGTGATCGGATACATTTGGAATCCTGAAATTCGGAATTACGATTACTGATGGAGTGTTGAAAGAGGAAGGTTTGGAAGTACGTACTTTGGATACGAAAAGTACTAAATGGTATCAAATTTGGTACAATTTGGATTACTGTGATCGGATGCAGCTGTAATCCTGAAATTTGGAATTAAGACAAGTGAGCAAAGGCTATAGTCGGGACGGGGCCGACCATGTAATACCCTACACCACTACCCCTGTGCATAAGGTTTTCACTGGTAAACATTTCTTTTAGGGAATATAATCCGACTACCACCAAAAATAATATGCCTCTTTCTCTCTGGGACCCCCATAAGCAATCAAACTTTCATGACCATCCGATCAAAATTACGACCTGTAGCTTGATTGCAAAAAATGGAAGAATTGGATGAATTACCGACTATTGTGGTATCTCCCTTGTTTGACCACCTTCGCCAACCTGCTTTACGCCAATGTAAAGGTAATATTTTCTTCTTCAATTGACAGGTTTTGCCGTTGGAATACCCCTACTAAAAGCCAATATATTCACAAAGAATAAAACTTTGAATTTGTCTCCAAATGAGTTTTTGCCCATTCCGACCCCTAAATATTATCCGACCATCATTAAAATCAGTAGGCTTCTTCCTCTGTGAGACCCCCATTAACCCCTAAAATTTCGTGACGATCCGATCAAAATTGCAACCTGAGGCGTGATAACAAAATAATCGGAAAATGGGATGCATTATCGACTATTGTCATATCTCTGCTATTTGACCACCTACGACAACCTAATTTACATCGCTGGAAAGGTGATATTTTCTACTTTCCTTGCCAGGTTTTGCCTTTGATATACCTCTTAAAGAAACAGAGATATTGGCTTTGAAATAAAATGTTGACTTTTCTCCAAATAAGTGTTTGCCCATTCCGACCCCTAAATATTATCGGACCATCATCAAAATCAATAGGCTTCTTCATCTGTGAGACCCCCACTAACCCTCAAATTTTCGTGACGATCCGATCAAAATTGCGACCTGTAGCGTGATTTTCAAAAAAATAGAAAAATGGGATGTATTACCGACTATTGCGATATCTCCGTTATTTGGTTACCTACGCCGACCTAGTTTGCATCATTGTAAAGACGGGATCTTCTACATTCATAGTCAGGCTTTGCTTTTGGAAAGTTTCCAACCAAAGCTGTGATATTCGTCAATATAATTAAAATCGCAAAAATGAAAATTGGGGGTTTATTTGCTACTATTGTGATATCTTCGTTGTTTGATCACCTACGAGCACCAACTTT